>NC_057809.1:239946351-240251423 GCF_018294505.1 Triticum aestivum
CGGGAACCCTGTACACATCGTTTGGGGCCGTAAGCGACACCCCGGCCGGATCTCCTTGCGGATGGAACCCGAATAGGCGATAAACCTGGACTAGAGTCTTGTGTGGTTAGTCAGGTCGTGGCCGACACCCTCGCCAGGCTTCCGCTTGAAGGTTGCCGAGATACATGACGTGTACATGGCGGTAAGTGGCGAGAGCGTGTGTGAAGAAGTACACCCCTGCAGGGTTAACATGATCTATTCGAATAGCCGGGTCCGCGGTTATGGACTTCTTGGATGCTTACATGGTACATAGACAACTTGAAGTGGATACTCTAAAATGCTCAAGACATGTGTGAGTGCTATGGATGGCCTTCTCGTAGGGAGACGGGGATGAATCCATAGTAGTGTATTGTGTGGTGATTAGTGGACTCGTGTACGTTGTTTCACCTCCAAAGTTTCTGGTAGTCGTAGAACAGGATAGCCACAGAGTCAAAGCTGGCTTGCTGCAACTAAACCCCACGTTACCCTCTTGATACAAGTGCATGTATGATAGGATCTGATGTAAGTCTTGCTGAGTACCTTTGTACTCATGTTGCTTTATTTATGTTTTTGCAGCGGAGACTTCGGTCTTACTAGTGTTCTCGTGGACTTCGACTAGTAGCTAGTACCTCAGCTACGATCTTGATCGGATGTTGTAGATAGTCAGGCTCTTCAGCCTTTTTCATTTATAGATGTCTATACCCAGACATGTAATGCTTCCGCTTGTTGCTTGTATGCTCTGTATGACGGGTCTTGTGACCCCTGTTTGCAATAAATGCTATGATGGCTCTCCTGAGCCTTTATCTATATAATTGTTGAGTTATGCTGTGATGCCATGTTGTACAGCACATACCTGCATGTTATGCGTATGTGTAATGTGTAGTGCTATGTGTGGGATCTGACTATCTAGTTGTTTATCTTTAGTAGCCTCTCTTACCGGGAAATGTCTCCTAGTGTTACCGCTGAGCCATGGTAGCTTGCTACTGCTCTAGAACACTTAGGCTAGCCGGCATGTGTCCTTCTTCGTTCCTGTGTCTGTCCCTTCGGGGAAATGTCACGCTTTGAGTACCGGAGTCCTGTTAGCCCGCTACAGCCCGGTTTACCGGAGTCCTGCTAGCCCAGTGCTACAGCCCGGACCCACTTGCTAATGACCGACACGTTCGAAGCTGGGTCATGGATGCCTGTCCCTGTAAGTCTGTGCCACTTTGGGTTTACGACTAGTCATGTCAGCCCGGGCTCCTTATCATATGGATGCTAGCGACACTATCATATATGTGAGCCAAAAGGCGCAAACGGTCCCGGGAAAAGGTAAGACGACACCCGTGGGGATACCGTGCGTGAGGCCGCAAAGTGATATGAGGTGTTACCGGCTAGGTCGATGTGACATCGAGTCGGGGTCCTGACAGCTTTAAACCTGGACTGGAGGCTTAGGTGATTAGGTAGGTCGTGGCCGACACCCACGTTGGGCTTCCGCTTGAAGGTTGCCGAGTACATGTCGTGTAAGCGACGGTAAGAGGTGAGAGCGTGTATGAAGAAGTACACCCCTGCAGGGTTATCATGATCTATTCGAATAGCCGCGTCCGCGGTAAAGGACTACTTGGTTGCCTATACAGTTCATAGACAAGTAAATGGAAACTACTAAAAGCCTCAAGATAAGTGTGAGTGCCGAGGATGGCTCTTCCGTAGGAAGACGGGGGTGGATCCTCGGTAGTGTATTGAAGTGGTGAGTAGTGGACTCGTGTGCGCAAAACAATTTCAAGTTGGAGTATCGTAGGATAGTCTAGCCAAGAGTCAAAGCTGGCTTGCTGCAATAACTCCACCGACCCTTCTTGATACTATGCATGTATGTAGGATCTGATGTAAGTCTTGCTGAGTACCTTTGTACTCATGTTGCTATAATCTACATTTTTACAGAAGACGCTGCAACCCCTTCTGATGGGTTCTATGTAGACGTTGACATCAACGAGTAGGCTAAAGACCCAGGTGGTGACCCTGAGCTTGTGATGGACCACGTAGTATAGTTAGGCTTCCAAGCCTCTTTTATTTTACTAGTTGTCTGTACCCAGACAAAGTACTTCCGCTGTTGGCTTGTATGACTGTATGACTTGTATGTTGGGTCGTGAGATCCGTACCTTTGTGTATGATATGTATGGCTCCCTGAGCCTTAAATAAAGTATTTGTGTCATAGAGTCATGTTGTGATGCTTCGTTGTATTTGCACATATCGAGCATATTGTGTGTATGATTGAAATGCTTGGTATGTGTGGGATCTGACTATCTAGTTGCTTATCTTTAGTAGCCTCTCTTACCGGGAAATGTCTCCTAGTGTTACCGCTGAGCCATGGTAGCTTGCTACTGCTCTGGAACACTTAGGCTGGCCGGCATGTGTCCTTCTTCGTTCCTGTGTCTGTCCCTTCGGGGAAATGTCACGCTTTGAGTACCGGAGTCCTGTTAGCCCGCTACAGCCCGGTTTACCGGAGTCCTGCTAGCCCAGTGCTACAGCCCGGACCCACTTGCTGATGACCGACACGTTCGAAGCTGGGTCATGGATGCCTGTCCCTGTAAGTCTGTGCCACTTTGGGTTTACAACTAGTCATGTCAGCCTGGGCTCTTTATCATATGGATGCTAGCGACACTATCATATACGTGAGCCAAAAGGCGCAAACGGTCCCGGGCAAAGGTAAGGCGACACCCGTGGGAATACCGTGCGTGAGGCCGCAAAGTGATATGAAGTGTTACCGGCTAGATCGATGTGACATCGAGTCGGGGTCCTGACAGCAAGGCTATCCCTTTCAACATGGGAGGTGAAGTGGAGAGCGACACGATGGCAATAGCATAGAGGAGCTGGCGGGTACAGACATGGGAGGCTTTCCTTTCCTATGTCGTACAATGCAATGGAGATGGTGTGTTGGAACGTGAGGGGACTAAATAGCCCCACGACACGTAAAGCACTTAGGGAGTTTGTAGATTCAATTCATACTGCAATCATGTGTATCTTAGAGACTAAGTTGGAGGTGGTTGATCAGTTTGTAATAATGCAATGCCTTGGTCTGGCGTATGATGCTTTCTTTTATCTCCCGGCCACTGACACCCGTGGAGGTATTTTTGTTGCGTGGGATTCCACTAAGGTGCATTTGATAAATTTTGTCAATGATACAAACTTCATCACGGGTTATGTCACCCCGGTTGTAGGGCCGGCTTGGTGGCTAACGGTGGTGTATGGGCCACAGGAGGACGCGGAGAAAATTCTATTTTTGGAGGAGCTTATAGCTAGAAGACAGCTATGTCCGGGGCCCTGGATTGTCATTGGCGATTTCAACATGATTCTTTATGCACAAGACAAGAGCAACGCTCGCCTTGACCGCATTATGATGAGTAGATTCAAACGCTTCATGGATGACAACACGCTCAAGGAGCTTTTCTTACATGGCCGCAGATTCACTTGGAGTAGTGAGCGTGAGGTGCCTACCCTTACCAAAATCGACAGAGCTTTTGTTTCAATCGACTAGGAATTGGATCACCCAGAGTGCTTAATGCAAGCCCTATCCACCTCGACTTCTGATCACTGTCCGCTATATCTGGCGATGGAGGAACGCCTGCATTATAAGAGGAGGTTCAGGCTTGAGAAATTCTGGATGAAGCTCGATGGATTTCTAGATGTGGTAAAGGAGGCGTGGGTATGCGATAATGGCATCATGGATCCGTTTCATAGGCTAGATGTGCTGCTTAGAAACACGACGAGAGCACTGGATGCATGGGGACAGAGAAGAGTGGGCAACATCAAGCTCCAGATTGCAGTCGCAAACCTGGTTATCTTGCGGTTTGACTGTGCGCAAGAAAGCAGGCTGTATCAGAAGAGGAGCGTAGGCTGAGGAGCAAACTGAAACATGTTGTGTTGGGATTGGCATCGCTGGAGAGAATGATTGCATGGCAGAGATCGAGGATCACTTGGCTTCAAGAAGGGGACGCAAACTCACAGCTATTCCACCTGGTTGCTAACGGACGGAGGATGAAGAACTTCATACCTGCCCTTCACGTGGATGGTCAGGTCATAGCCGATCAGCAGGGCAAAGAGAGGACTTTTTTCAACGCTTACAGAGAGCTACTGGGAAGAGACGAGGCCCGCGAGTACTCGCTCGACCTAGAGGCGCTAGGTATCCAGGCAGTGGATCTTATGGATCAGGAGCTGATTTTTTCAGAGGAGGAAATCTGGCAGGTGGTGAAGGAGATGCCATCGGATAAGGCCCCAGGGCCTGATGGCTTTATTGGTTTGTTTTTCCAAGCGGCTTGGTGTCAGGACCCCGACTCAATGCCACATCGATCTAGCATGTAACACCTCATATCACTTTGCGGCCTCACGCACGGTATTCCCACGGGTGTCGCCTTACCTTTGCCCGGGACCGTTTGCGCCTTTTGGCACACGTATATGACAGTGTCGCTAGCATCCATATGATAAGGAGCCCGGGCTGACATGGCTAGTCGTAAACCCAAAGCGGCACAGACTTACAGGGACAGGCATCCATGACCCAGCATCGAACGTGTCGGTCATCAGCGAGTGAATCCAGGCTGTAGCACTGGGCTAGCAGGACTCCGGTGAACCGGGCTGTAGCGGGCTAACAGGACTCCGGTATTCACCGCGTGACATTTCCCGAAGGGACAGACACAGGAACAAAGAAGGACACATGCCGGCCAGCCTAAGTGTTCCGGAGCAGTAGCAAGCTACCATGGCTCGGTGGAAACACTAGGAGACATTTCCCGGTAAGAGAGGCTACTAAAGATAAACAACTAGATGGTCAGATCCCACACATACCAACCATTTCAATAACATACACACAATATGCTCGATATGTGCAAATACAACATGGCATCACAACATGACTCTACGACTCAAGTATTTATTCAATAGGCTCCGAGGAGCGAGATATTACAAACATGGGTCTCATGACCCAACATTCAGAGCATACAAATCAAGCACAAGCGGAAGCTATCATGTCTGAGTACAGACATCTATAAATGAAAAAGGCTGAGAAGCCTGACTATCTACCAAATCCTGCCGAGGCACAAGATCGTAGCTGAGGTAACAAGCTAAACGTCGAAGACCACGCGGAAATACTAGTGAGACTGAAGTCTCTCTGCAAAAACATAAAATAGGCAAACGTGAGTACAAATGTACCCAGCAAGACTTACATCAGAACTATCTACATATGCATCATTATCAACAAAGGGGTGGTGGGGTTTAACTGCAGCAAGCCAGCTTTGACTCGGTGGCTATCCTAAACTATGACTGCAAGTAACTTTTTTGAGGTGGCGCACACGAGTCCACATATTCACCATATCAATACACCACTATGGATCCGCTCCCGTCTCCCTACGAGAACGCCATCCATAGCACTCACGCTTATCTTGCGTATTTTAGAGTATCCACTTTCACTTGTCTATGAACTGATATAAGCAACCCAGAAGTCCTTTTCCGCGGACACGGCTATTCGAATAGATTAGGTTAACCCTGCAGGGGTGTACTTCTTCACACACGCTCTCACCACTTACCGCCGTTTACACGACATGTACTCGGCAACCTTCAAGCGGAAGCCCAACGTGGGTGTCGGCCACGACCTACCTAATCACCTAAGTCTCTAGTCCAGGTTTATCGCCTATTCGGGTTCCATCCATGAGGAGATCCGGCCGGAGTTTCGCTCACAGCCCCAAACGATGTGAACAGGGTTCCGTGACACCAAACGGGCGCCCGGTATACCCGGCCACGTGCCTACCGCATCACAGCCCACCCCTACGGTCAGCGCTGCCCACGGCCTCCAGCATACTACAAACACCAGAAACTACTTGCAACTCCTGGACAGAGGACAAGGGTGATCAAGAAGCCGAGAGGGTCCATTGGTTTCGGGCCCAATGCGTGGTAGTAGCTGAATCATGGATCACAAACACAGAACTCAGTTCCTGAGGACAGCTGCAATGAGACAACCCACCATGTACTCCTACATGGCCTCTCACCGCTACCTTTACCAAATCGTATTCACACACTTAGCTCACACACAGTAGGACATGTTCACACACCTCTGATTCATCCCCGATGAATCAGACCTGACTCAACTCTAAGCAGTAGCAGGCATGACAAACAAGCATGAATGAGTAGGCACAACAGGGCTCAAACAACTCCTACTCATGCTAGTGGGTTTCATCTATTTACTGTGGAATGACAGGTCATGCAAAGGATAAAGGGGTTCAGCTACCGCAGCAAGTAACAGATGAATCGGTGTTGTCCTAATGCATTAAAAGAGAGCAGGAGCGAGAGAGTAGGATTGTATCGGAATGAACAAGGGGGTTTTGCTTGCCTGGCACTTCTGAAGATAACATTGAGTCTTCATCAGTGTCAACGATCACATCATCGGTATCACGTCTATCGAGAGGGGACAATTACCGGCAACACAGAAGGGAACACAATCAATGCAATGCACAATATGATGCATGATCATGACATGGCAAAATGAATGTGTTTTGAGCCAATGCAACTAGCAACAGATTAAATGAAGTTGGTTTGAATACAAGATTCAAATTCAAACTCCATATGTGATTATTTAAATGCCCTTTATTTGATTTGTGCTAAACAGCAGCTATAAGTTGTTCTAACATGCATGAAAATGGTACAGATGGATTCCTTGAATTTTTCTGATAATTTTTCATATATAAATTATTTAATTTGGAGTTACGGTTGAATTTCTATGATTTTTAGAAGTTTTGGGCATTTTCTGGAATTTTCTGAATTATTTTACATCCAGAAAATACTTATTGCGTCAGCATGACCTCATAGTGACGTCAGCAGGTCAACGGACGCCGTCCAGGTCAAACTGACCTGTGGGACCCATATGTCAGCGTCACAGGTTAAACAGGGGGGGTTTATTTTGGTTTAATTAAGGATTAGGGCACTAGGGCCCACATGTCAGTGTCAGCAGGGGGGTAATTAAATTAAAATGAACTAACTAATTAACAGGGGGGCTGGCCCCACCTGTCATTGACCCAGGGGGGTAAAACCCCTGGTCAGCAGGGCCTAACCCACCGGCGGCTCGTCGCCGGTGGCAACAGGCGCGGCGGAGGGTGCGGGCTTGCTCCTCCGGCGTCCAAATGGACGGAGGAGAGCGGCTACGGGGAGCTGGAGCTCACCCGCGCCCATTTCAGCAAGCAGCAGCAGCTAGGGCGGCCGGAGACGATGGCCTCGAGCTCGGCAGCGGCGGCCGGAGCTCGGGCGTGCTCGGTTTCGGCGTTACACGGCACGGCGGGCGCGGCCGATGGGCTCTACGGGATGCTGGGGTCACCAGGAACACCCGGAGACAACGAGCGCAGGCGGAGAAGCTCGGGAGCACGGAGCTCACCGGCCATGGCGGACGGCGGCTTCGGGTGCTCGTGGGGCGGCGGCTACAGGGCGCAATCGAAGGGGAAAAGAGGGAGGGGAGGCGTAGGAGCTCACAGCAGTGCCGTAGGGATGATTAGCCGGCTCGGGGGCGCGCCGGAGTGGCCGAATCGACGGAGAAGATCCTCGGCGGCCGGCGAGGGGAAAAACATCGGGGGTGGCGTTCCGGGGCTCTTATGGTCGCGTGACACGACGAGGAGGTCGAGGGAGGACCGGCGGAGCTTCCTGGGGCGTCGGTGAGGCTAGGGGTGGCCGGTGGCCATGGGTACGGCGACGATGGCGGCGAGCTCCGCTCGGTGGTGTGCGCGAGAGGGAAACAGAGGAGGGAATGGGGTCCAGGGGGAGAGAGGGGAGGTGCAGGGGGCGAGGGCGGCTCCGTGGCGTCGCGAGGGAGTCGGGGAGGCTGCCACGGCGAAGCAGGAGGTGGCCGGCGCTCTTCGGGCGCGCGCCACGCCTCGCCTCTGCCTACTGGCAGAGGAAGAAGAGGACAAGGAGGGAGGTGGGCTGGGCCGGCTGGGGGGGGCTAGGCCAGGTAGGCTGCGGTAAGTGGCCCAGGTAAGCTCTGTTCTTTTTATTTTTTTTTCTTCTGTTTTGTTTTATTTAATTTCGTTTTGCCACTGTTTTGAATTTTAAACAAATTCAAACAATGCCAAAAACTCCTCTGAATAATTTTATTTGGCTAGATGGACTTTTCCAAAAGCTCCTAAAATATTTCATGGGTATTTGAAATTATATTCTAATTATATGAATATAATTCAAATTCAAATAGCTAATGATTTAAATTCAAAGTCCCAAAAATAAATCCTTAAAAATGTTCAATATTTTGGTTGGGACCAGAACCCTTACCAAAAATTATCAAACATTTAAGAAGAGCCTTTTGGAGCAATGAATGAGATTTCTAGGGTTTTTGCCCCTCTTTTATTTAGGTTTTTGAGGCTTCCAAAATTCCCTCAGTTCAAATTTTCAGAATTTAAACATGATGCACACATGAGCTAGCCTAGAGCAATGCCAGAAGCTAGGGATGTGACAACTCACCCCCACTAAACAAAAATCTCGTCCCGAGATTCAAGCGTAGGGTAAGGTGAAGGGGAGACGCAAACTGGTATAATCTTCACGATCCAGGTTGCACTTCAAATGAACGTTGATTTGAACACCATCTTGTCTTGAAGTCTTGCTCTGAGAACTCCAACTAACATGACAAGAAGAGGGAAGGAAAACTCTAGATTAATTAATCTTCTCAAAGAACGAACAACTCAGGATTAACTCACGGAATGAGACATAGAACCATCTCTCGGGTTGAGACACGAGTTACACATCAAGAGGGGTGGAAAGAGACGGATGACAAAGGTGCACTAGGTGGACAACAATTCCACACTTAAGAGGGTGGTAAACGATTGTCCACGTAGCGAGGAGTTAAGTTGACATGACACCATAATGATGCACCTTAGGGATGGTGACTCGTAGATATATATCCCTCTTAAGTGGCAAAAAGAATTACCTTTGATACAGAGATCATTGAAACTCTTTATACCAGCTTAAGGCAAATCATAATCGATCATTTAGAGGGGTTTGGTAGAATGGCATACTCAAACTTGGATGATGTGGATTACCTTGTTGAAGACAACGTAATGGATGAATTTTGCTTATCACCGGAAATGGAAGAGACCCATGGTAGAATGGCACATTGGCGGTGCAAGCTGGGAACAAAATGCAAATGCTGGGAATGATTCTGGTAACTGGGGAAGAACCCAACAATAGAGAGTGAATTCACTGTTGGAGTGGTTATAGCATAACCGAGGAAATCTGGGGCAATCCCAGCTAGTGCCGATGATAAGACGTAGCGCTTGTGCGTGCTCTCAAGAACTTGAGCATTTCCACATTCATCAAGCTTTTACCAACATCCGTGTCAAGGATCCTGGCAACACAACTTGCTACCATGATGAATGATGATGGATGATGCAGATGCAAAGGAAGATAACACCTTCTCAGATTTCACCTTAGCGAAGCCAAGGAACAAAATCTGGATGATCGACCGAGAGACATTTAGCACTCCGCTTCTAATGTTCTCCTTGATGTGCTAGTGTAACCCATTCATAGATATGGTTTGATATCTAGAACATCAAGTAAAAGGTCGGACTTCGGGATCTCAAAAATCCATAGGGCAACTAGGGAGTAAATCCTACGAAATCCCTATGGGGAGGTGGCCAACTTCTTCAATCAAGATACTGCAATAATAGGTCTTCGGCTGGGAGGTGCTGGCCACGACATCCACTTTACCAGTTATCGAGGAACCAATATTATAGTTCTTGGGAAATGTTCCAACCATCATATCTGCCTGAGATTCAGCTCTGGTTGGTGTTAGGATATTCCAGGCTCATCGAGTCTTAGGAAGAAAAATGAAAGTTTGCAACACAAATCGACGAGATGACGTTGCGGGATTCTCGGGAGATGAACTACGATAGCAAGCTCCAAAACATGAGCTGGTTCTGCTACAAACATGTGAACACGTTGTCCCAGACAAGCATGACCACGTGGTAGTCTTATAATAAAACACTACCGAGTTCAGGAGGGGGAACCATCAACGAGGGTATCGAAGTTCTTTCATAAGTCCGGATTAGCTCTTATGAAGGAACTCCTTCTCCTTGAACAAATCAATCAGTGGCTTGGTGTGCTAGGGATACATATAGATTGAAGGTTGCAAGTCTTCAAACCACAGCATTCTTCGCACGTGTGCATGACTGATTTGGAATGATTCCAAAGAAAGCAACATTGACTTTCTCGAATCCACGGCGGCAACTTGCATCAGATGCACATGAATTAAAGGAAGTCACTACCTTCATCCAAACATATGCTTCATGAGCTAGCATGAACAAATGCTTTCAAAAGTTTCCAACACTAGCTTAATGTTCAGCAAAATTATGGAGAAGACAAGGATGTTGTCAATGGGCACAACAACAATTCATCTGGGTTTCCTTTTAAAAGGAATTCCATAGTTAAGTGAACAAGTGATAGCATTGGTCAGACCTAAAAGATATAATGGTGTATGCTCGAGGGATCAACCACGAATAAGACAACATTACGAGCATCGTTGGTACTGATTTGATTTGACGATAGCCCACACTCAAATCAAAGGATTGATAAGACAATAGGTCCAGCAACTGATCACAAGGACCAATCGATGAAGATATCATCTTTCTTCAACACACACTACACAAGAATATCCCTTTGGAACGAACTAAGTCAGACAAGCTTTTATCTTCCAACTCTCCAAGTTGTTGTCTAGCTTAACCAACTAGCTCAGGGATATCTAACACCGATTCTTGGAGAGAAGGTGGTTCACAAGAAACCAACTTGATCACGAACTCAACATAGCGGTCAGGTGACAACCCGGTAACACCTCCAAGAAGATATTTGGAAAGTCACGAACCACCGGTATGTTACTAAGCTCGAGAACAATCTTGCTTTTGAGGGCAAGACGATATGATCAAATGAGTGAGGACTTGACAAGATCCTAACTCATCAATCGAAGGGTGCACCGAAATAAGGACTAGGTAGCACGATCAGTCTTAGAAGGATGATTCGAAAACCAACATACTAAGAATGAAATTATTATCCTTTAACTACCAAGCAACAGAAGTTGCTAGCAGTATTGATTTCACACATCACAATTCATTTGTCGGTATTCCGGTTGCATCAACACGAGGGCCGAGGAATGAACAGTGATGGCAAGAAGTATCACTGTACCAAGAGTTCATGGGATGGTGTGCAATTCCTATAACAATCTCGATATAAAATATGTAATACTCCAAGGTAGAGCAGAACCAAAAGCTGGATTGGCATTTGATCTGCGGAATACAACTACTTTGACCCAATCCTAGATATGGAAGAGGTACTGGAGTTTGTTTCTCCTAGTCATTCCGGAATAGAATGGCTTGACAGACCACAAGAGTCATAGGCATCGATGAACGAACGCACGCATACTCTTGACTATCAATTGATAGACGAGGGTCAGAATGCAACTAAAGAGAACAACTCAAAGGAACATATAACTTTCTGAGTTGTGGATGCATAGATTAGTATGTCGAACCAAGTTCAACATATTTCTTCCGGATAACCCATGCAGAAAGGTAGAACTGGCAGAGTCACGATTTATGAATGGAGAACTCCTCAAGAGTACTCTAATTGTGATTTTTTTTGATCCAATAAACATCTGCCATAAGTAGTTCATGGTATTTGGAAGAAGAAGATACCACGGACTTCAAGGACTATCGCAAAGGTTACTAATATCCTAAAGGCACTAGCAATTACTATCAACATGAAGTATGTAGAGTGAATCTCGGGTTCAGAACCCAGGAGTAGAATACCTACTACTAAGTAGCATCACGGGATGCTTCCGAGAATAAAGGCCAGAATCTTCACACTAGGACACAAATCATGGCTAGACCACTAGATGATCCCCTAAGCACTTAGGGTCATAATAATAATTCCAACATATATGTCGAGGCAATAATTACCTCAACACACCGATTAGTGTGGTTAATCTGGCCCATGGGAACATCGGAAACAGAAGGAAGGGATTTGCAAATGCATCGGACTATTTAGAAACCTGGGATGACTCAGACAGCATAACGGCTATAATTGCTCAAAAAGATTTGAGACAATCACAAAAATGGTGGCATAACCACTCAGAAGCACAATATCAAGGTTCCGAGATCAACAATTAACATACGGAAGTAGTAGGAACTGAACTGAGACTTAAATCCAACAATCTTATAAGTCTACTGATTAGTAACACGTGATCCTAATAGAAAGAAGAGATAGCCTAGTTCTTAATCCCCGCAGGAAAGATAAGATGACTCAGATCAGAAGGGCATGAGGTATAAGGAGTAAAAAGAGCCTTACGTTCCATCCCACAATCAATTCCCTTATATAACTAAAGAATTTCTAAACTCAACTTCGACCAGTTTGGCTTGGTAATCCTACAGGCAGTCAAGCTCTGATACCAACGCTGTCAGGACCCCGACTCAATGCCACATCGATCTAGCATGTAACACCTCATATCACTTTGCGGCCTCACGCACGGTATTCCCACGGGTGTCGCCTTACCTTTGCCCGGGACCGTTTGCGCCTTTTGGCACACGTATATGACAGTGTCGCTAGCATCCATATGATAAGGAGCCCGGGCTGACATGGCTAGTCGTAAACCCAAAGCGGCACAGACTTACAGGGACAGGCATCCATGACCCAGCATCGAACGTGTCGGTCATCAGCGAGTGAATCCAGGCTGTAGCACTGGGCTAGCAGGACTCCGGTGAACCGGGCTGTAGCGGGCTAACAGGACTCCGGTATTCACCGCGTGACATTTCCCCGAAGGGACAGACACAGGAACGAAGAAGGACACATGCCGGCCAGCCTAAGTGTTCCGGAGCAGTAGCAAGCTACCATGGCTCGGTGGAAACACTAGGAGACATTTCCCGGTAAGAGAGGCTACTAAAGATAAACAACTAGATGGTCAGATCCCACACATACCAAGCATTTCAATAACATACACACAATATGCTCGATATGTGCAAATACAACATGGCATCACAACATGACGCTACGACTCAAGTAATTTATTCAATAGGCTCCGAGGAGCGAGATATTACAAACATGGGTCTCATGACCCAACATTCAGAGCATACAAATCAAGCACAAGCGGAAGCTATCATGTCTGAGTACAGACATCTATAAATGAAAAAGGCTGAGAAGCCTGACTATCTACCAAATCCTGCCGAGGCACAAGATCGTAGCTGAGGTAACAAGCTAAACGTCGAAGACCACGCGGAAATACTAGTGAGACTGAAGTCTCTCTGCAAAAACATAAAATAGGCAAACGTGAGTACAAATGTACCCAGCAAGACTTACATCAGAACTATCTACATATGCATCATTATCAACAAAGGGGTGGTGGGGTTTAACTGCAGCAAGCCAGCTTTGACTCGGTGGCTATCCTGAACTACGACTGCAAGTAACTTTTTGAGGTGGCGCACACGAGTCCACATATTCACCATATCAATACACCACTATGGATCCGCTCCCGTCTCCCTACGAGAACGCCATCCATAGCACTCACGCTTATCTTGCGTATTTTAGAGTATCCACTTTCACTTGTCTATGAACTGATATAAGCAACCCAGAAGTCCTTTTCCGCGGACACGGCTATTCGAATAGATTAGGTTAACCCTGCAGGGGTGTACTTCTTCACACACGCTCTCACCACTTACCGCCGTTTACACGACATGTACTCGGCAACCTTCAAGCGGAAGCCCAACGTGGGTGTCGGCCACGACCTACCTAATCACCTAAGTCTCTAGTCCAGGTTTATCGCCTATTCGGGTTCCATCCATGAGGAGATCCGGCCGGAGTTTCGCTCACAGCCCCAAACGATGTGAACAGGGTTCCCGAGACACCAAACGGGCGCCCGGTACACCGTGCCACGTGCCTACCGCATCACAGCCCACCCCTACGGTCAGCGCTGCCCACGGCCTCCAGCATACTACAAACACCAGAAACTACTTGCAACTCCTGGACAGAGGACAAGGGTGATCAAGAAGCCGAGAGGGTCCATTGGTTTCGGGCCCAATGCGTGGTAGTAGCTGAATCATGGATCACAAACACAGAACTCAGTTCCTGAGGACGGCTGCAATGAGACAACCCACCATGTACTCCTACATGGCCTCTCACCGCTACCTTTACCAAATCGTGTTCACACACTTAGCTCACACACAGTAGGACATGTTCACACGCCTCTGATTCATCCCCGATGAATCAGACCTGACTCAACTCTAAGCAGTAGCAGGCATGACAAACAAGCATGAATGAGTAGGCACAACAGGGCTCAAACAACTCCTACTCATGCTAGTGGGTTTCATCTATTTACTGTGGCAATGACAGGTCATGCAAAGGATAAAGGGGTTCAGCTACCGCAGCAAGTAACAGATGAATCGGTGTTGTCCTAATGCAGTAAAAGAGAGCAGGAGCGAGAGAGTAGGATTGTATCGGAATGAACAAGGGGGTTTTGCTTGCCTGGCACTTCTGAAGATAACATTGAGTCTTCATCAGTGTCAACGATCACATCATCGGTATCACGTCTATCGAGAGGGGACAATTACCGGCAACACAGAAGGGAACACAATCAATGCAATGCACAATATGATGCATGATCATGACATGGCAAAATGAATGTGTTTTGAGCCAATGCAACTAGCAACAGATTAAATGAAGTTGGTTTGAATACAAGATTCAAATTCAAACTCCATATGTGATTATTTAAATGCCCTTTATTTGATTTGTGCTAAACAGCAGCTATAAGTTGTTCTAACATGCATGAAAATGGTACAGATGGATTCCTTGAATTTTTCTGATAATTTTTCATATATAAATTATTTAATTTGGAGTTACGGTTGAATTTCTATGATTTTTAGAAGTTTTGGCATTTTCTGGAATTTTCTGAATTATTTTACATCCAGAAAATACTTATTGCGTCAGCATGACCTCATAGTGACGTCAGCAGGTCAACGGACGCCGTCCAGGTCAAACTGACCTGTGGGACCCATATGTCAGCGTCACAGGTTAAACAGGGGGGGTTTATTTTGGTTTAATTAAGGATTAGGGCACTAGGGCCCACATGTCAGTGTCAGCAGGGGGGGTAATTAAATTAAAATGAACTAACTAATTAACAGGGGGGCTGGCCCCACCTGTCATCGACCCAGGGGGGTCAAACCCCTGGTCAGCAGGGCCTAACCCACCGGCGGCTCGTCGCCGGTGGCAACAGGCGCGGAGGAGGGTGCGGGCTCGCTCCTCCGGCGTCCAAATGGACGGAGGAGAGCAGCTACGGGGAGCTGGAGCTCACCCGCGCCCATTTCAGCAAGCAGCAGCAGCTAGGGCGGTCGGAGACGATGGCCTCGAGCTCGGCAGCGGCGGCTGGAGCTCGGGCGTGCTCGGTTTCGGCGTTACACGGCACGGCGGGCGCGGCCGATGGGCTCTACGGGATGCTGGGGTCACCAGGAACACCCGGAGACAACGAGCGCAGGCGGAGAAGCTCGGGAGCACGGAGCTCACCGGCCATGGCGGACGGCGGCTTCGGGTGCTCGTGGGGCGGCGGCTACAGGGCGCAATCGAAGGGGAAAAGAGGGAGGGGAGGCGTAGGAGCTCACAGCAGTGCCGTAGGGATGATTAGCCGGCTCGGGGGCGCGCCGGAGTGGCCGAATCGACGGAGAAGATCCTCGGCGGCCGGCGAGGGGAAAACGTCGGGGGTGGCGTTCCGGGGCTCTTATGGTCGCGTGACACGACGAGGAGGTCGAGGGAGGACCGGCGGAGCTTCCTGGGGCGTCGGTGAGGCTAGGGGTGGCCGGTGGCCATGGGTACGGCGACGATGGCGGCGAGCTCCGCTCGGTGGTGTGCGCGAGAGGGAAACAGAGGAGGGAATGGGGTCCAGGGGGAGAGAGGGGAGGTGCAGGGGGCGAGGGCGGCTCCATGGCGTCGCGAGGGAGTCGGGGAGGCTGCCACGGCGAAGCAGGAGGTGGCCGGCGCTCTTCGGGCGCGCGCCACGCCTCGCCTCTACCTACTGGCAGAGGAAGAAGAGGACAAGGAGGGAGGTGGGCTGGGCCGGCTGGGGGGGCTGGGCCAGGTAGGCTGCGGTAAGTGGCCCAGGTAAGCTCTGTTCTTTTATTTTTTTTTCTTCTGTTTTGTTTTATTTAATTTCATTTTGCCACTGTTTTGAATTTTAAACAAATTCAAACAATGCCAAAAACTCCTCTGAATAATTTTATTTGGCTAGATGGACTTTTCCAAAAGATCCTAAAATATTTCAGGGGTATTTGAAATTATATTCTAATTATATGAATATAATTCAAATTCAAATAGCTGATGATTTAAATTCAAAGTCCCAAAAATAAATCCTTAAAAATGTTCAATATTTTGGTTGGGACCAGAACCCTTACCAAAAATTATCAAACATTTAAGAAGAGCCTTTTGGAGCAATGAATGAGATTTCTAGGGTTTTTGCCCCTCTTTTATTTAGGTTTTTGAGGCTTCCAAAATTCCCTCAGTTCAAATTTTCAGAATTTAAACATGATGCACACATGAGCTAGCCTAGAGCAATGCCAGAAGCTAGGGATGTGACACTTGGGAGATCATTAAGGGAGATCTGATTGCAGCCTTGCAGAAGTTCTTCCTAGGCAATGCCAATGGTTTCGGGCGGCTAAACCAGGCGATCATAACTCTAATCCCAAAATCTCCTAAAGCTTGCGGCATAAATGACTTTAGACCTATTAGCCTTGTCCACAGCATGCCCAAGCTTGCATCTAAGCTACTGGCAACTAGATTAAGGCCGAGAATGGGAGAGCCTGTGCATATCAACCAGTCGGTGTTCATCAAAGGAAGAAATATTCAAGACAATTTTCTGTTGGTCCGCCAAATGGCCCGAAGATTGCACAAAAGGAAGGCCAAAGGTGTGCTTTTGAAGCTGGATATCTCAACGGCGTTTGACTCGCTTTCATGGCCTTTTCTTTTTGAGATCCTAAGAGCAAAAGGCTTCACTGAGCGCTGGATTGCATGGATTGGTACACTTCTTACCTCGGCAAGTTCTAGGGTGGTGGTTAATGGATCTGTCAGGCCGAAGTTCATGCATGCAAAGGGCCTGCGGCAAGGAGACTCTATATCGCCACTCTTGTTTGTCATTGCCATGGATGTCTTAACTACTATTGTGATAAAGGCACATGACTACGAGGTGGTGAGTAACATGAATGGCTGCACTCCTATGCAGCGGCTATCTCTCTACGCGGACGATGTTGTTTTCTTCATCAAGCCCATGGTGTCTGACCTGTGCTTTGTCAAAGAGGCGCTAGCGATCTTCGGGGAAGCTTCGGGGCTGAGAATCAACTACGGCAAGTCTGTTGCTATCATGATCAGGGCAGAGGAGAGTGATGAACAGCTTGTGAAGGAGGCTTTACCCTGGAAGATGCAAACTTTTCCCTGCAAATATCTGGGATTACAGCTCAGCATCAAGTAGTTAAAGAGATTGGACTGGCAACTAGTGGTGGATGCTGCCCTGCACATTGTTCCAGGATGGCAAAGAGGATTAGTGACTCGGCCAGGCAGATTGATTCTGGTTAACCAAGTAAGGAGGGCTAGGCCAACGCACCATTTGATTGTTGCTAAGGCCCCAAAATGGACATTGGAGCGGGTGGACAAGGGATGTCGTGCCTTCTTCTGGGCTGGTTCTGAGGAAATCCATGGTGGCCGATGTCTGGTGTCCTGGAAACGTGTGTGTAGACCCAAAGAGCTTGGTGGGATGGGTGTCATTGATCTGCACAAGCAAGGGATTGCGCTTCGGATGAGGTGGGAATGGCTTTCTAGGACTGACGCCACGCGGCCGTGGCAAGGCCTAAATTGGACTCCTGACAGGCAAGCAAGCGCAGCATTTGCTAGTCTAGTGAAATGGCAGGTCGGCGAGGGATCCAAAGTTCTGTTTTGGAAGGACCGGTGGGTTGGTGGGGCTACGATCGGGGAGCTAGCCCCGCTTATCTACAAACGGGTCAGAGCACAAGTGGTGAATCGGAGGAGGGTAAAGGATGCGATGTGGATGCATGCATGGACTAATGACATCACTGGGCAGCTAGGCACTGAAGAACTGGCCCAATTCATCCGATTGTGGGAAACTTTGATTGATATACATATGGAGCCGGGTGCAGATGACAAACCAATATGGTCTTGGAACCACGAAGGAGTGTACACAGCGTCCTCAGCTTACATTCTGCATTACAAGAGGAGCGCCTGCATTATAAGAGGAGGTTCAGGTTTGAGAAATTCTGGACGAAGCTCGATGGATTTCTGGATGTGGTAAAGGAGGCGTGGGTATGCGATAATGGCATCATGGATCCTTTTCATAGGCTAGATGTGTTGCTTAGCAACACGGCGAGAGCACTGGACGCATGGGGACAGAAAAGAGTGGGCAACATCACGCTCCAAATTGCAGTCGGAAACATGGTTATCTTGCGGTTTGACTGTGCGGAAGAAAGCAGGCTATATCAAAAGAGGAGCGTAGGCTGAGTAGCAAACTGAAACATGTTGTGTTGGGATTGGCATCATTGGAGAGAACGATTGCGCGGCAGAGATCGAGGATCACTTGGCTTCAAGAAGGGGACGTAAACTCATGGCTATTCCACCTGGTTGCTAACGGACGGAGGATGAAGAACTTCATACCTGCCCTTCACGTGGATGGTCAGGTCATAGCCGATCAGCAGGGCAAAGAGAGGGCTTTTTTCAACACTTACAGAGAGCTACTGGGAAGAGACGAGGCCCGCGAGTACTCGCTCGACCTAGAGGCACTAGGTATCCAGGCAGTGGGTCTTATGGATCAGGAGCTGATTTTTTCAGAGGAGGAAATCTGGCAGGTGGTGAAGGAGATGCCATCGGATAAGGCCCCGGGGCCTGATGGCTTCATTGGTTTGTTTTCCAAGCGGCTTGGGAGATCATTAAGGGAGATCTGATTGCAGCCTTGCAGAAGTTCTTCCTGGGCAATGCCAATGGTTTCAGGCGGCTAAACTAGGCGATCATAACTCTAATCCCAAAATCTCCTGAATCTTGCGGCATAAATGACTTTAGACCTATTAGCCTTGTCCACAGCATGACCAAGCTTGCATCTAAGCTACTGGCAACTAGATTAAGGCCAAGAATGGGAGAGCTTGTGCATATCAACCAGTCGGCATTCATCAAAGGAAGAAATATTCAAGACAATTTTCTGTTGGTCCGCCAAATGGCCCGAAGATTGCACAAAAGGAAGGCCAAAGGTGTGCTTTTGAAGCTGGATATCTCAACGGCGTTTGACTCGCTTTCATGGCCTTTTCTTTTTGAGATCCTAAGAGCAAAAGGCTTCACTGAGCGCTGGATTGCATGGATTGGTACACTTCTTACCTCGGCAAGTTCTAGGGTGGTGGTTAATGGATCTGTCGGGCCGAAGTTCATGCATGCAAAGGGCCTGCGGCAAGGAGACTCTATATCGCCACTCTTGTTTGTCATTGCCATGGATGTCTTAACTACTATTGTGATAAAGGCACATGACTACGAGGTGGTGAGTAACATGAATGGCTGCACTCCTATGCAGCGGCTATCTCTCTACGCAGACGATGTTGTTTTCTTCATCAAGCCCACGGTGTCTGACCTGTGCTTTGTCAAAGAGGCGCTAGCGATCTTCGGGGAAGCTTCGGGGCTGAGAATCAACTACGGCAAGTCTGCTGCTATCATGATCAGGGCGTAGGAGAGTGATGAACAGCTTGTGAAGGAGGCTTTACCCTGGAAGATGCAAAATTTTCCCTGCAAATATCTGGGATTACAGCTAAGCATCAAGTAGTTAAAGAGATCGAACTGGCAACTAGTGGTGGATGCTGCCCTGCACATTGTTCCGGGATGGCAAAGAGGATTCGTGACTCGGCCAGGCAGATTGATTCTGGTTAACCAAGTAATGAGGGCTAGGCCAACGCACCATTTGATTGTTGCTGAGGCCCCAAAATGGGCATTGGAGCGGGTAGACAAGGGATGTCGTGCCTTCTTCTGGGCTGGTTTTGAGGAAATCCATGGTGGCCGATGTCTGGTGTCTTGGAAACGTGTGTGTAGACCCAAAGAGCTTGGTGGGATGGGTGTCATTGATCTGCACAAGCAAGGGATTGCGCTTCGGATGAGGTGGGAATGGCTTTCTAGGACTGACGCCACGCTGCCGTGGCAAGGCCTAAATTGGACTCCTGACAGGCAAGCAAGCGCAGCATTTGCTAGTCTAGTGAAATGGTAGGTCGGCGAGGGATCCAAAGTTCTGTTTTGGAAGGACCGGTGGGTTGGTGGGGCTACGATCGGGGAGCTAGCCCCACTTATCTACAAATGGGTCAGAGCACAAGTGGTGAATCGAAGGAGGGTAAAGCATGCGATGTGGATGCATGCATGGACTAATGACATTGCTGGGCGGCTAGGCACTGAAGAACTGGCCCAATTCATCCGATTGTGGGAAACTTTGATTGATATACATCTGGAGCCGGGTGCAGATGACAAACCAATATGGTCTTGGAACCGCGAAGGAGTGTACACAGCGTCCTCAGCTTACACGATGCTCTGCATGGGAGGAATCCGGTTTCAGGTCTATGCTGCTATATGGAAGTGTTGGGCGCCGCTCATGTGCAAACTCTTTATGTGGCTGGCGATGCAATACAGACTCTGGACAGCTGACAGACGTTTTCGATATGGGTTACAAGACCAAAGATCACCATGCTACCTTTGCGAGCAGGAGGAGGACACGGTTGATCATATTATGATGCAGTGCGTGTTTGCGAGGCAGGTGTGGTATAGTTGCTTTCTCAAAATGAACACCAATATAGATCTTTGCCACACACACCATTCCACCATCGATGCTTGGTGGGATGCTGCAAGGAAGCATGTCCAAAAAAGGCTGAGGAAGGGCTTCGTCTCGATGGTCATATCGATCTGCTGGAATCTATGGAAACAACGCAATGGAAGGGTATTTAGGCGTACTGACCTTAGGAATGTAGGTGGAACGGTGGATTTGATTTGGCAAGAATTGGCCATGTGGTCTAGAGCGGGAGCAGCCGGAGTTACCATGTGGTGTGAGTAGTCGGGTAGCTGTGGATTGAGTGGAGGGTTTGGTCGAGGGATCTTGTGTGGGCCTTCTACTGACCGTTTAATCTCTTGTAAATCTTTTTCTCTCTTCTATAAAGCTATGGTACACCTTTGGCGTACCCTCGAAAAAAAGAAATCTCTCTAGGTAGGTATCTGGCCAGCTAGAAGAATAGCCTCATAGTCCTGCCACCAAAGACTAGCAGGACCTTCCAGATGATAAGCAACATAGGTGACCTTGTCACCTTCAGCTACGTTCGTAGAATGCAGCTTGTGAGTGATACTTCGAAGCCAGTCATCTGCATCGAGTGGTTCAATGGAATGATGGAAGGTAGGTGGTTTCAGACCAATGAAATCATAGATGGTCGCTGACTCTTTGCATTGAGGTGTGGTGTTCTCTTCTATACGTGCTAACAAGCGGTTAGACTCACGCTTGTTCCTCTCCATCTCTAACATGAACTCTGCCAACGAAGACTGGTCGGGAGGATCCTCATCCCTACCATCTCCGTGGTTCCGACTACGAACAACAGAACTTCGGCTAGCTGACGACATCCTGAGAAATGAAACCAATGATGGAGTCAACATCAACTATATGATGCAGAAGGTAGCACAAGAAATTAATATCTCTTGAACTCCTAGGACAATTCTGGCTGCATAACGGCAGTAAAATGCTCAAAATGGGACATTCTGCAAAAGATGAGGTAGCACCAAACTCAACATCATCACTCAAGGTTCTGAGATATTACTAAACATGCTACACCGGAGATACTCGAACTGGGATATGACTTAGATTAACCAATCCTAAGAGACTATGGAGTAGTAACACGTGATCCTGATAGACAGAATAGGAAGCCTAGTTCCTTAACCCCGTAGGAAAGATAGGATGACTCATATCAGAAGGCCTGAGGTATAAGGAGTAAAAAGAGCCTTACGTTCCCTTCCAAAATCAATTCCCCTATATAGCTAAAGAATTTCTAGACTCAACTTCGACCAGGTTGGCTTGGTAATCCTACAGGCAGTCAAGCTCTGATACCAAAGCTGTCGGGACCCCGATTCTAGGTCACACCGATCTAGCATGTAACACCTCATATCACTTTGCGGCCTCACGCACGGTATTCCCACGGGTGTCGCCTTACCATGGCCCGGGACCGTTTGCGCCTTTTGGCTCACGTATATGATAGTATCGCTAGCATCCATATGACAGAAAACCCGGGCCGACATGACTAGTCGTGAACCTAAAGTGGCACTAACTTACGGGGACAGGCATATATGAATCAACATCGAGCATGTCGGTCAGCAGCGTGTGAATCTGGGCCATAGCACTGGGCTAACAGGACTCCGGTGAACCAGGCTATAGCATGCTAGGAAGGACTCCGGATGTCACCGCATGACATTTCCCTGAAGGGACAGACACAGGAATGAAGTGAATCACATGCCAGCCAGTCTAAGTGTTCTGAAGCAGTAGTGCTGGGCTAGCAGGACTCCGGGTAAACCGGGCTGTAGTGGACTACCATGGCTCGGTGGAAGTACTAGACTACATTTCCCCATAAGAGAGGCTACCAAGGATAGACAACTAGGTTGTAGGATCCCACACATAGCAATACACGTCACACGTATGCATAACATGCAAGTATGTGATGTACAACATGGCATCACAACATAACGCAAACTCATATAGATAAAGGCCCAAAAGAGCCACATAGCATTACATACAAACAGGGGTCACATGACCCATCATTCAGAGCATACAAGCAACAGAAGCATTACATGTCTGAGTACAGACAACTACAAAAGAAAAAGGCCGATAAGCCTGACTATCTACAAGTCCCTCCCAAGGGTACAAGATCGTAGCTGAGGTAACAAGCTACTCGTCGAAGTCCAAGTGGTACTACTAGTGAGACAGATGTCTCACCTGCAAAACATAAATGAAGCAAACGTGAGTACAAAGGTACTCAACAAGACTTACATCAGATCCTATCATACATGCATTAGTATGAAGAAGGCGATGTGGGGTTTAGTTGCAGCAAGCCATCTTTGACTCAGTGGCTATCATGTTCTACGACAACGAGAAACTTCTTTGAGGTGAGGCAGCGCACACGAGTCCACTAATCACCACATCAATACACTACTATGGATTCATCCCTGTCTCTCTACGAGAAGGCCATCCATAGCACTCACACTTGTCTTGAGCATTTTAGAGTATCCACTTTAAGTTGTCTATGTACCACGTAAGCATCCAAGAAGTCCATAACCGAGGACACGGCTATTCGAATAGATCATGATAACCCTGCAGGGGTGTACTTCTTCACACACGCTCTCACCACTTATCACCATGTACACGTCGTGTATCTCGGCAACCTTCAAGCGGAAGCCTGGCGAGGGTGTCGGCCACGACCTGACTAACCACACAAGACTCTAGTCCAGGTTTGTCGCCTATTCGGGTTCCATCCGCAAGGAGATCCGGCCGGGGTTTTCGCTCACGGCCCCAAACGATGTGTACAGGGTTCCCGAGCCCACCATCCGGGTGCCACTCGATACACCGGGCCACGTGTGCCTAGTCTGTCCCAAGTCCACCTTGCCGGGTGCCACTCTATAGAAAAATAGCACTACCTACAAACACCAGAGACTAATTGCAACTCCTGGACAGAGATCAAGTTGGTTAATAAATCAAGAGGGGTCGAGTTACCGGAACCCAATGTGTGGTAGTAGCTATTCATTGGACAACATACACAGAACTCAGTGCTTAAGGACGGTTCCAGTGAGACAACCCACCATGTACTCCTACATGGCCTCTCACCGCTGCCTTTACCAAATCATGTTCACACACTTAACTCTCAGCATCAGAACATAGCATAACACTCCAATCCATTCCCAATGGATCAGACCTGACACAACTCTAAGCAATAGCAGGCATGGCATGGTAGGAACACAACATGGTTCAATCAACTCCTACACATGCTAGTGGGTTTTAACTATTTACTGTGGCAATGACAGGTCATGCAGAGGAATGGGTTTCAACTACCGCAGCATAAAGTAGCAGTTGAATCATTGTTGTCCTAATGCAATAAATGAGAGCAGGAGCAAGAGAGAAGGATTGTATCGGAAGGAACAAGGGGGTTTGCTTGCCTGGTAGATCAACAGGGGGCACTGCTCCATTGACAGGTACTCTGGATCGGTCTTCGAAGCAGGACCTATCGAGAAGGAATGGTGTCGATAATCAAACACAAGCATATGCAACAATATGATCCATGAACATGGCATGAGTATGTGATGTTGTTTGAATTAATGCATCTAGCAGTTATTTGCATGAAGTCCATTTGAACCAAAGTTTCAAATGCAACTCCAAAATAAGCCTTTATAAATGCCATTCATGTGTTTCCTCATATACAGCATGTATAAGTTAGTTTGTCATGCATGAAAATGGTACAGATGGATAGATTGAATTTTTTTTGATAATTTTTCATATATAAATTATTTCAATCCGAGCTACGGTTGAATTTCTATGAATTTTTGAAGTTTATATCATTTTCTGGAATTTCCTGATTTATTTTAAATCCAGAAAACCATTACTACATCAGCATGACAGCAGCATTGCGTCAGCAAGTCAAAGGCGGCTGACCAGGTCAAACCTGACATGTGGGGTCCATACGTTAGTGTCACAGGTTAAATAGGGGGTTATTTTTGATTTAACTAAAAGATTAAGGCACCAGGGCCCACTATCAGTGTCAGCAGGCTAATTAGGTTTAACTAACACTTAAATAAAATTAGCAGGGGCCTGGCCCACTTGTCAGCGAGCCAGGGGAGGTCAAACCCTTGGTCAGCGGGGTCAAACCTGCCGGCGACTCAACGCCGGCGAGGCCAGATGCGGCAAAGGGCCTCGGATTTGGTCCTTCAGTGACCAAATTGGCCGCGGAGACCACGGGCTAGGAGCCAGGGCTCATCCGCGTCTTCTGGGGATGGCTGGAGTTCGCTGGAGCGAAGCTCAAGGCGGCGGCCGGCGCGCGGGTTCGGGCAGAAATGAGCCACGGGGCACGGCAGGGGCTACGGAGTTCCTCGGCGGCCTCCTGGCGTTGCACTGAGCATGGTGGTGTGCTCAGGCGCTAGCTACGGTGGCCCTGGCCACGGCGGCGACATGGCCGGCAGCGGGGCGCTCGTAGTTGCGACGGGTAGCAGGGCTACGGAACGAAATAGAGCACAGGGAAGGAGGGGAGACGGAGGAGAGCTCACAGCGGTCTCGATGGCGTCAAGCGCGAGCTTGGGGGAGGTCTGGACGAGGTGAATCGACGGCGAGGACCTCCGGGTACCGAGGTCGAAGAAAATGTTGGGGACGGCGTTGTGGTTCTTCTCAGGTTGCTTGGCTCCACGTAGATGAAGAAGACAATGATGCGGAGCTCGGGGACTCATCGGCAGGGAGTGGAGTGGCCGGTGGCCATGGCTACAGCGAGCGGCGGCGACGAAGCCGTTCGGGGGGGGTGAGAGAGAGAGAGGTCCAGGGGAGGGGATGAGCATGCGGGAGAGTGGGAGAGGGTCGAGGGGAGTGTGTGGCGTCGCCTAGACGCATCTGGGATGAAGCAGGCGGGGAGGAGGTGGCTCGCGCGCGGCGACCACGCGCCCTTCTTCCTCCTGGCAAGAGGAGGAAGACGACATGAGAGGTGGGGATGGGCCGGGCTGGCTTCAGCAGCAGGCCGCAATAGTAAGCACCAGGTAGATTCTCTCTCTCTCTCTCTCTCTCTGGTTTTCTATTTATTAATGTTTTCTATTTTCTACAATTTGTTTTGACTTAGTAATAATACTAAATCATTTTATTTTCTTCTGACAATTTTTGCAGGGACCTAAGGGGTTATTCCAAAGCCCCTGAGCAAAAATCAGAATTTTTGGACATATATAAAATATATCACATATATATCCAAGGCAAATAATTATTGCATTAATTCCAAATGGCCAAAATAAATATTTATGGGCTCCTAAAATTATTGGTTTGAATTTTACCTCTGACCAATATTTTCATAGAGCAACATGAACATTTTCTTGGTCCTTTTTGGAGCACTTTTTATCTGGGTCATTTCTAGAAATGAATTCTGAGGGTTTCACAAATCCCCAATTCAAATTTAAATGGAATTTAAACATGATGCACAAAGAAGGCTAGCCTAGGTCCTACCAGAACTAGGGATGTGACAGTGGGTTAGACTTAATGTGTTAGCCATATGCTTCATGATGCTCCCTTTATGTTTCAATTCTTATCTTCTATTTGATCATCATTGCAATCATCATGCCTAGCTTAAAAGAGATTAAAGAAAAGCGCTTGTTCAGAGACAACCCAATATTTACCCCTACTTCTTGTGTGTTCACATGATTAAGCTACTGTAGTGATTAAGCTACTGTAGTGATCATGTTTTATAGTTTTTGTTTCAATAAAGTGCCAAGAAAGACCTTTGGGATGATCTATGGTGATAGTTGATTTGATCTTGCAGAAAAAATAGAAAGTTTTGCGCCCAGCCAATTAGTTTTCATTTTTAATAGAAGCATGATAAAATACTGATTATTTTTGCAGAAGATTAATAAAAATATTTCTTAGGACTTCCTAATTTCTCAGGATTTTTGGAGCCACAGAAGTATTCGAGAGTTATAGATTACTACAGATTGTTCTATTTTTGACAGATTCTGTTTTTGATGCATAGTTTGCTTGTTTTCTAGTTTTTGTGGCTTGTAGTGCTTAATATAAATTTTAGAAATGACATGGTACATTAGGAATCATGTGTGAAAAATTATGAATCTTTTCTTGACAGTACCTAAGTGGTGATTTGTTTTCTTATACTAACGGAGCTTACGAGTTTTCTCTTGAGTTTTGTGTTGTGAAGCTTTCAAGTTTTGGGTAATGTTTTGATGGACTACGGAATAAGGAGTGGTAAGAGCCTAAGCTTGGGCATTCCCAAGGCACCCCAAGGTAATATTCAAGGACAACCAATAGCCTGAGCTTGGGGATGCCCTGGATGGCATCCCCTCTTTCGTCTTCATTCATCGGTAACTTTACTTGGAGCTATATTTTTATTCACCACAGGATATGAGTTTTGCTTGGAGCTTCATTTTATTTTATTAGGATTTTCTTACTCTAATTTATGGTAATGTTTTGCATCGTTTATTTCAATAAAAAGGTCAAGTATAGCATTTACCATGCTTATTTTTCAAGTCCATATGTTGCTGTTTTAAAAACAGAAAGTTTGTTGTTATGTTTTGAATATTTGTGAATAGTAAGAATATGATAAAATCTTGAAATTTCTACACAATGAGTAACAACAAATTACCTAAAGTTTGGTAACTTTTCAGAATTTTTGGAGTTAGGGAAGTATGATTCCTCTTGCATTCTTTACAGACTGTTCTGTTTAGATAGATTGCTGTTATTTTGGCATTGTTTGCATGTGTTTTCTTCTTTAATGATTCTATTTGAGGATAGGAGTATTAAATATGCAGAGGCATTTAGTAGGAAAAATCAAATTATAATTTTAGTGATCTTCTACAGTAGAGTATGATAAGGTTTAGCATGGATTTATACTATCTTATCTCGCGAGTTCTTGTTGAGTTTTGTGTGGATGAAGTTTTTAAGAACTAGGGAAACCGTGATATGAGGGGAATTAAGGAGACACAAAAGCTCAAGCTTGGGGATGCCCAAGGCATCCCTAGTTAATATTCCAAGAAGTATCAAGCATCTAAGCTTGGGGATGCCCCAGTTGGCTTCCCACCTTTCTTCTTCAACAATGATCGGTCAGTTTGGTTGAACCTAAGTTTTTGCTTCTTCACATTATATGTGCTATCCTTGCAATGTCATTTTATTTTGTTTCGCTTGCTGTTTGAATAAAGTACCTAAGATCTGAAATTTTATTTATGAGAAGGAGTCTTCACATGGTTACATAATTATTCAACTACTCATTGATCTTCACTTATATCTTTTGGAGTAGTTTGTCATTTGCTCTAGTGCTTCACTTATATCTTTTTAGAGCATGGCGGTAGTTTTATTTTGAAGAAATTGTTGAACTCTCATGCTTCACTTGTATTACTTTGAGAGTCCCTAAACAGCATGGTAATTTTCTTTGGTCATGAATTTAGTCCTAATATGATGGGCATCCAAGAGGGATATAATAAAAACTTTCATAATAAGTGCATTGAATACTATGAGAAGTTTGATTCCTTATGATTGTTTTGAGACATAAAGATGGTGATATTAGAGTCATGTTAGTGAGTAGTTTTGAATTTGAGAAATACTAGTGTTAAACTTTGTGATTGTCATAGCATGCATGTATGGTGAACCGTTATGTGATGAAGTCGGAGCATGATTTATTTATTGATTTTCTTCCTTATGAGTAGCGGTCGGGGACGAGCGATGGTCTTTTCCTACCAATCTATCCCCTTAGGGGCATGCGCGTAGTACTTTGTTTTGATGACTAATAGATCTTTGCAATAAGTAAGTGAGTTCTTTATGACTAATGTTGAGTCGATGGATTATATGCTCTCTCACCCTTCCACCATTGCTAGCCTCTCTAGTACCGCACAACTTTCTCCGGTACCACACACCCACCATATACCTTCTAGAAAACAGCCACCATACCTAACTATTATGGCATTTCCATACACATTCTAAGATATATTGCCATGCAACTTGCCACTGTTCCGTTTATTATGACACGCTCCATCACTGTCATATTGCTATGCATGATCATGTAGTAGACATCGTATTTGTGGCAAAGCCACCGTTCATAATTCTTTCATACATGTCACTCTTGATTCAATGCACATCCCGGTACACCACCTGAGGCATTCATATAGAATCATATTTTATTTCTAAGTATCGAGTTGTAATTCTTGAGTTGTAAGTAAATTAAAGTGTGATGATATTCATTATTAAAGCATTGTCCCATGTGAGGAAAGTATGATGGATACTATGATTCCCCCACAAGTCGGGATGAGACTCCGAACAAAAAAAGGCCAAAAAAGTGAGAAGACAAAACAAAAAAAACAAAAAAATGAGAGAAAAGAGAGAAGGGGCAATGCTACAATCCTTGTACCACACTTGTGCTTCAAAGTAGCACCATGATATTCATGATAGAGAGTCTCCTATGTTGTCACTTTCATATACTAGTGGGAATTTTTCACTATAGAACTTGGCCTGTATATTCCAATGAAGGGATTCCTCAAATTGCCATAGGTCTTCATGAGCAAGCGAGTTGGATGCGCACCCACTTAGTTTCTTTTTGAGATTTCATAAACTTATAGCTCTAGTGCATCCGTTGCATGGCAATCCCTACTCAGTTACATTGATATCTATTGATGGGCATCTGCATAGCCCCGTTGATAGGCCTAGTTGATGTGAGACTATATCCTTCTTTTGTCTTCTCCCCAACCACCATATTCTATTCCACCCATAGTGCTATATCCATGGCTTGCGCTCATGTATTGCGTGAAAGTTGAAAAGGTTTGAGAACATCAAAAGTATGAAACAATTGCTTGGCTTGTCATCGGGGTTGTGCATGATTTGAATATTTTGTGTGATGAAGATGGAGCATAGCCAGACTATATGATTTTTATAGGGATAACTTTCTTTGGCCATGTTATTTTGAGAAGACATAATTATCTTGTTAGTATGCTTGAAGTATTATTGTTTTTATGTCAATATTAAACTTTTGTTTTGAATCATGCGGATCTGAACATTCATGCCACAATAAACTAAATTACATGGATAAATATGTCAGGTAGCATTCCACATCAAAAATTCTGTTTTTATCATTTACCTACTCGAGGACTAGTAGGAATTAAGCTTGGGGATGCTTGGTATGTCTCCAACATATCTATAATTTTTTATTGTTCCATGCTATTATATTATCTATCTTGGATGTTTTATATGCTAGTTTATATGATTTTTGGAACTAACCTATTAACCTAGAGCCCAGTGCCAGTTTCTGTTTTTTCCTTGTTTTTGAGTTTCACAGGAAAGGAATATCAAATGGAGTCCAATTGACCTGAAACTTTACAACGATTGTTTTTGGGCCAAAAGAAGCCCATGGAGTACTGGAGATGCACCGGAGGAGTCTTGAGGCCACCACAAGGGTGGAGGGCGCCCCACCGCCCTAGGGCGCGCCCTTCGACCTTGTGGGCCCCTTGTGGACTCCCCTAACTTGTTCTCGATGCCAACACCTCGTATATATCCCCAAACCTCCAGAACAGAACCGATCGGTAGTTCCGCCGACGCAAGCCTCTGTAGCCACCAAAAACAAATCGGGACCCTGTTCCGGCACCCTACCGGAGGGGGGAATCATTACTAGTGGGCATCTTCATCATCCCGGCACTCTCCATGATGAGGAGGGAGTAGTTCACCCTCGGGGCTAAGGGTATGTACCAGTAGCTATGTGTTTGATCTCTCTCTCTCTCTCTCGTGTTCTTGATTTGGCACGATCTTGATGTAGCGCGAGCTTTGCTATTATAGTTCGATCTTATGATGTTTCTCCCCCTCTACCTTCTTGTAATTGATTGAGTTTTCCCTTTGAGGTTACCTTATTAGATTGAGTCTTTAAGGATTTGAGAACACTTGATGTATTTCTTGCATGTGCTTACCTATGGTGACAATGGGATATTCATGTGATCTACTCGATGTATGTTTTGGTGATCAACTTGCGGGTTATGTGACCTTGTGAACTTATGCATAGGGGTTGCACACGATTTTGTCTAGACTCTCTGGTAGAAAATTTGGGGCACTCTTTGAAGTTCTTTGTGTTGGTTCGAATAGATGAATCTGAGATTGTGTGGTGCATATCGTATAATCAAACCCGCGGATACTTGTGGTGACATTAGTGTATCTAGGTGAAATTAGGGTTTCGGTTGACGTGTATCTTAAGGTGCTATTTTAGTGCGAACTCTAGGGCTGTTTGTGACACTTATAGGAATAGCCCAATAGATCAATTAGAAAGAATAACTTTGAGGTGGTTTCGTACCCTACAATAATCTCTTTGTTTATTCTCCGCTATTAGTGACTTTGGAGTGTCTCTTTGTTGCACGTTGAGGGTTTGTTATATGATCTAATTATGTTACCATTGTTGAGAGAACTTTCACTTGTGAAAGTATGAACCCTAGGCCTTGTTTCCTAGCATTGCAATACCGTTTTTGCTCAATTTTGTTACTTGCTACCTTGCTGTTTTTATATTTTAAGATTATAAAAACCTATATCTACCATCCATATTGCACTTGTAGCACCATCTCGTCACCGAACTAGTCCACCTATACAATTTACCATTGTATTGGGTGTGTAGGGGACACAAGAGACTCTTTGTTATTTGGTTGTAGGGTTGTTTGAGAGAGACCATCTTCTTCCTATGCCTCCCACGGATTGATAAACCTTAGGTCATCCACTTGAGGGAAATTTTCTACTGTCCTACAAAACTCTGCCCTTGGAGGTCCAACAACGTCTACAAAGATAAAGTTGCATAGTAGACATCAGTCCTCCACTTCAAGTACAATAGGGCAATGACACTCTTCTTCAAGGTCTTAGGGGAAGATGGTGGAATGCTGCTCGGGGGGCACCAACAGCGACGGCGAGGCCGTCGGCGGTGAATCTTCCCTTTGCCATGCCCGTGATGCCTCCAGAAGAGGTGACAGCTCCTCCAGGAGGAGCTCAAGCGACAATGACTATGACGAGCTGCCGCACCGGGTCAAGGAGGAGGAGGAGGAGGACACCGACTAGGTGCCATGACGTTAAAGCTCGCGCCTCCTGAGTAGAGGCCTGTGGGAGGCGTTTTCTTTTGTTCGATTTCCTACATAAGTCATGAGGGGCCTCGCGGGGGGTGTGTAAGAATCATGGCGCTTGCGCCTTCATATTAATGTTTCCAACTCATGTTGCTTTCGCGTTTCTCGCTTGGGCACAGGTCCCCTTTTGTTCTTGTGATGGCTCAGTGCTCTACTTTGACAGGACCCAGTCCACAAGCAAGCTTCGGCCGTTGCTGGTATCTTGGGTCGCAATGTCGTGGTCAAGGCCATGAGGTGAGCGACCCAATGTCTGGTAAGAGCCCCTGAGACGCGATGCTCAGGAGGTCCCCTTTGGCGCGCGAGCAGCCCTCGTCCGACTAAGAGGGGGGATTCCTTGCCTGAGCGAGGTTGCGAGAAAATAAAGTGTTTAGTGGTAAGGCTCATGCTGGCATGTGTGAGATAACTTATCTTGGCAAGCCCGTGGTTCGTGGCGGTTCTTGCATCGCGAGGGCGAGCTTCTCTGGAGCTTTCGATCTTGCGCATGTTTCTTGCTTTGTAATGAATTAAGGTAAACCCCATTAGCCTTTTGCGAGCCAGGATGCTGCTTGATCACGGTAGGTCCATGTTGGCAAGGCCGCTCGAGGTCCTATTTCCCGAGGCTCCTGTGTATTAGTTAGTTACAAAATGCAAGGGGCGGCGTGTGCTTGCTGATCTACCCATGATCGTACAGCGAGAAGACGAAGGCACTAAGGACCTGGTGAGGCGACGTGCACGGGGCCAACTCGCGAGCCAGAGCTCAGTCTCTTAGATTTATCAACATTGCAGGGACGGACCCGAGCACGGGTGCCACGCCTATAGCCCCATCTCGTGGGAGGTTCAAGGGGAGAGCTAGCAACGCGCAAAGCCCGCGGAGGTGACTCCGGAGGTGATACATCGTCAGGTGCAAGGTTAACAACCATAGTAGCCCATGAAAGCATAACTCTTTAGCCCTGCACTTAAACTAGACTACAAATCCGAAAAAACACTAGTTTTGGCCCATAGCGAAATAGATTTTTTCTTCTCCGCGGACTACCCATGCTTGGCGCCATAGGCTTTACGACTTTTGGCACTAGGGAATAATACTTTGATCAGATCCGTGGACAGGCTCCCGAGGTCAAATCGGATTATGGACTTTTCTAGCTAAGTGAAAACGCACTTCACTACTAGCAAAGAAGTCAGTTTTCAAATTCATTCCTCGCTGACCGCGCGTCATCTTCAGTTCACGATTGAGGCTTGTCGGTAAGCTTCGCACAGGACCACCCCTCATAAGGTCGGGGCATCCCCGTCGGCAGCTTTAGCCGTGGGTGGACACACTTGGCATCCATCATAACCCACTTGCTCTTGAAGCCATCGGCCTTCTTCCTGGTCTTCGAAATCGCGTTGGCCTTGCCGGCTGCGATGAAGTTGGCGCACCCCGTGGTGTGGCCTTCGTTGATCTGGAGGTAGAAGAAGTGGCGTAGCAATGGCATAGACGGCATCACCCCAACGTACACCTCGCAGTAGAAGGCAAAGATGGACAAGAGAAGAGCGGAGTTGGGATGGAGATGAAGAGCCTGTAACCCGTAGTGCTGGAGGACCGCGTAGAAGAAGTCGGAGAAGGGGGGAACGAAGCCGGCGGCCATGCTGCCCATGAAGAAGGGGTAGAAGAAGCTCTTCGGGGCTTCGGGCACGGCGGAGCCAGCCCGGAGCACGGACTCCCCCTTCTCCTTGTTCTCCCCCGCCGTCAGCAGCTGCGTGATGGCAAGGTTCTTCACCGAGACATTGGGCGCCTCCAGGCCCGACTCGTACCAGGAGGGCGACGAGTCAACCTTGGTCTTTCGGGGCACCATTGGACAAAAGCTTGGAAGGATAACGGAGCAGCTCTGGAGGTTTCGGAAGCAAGGGGCGAGAAAGGGGATCTGGAGCAAGGCGGAGGAAAGCAATGAAGACGGGCGTGGTCCGCGCCAGTCCTTTGTCAAGTCGGGCAATTGCCGAGGCTGCATGGGGAAGCGGAGACGCCTACGTCCAATCAGTCGCCACACGTCGACTAAGGCCGCAGGCTTTTGGGGCCCGCGGCGCTCCACACTTGCCTGTTAGCTTCGCCTCAAAGCCAAGCCCGAGCGCTCCTTGGGCCCAGGGGCTACTATCGGCGTTCTCGGAACGGGCGTCCCCAGACTTGCCTCCCTGCGTCCCGCGGCGTGGCTCCTCCAGCGGCCCCGTATGGCCCATCTTCACAAGCAAACACCCAAGACCCTCGTGAGACGGACGATGCAAGACCTCCTCAGGGGCGGCCTCACCAGGCTGGCTCACGAGGGACGGAGAAATCAAGGCAAGGCAAACCTCGCGAGGTTCCAATGACGTAAGCCATGACGATCAAGACCAGGCGGGTGCCAGCAAGCGCAGTGTCCTCGCTTCCTCTTTGGTGCTAAGGAAGCAAGCACAGGCGAGGAGTTCCAAGGCATGAGGCAAAGGTTTCCATATTGGTGCAACAAGACCAAGACCAGCAGGACGGCAGGACAAAGGTCATCGTGGAGCCAAAGATGGTGTCACCACCAGAGCCTTTGGTAGGCGAAGACTACTTTTGTCAGGATAACTTGTACTAGTTGTCTCCCTTCGAATTTGGCTGTTGTAGGATCCCTTCCCGCTTAATATTTGGGAAGAGGACCAATGCCACTATAAATAGTACTAGCCACCACCATAGTAAGAAACGGGTCTGCAGGGGAGAGAGGATCCAGATCTTCCTCAAACACACAAGCTCACCAACCACAAGAACACCTCTCCTTAGAAGGCTGCTCTTCCCTTGTAACTGTTCATCCACGGCCCAAGAGGCAATCCACCACACCACACTGGAGTAGGGTATTACACCACAATGGTGGCCCGAACCAGTATAAATCTTGTGTCTCGTGTTCTCTGGGCCCGGTGAAGCTAGGCTGCGAGATCGTTGAGTGTGCGAGCTAGAGAGGGGGGAGATCTTCCTGCGCACCCCAGTGTTCGAACCTCAAGGGTTTTGCCGGAACCCGAAATCCGACACCGAAGCATGTGCATGTAGTTTAATTTTGAATTGTGCACCTGAAATGGCTAGAAACCCAGTTTAATGTATAAAATGTCCAAATGAACCTTGAATAATTCCAATTCTTTTACGACACACATATAGTTGCATGTTCACTGCAGATAAAAGGTCTAGCAATTCAAACAGCGTCCATCGTTGCTGTGACCCCATTTTGTAATTCAAATCAAGTAGGCCCCACATAGTTTATTATCACCAACTATGTGACATGTAGTACAAAATATCTTGGAGCACCGTCGGTGTATATAGTACGCCTATGGCTTACACGAGAAGGTGCATTGTCTATAGTCCACAGCCGGCATGTCAAGCACACTAGCTCGCTCCCCAAAAACTCCTGCCTCTACATCCCTCACAATCTCAAAAATATCTACCGCATGGAACGTTTTAATGTTTGATAGCACACAATTAGTATGTGCGGACCGTGTGCGATGTATGTTACTCCCGCTCTGCTTCGGTCCCTTGATTCAAATTTTTAGTAGCCCCGGCATTTTACTCCCGCCTCTGCATCCCTCGCAATCTCAAAAATATCTGCTCGCCCTTGATCCAAATTTTCAGTAGCTCCGCCTTGTTACTCCCGCCTAGTAAAATTTTCAGTTGCTGTAGTATTTTCTCAAACACAACCTCCGCTCACACACACACACAACCCTCGAAACCATTGGTAGGACGCCGCCATCGCCGGAGCCTCCATCCTCAACCTCTACCTATGTGCCGGGGTGCTCGAGGAGCCAATGGCCAAAAAGAGGTTTATCATGGCCTTTTTGCCCGACGCTGGTGAGGTGGCCGCCGAGGTGGCCCCGTCATCCTCCGCGGGCCCGATCCGCCATCGCTGGTCCACCGATCCGCCCGCTGCCCCGCCCCTACGCCGGTTCGAGGACTTCCCCGCCCTCCCGCGGACCCGACAGTCAACGAAGTCCTACCTCGGGGTCCAGCAGTGGTGGTGGGGGACGTGGGTCACCGAGATTACAGATCGAGAGACCCACACCCGCCGGTGGCTCGGTAGCTTCCACATGGCCGAGCTCGCGGCCATGGAGTACAACCGTTGGCGAGTCTGCTACCACGGCGCAGCAGCTAGGCTCAATTTCACCTTCGGCACATGTTTGGTCGACCTCGTTCCCCCGGAGCCAGGGTGGTGAGCTCGGCTATGGCGCGAGAGGACCGCGAGGCGTGGGAGCGCCTTGAGGCTGAGGCCGCCAGCAAGGCCTACATGCAAGAGCTCCGCCGGCAGCACCCGGAGCTCATGGAGGTGGAGTGGGCGATCTTTGTCGGCGCGAAGGGCGATGAGGTTATCGCGCTCTCCTCTGATGACGAGGTCGAAGGCGGCAAGGACGGCGGTGCGGAGGGCAGGGAGGTTATCTCGCTCTCCTTAGATGACGAGGTCGAAGGCGGCGGCGACGGCGGCACGGAGGGCATTGAGGTGGGCCCCGAGGACGAGGAGCTCGACATGGACGAGTGGAGGAGTGCCTTCCCCAATGACCCCGACGACGGTACTAGCCCGGACCTGGCTCGCAACACACCGTACATGACGAGGAAGGATTGGCTCGACCTCTACTTCGACCGAAAGTAGTTTAGCTTAGTTTAAATTTATGTTTTATGTTTGGTTATGCAAAACTATCTATGCTTATGTTTGAATGCATGCTACTTTCGGTTGAACCTTCTTTGAACTTGATCAAATTGAAGTTTACAACCTTAAGTTTAGGGGGTCGACTAGAAAAGGCCAAAAAACACTAGAGTAGGGCAGCGAGGTTTTCTAGTCTTAAGGTTTTTAGTCCTTAACTTCTTAAGGATCGCCTAGAGATGTCCTTATGACTTGTTTATTTCAGTTCTTCACAATGTGATGCTCTATATGTTCAACTATTTGCCATGCAGTTCAATTTCATCAATAACAGTTTCAACAATACCACTATGAATTACGATATTTGGTTGATGTTAAGGATATTGCAGTTAACATGCCTTTTCATTTTTCAATTGTTGTTTAGCAACATGCATTATACTAAATGACTAAATATGCAATCCCAGGCTACATAGCAACAAGGAAGAGTGTTACCTTAATGTTCTGATGATGTCTATATATACATGTAATAAAATCTTATATAATGGGATGGATGGACTGTTCTACTACATCATTTTTCAATTGTTGTTTGGCTTCTAATATTAACTTGGTGCTTTTAGGTACATATATCATTGCCAAAGATCCACACTTCGACCCTTTATGCGTATGGGGCAATGAGATATTCATGAACCAGCATCAAGTGAGGAAACTGATAAAGATTGTTATTGAAATGGGTCAAAAGATGTCAATCGAACTATTTGTTTACACTTTATGCAAGATAACAGTGAACTACAGGATTGTAAGTAAGAACCTTGTAGCCTTCTTGTTACTGCCTGTAATGAGTTGTGTTAGATGACATTGTCCAAAGCTTTTTTCTTTTGCAGTGGATCCTGAAGTAGTTTACTCAAGATTACCTCTCAAACTACATGATTGGCAGCCGGCCATCACAAGGAGTTGGACTAGAGTCCTGCATGCCTTTTGCATCCAGGAGAGCACAATAGGGCCATTCCGCTTCACCTTGTTTAGCAACTAGAATGTATGTCGCCACTTTCTTTACCATATGTAATAGTACAAGTATAGAACCCTTGTACACCATTCTTTATTTGGTGCTTATGTAATTCTTAAACATATGTACCTGTGAATCGAATAATGCATTAGTTGTTTGAACCTGATGGATATCAATAAAGTTGTAGCATACATTCAAATTCAAATTCAAATTCAAATCTAGTAAAATTTGGAAAAGTAGCAATTAAATTAGGGTGAAATTACGCTCTCCAGGTTGTTACGGCACACACGCTTGGTAAAACACAAACGTTTGTGATATGTACCATAATCTGAGACGGTTCACAGAGAGGAAATGTGTGCAAGCATGCACACAGTTGTCGTTTGCAAAGCATGTGTGATGTCAGACACTATCACATACGGTGTGGGAAAACTAAATGTGTGTGATTGTATACCTATCGTACACGGTTTATAATCATGAACTGTTTGTGATGTGCTAGGCATCATAAAACTCCCGTGCCTAGAATCTACTAGGAAAACTCCCATGCCTAGAATCTGCCTGGTTTTAGGCAGAACCACAAAACTCCGACTATGATGGCAATGCGAGCACAAATGAGTAGCAAGGATGAAGCATTTGGGATATTCGAGATATTGGAAACGGTTATATAGGGACAACTATATGCATGAAGGCTCCCTATCCCCGATGGTTTCTGGGTCGTGTGGGAAGGACCCCCCTATCGCCCACACTCACTTGGCGACGGTTCAAAATGTTATTGCGGAAAGGGGTTAAAAGCCGTTTGTTTAGGACTGACGCGCACCAGTATGTAAGAAGCCCAAGTTTCATAGCTTTATTTAGGATTGTTTGAAGCAAGTCAGCAACCAATACAAACAACAGTGGAGATAATGGATCACCCTGCCTTACTCCTCTGATGTAATAGAATTTTTTCCCAGGTACTCCATTCAGCAAGACAGCTGAAGAAGCAGATGTAAAAAGCATTTTAATCCAGTTTATCCATCTGTCTCCAAAACCTTTAGCTTTAAGAATTTCCAAGATTGGTTTGTGCTCAATTATATCAAAAGCTTTCTCAAAATCTAATATTAGGACAATCACTTCTTCCTTTGATTTATGACATTGGTGCAAGTATTCATAAGCCCATCCTTGTGACGCCCACGATTCAATCGTACACTAATCATACACACAAATGTGTACGATCAAGATCAAGGACTCACGGGAAGATATCACAACACAACTCTAGACACAAATTAAAATAATACAAGCTTTATATTACAAGCCAGGGACCTCGAGGGCTTGAATACATAAGCTCGAATACACAAGAGTCAGCGGAAGCAACAATATCTGAGTATAGACATGAGTTAGACAAGTTTGCCTTAAGAAGGCTAGCACAAAAGCATCTACGATCGAAAAGGCAAGGCCTCCTGCCTGGGAGCCTCCTAACTACTCTTGGTCGTCGGCGTCCGTCACGTGGTAGTAGGCACCCTCGGGGTAGCAGCAGTCATCAAAGGTGGCATCTGGCTCCTGGACTCCACCATCTAGTTGCAACAACCAGAAAGAAGAAAGAAGGGGGAAAAGGGGGAGCAAAGCAACCGTGAGTACTCATCCAAAGTACTCGCAAGCAAGGATCTACACTACATATGCAACATTATCAAAGGAAGGCTGTATATGTGGACTAGGCTACAAAAATGCCAGAATAGAGAGAAGGTCTAGTCCTATCGAAGACTAGCATCTTATGGAAACCACCATCTTGCAGCAAACAGGAGGGAGTAGAGTAGCATAAAGTAAAGTGGTAGTAGTGTTATCAACCTCGGCCGGAGATCCTTTCTCGACTCCCTGCGAGAAAGAAATCCCAGAGCCATACTATCCATTTCTCATCACAATCCAATTCTCATCACAAGTATCTAGTTCTAGTTGTATCGATCGGGCTACAACTCCAAGTGTCCGTTACCGTAGGACAGGCTATGCGTAGATTAGTTCTTCCCTGCAGGGGTGCACCAACTTACCCACCACGCTTGATTAACTCCGGCCAGACACACTTTCCTGGGTCATGCCCGGCCTCGGCCAAACAATACGCCGCAACCCGACCTAGACTTAACAGAGAGGTCAGCACGCCGGACTAAACCTATGCCCCCAGGGGTCATGGGCCATCTCCCCGGAAACTCCTGCACGTTGCGTACGCGGCCGGTGAGCAGACCTAGCTACCTCCTTCAACAAGGCAAGCGCTTACGCAGTCCAACCCGGCGCGCGCCACTCAGTCCCTGACGTCTATTAAGCTTCGGCTGATGTATACGATGCAGAACGCCCATACTATGCCCACGTGATGGTTAGTGCTATCAGGCCAGAGGCCCCTCGGATCAAATATCCAAATCGTAGTGGATTAGGAACGCGCGGTAACAAGCAGAGACTCATGAAAGATGTGACCCCGTTGCCCCGTCTTGAGGACTTGCGGCAAGGGCTAGGAATGACCGGCCACGCCTCGTAATTATCTCGCGGGCACCCTCCAGGTCAACCCGTCTCCACATCACTCGCGGGTACCCCTCAGGGTCGACCCGCCCTTCCAAGTAACAGTTGTAAAGTCCAAGTATCCGTGTGTCCAAACATCAAGGGGAAAACCCAAGGAATCACCCCGGTGAATTCCACTCGATGTAATCATCAAGGTGAACGTAAGAGGAATCACCCCCGAGGTTCACACTTGAGGGGTTGCACGACAGAGTCGTATCGGAAGTGGTTAAAGAGGAAATCACCCTCGATGACCATGACCGAATAGCTACACTACATGGTTAACATCAGAAGTCCTATAGAGGTCTCACCCTCCGCACTCGATAGTATCCCGGTAGTGTCGAGCAACTAAGGGGAAAGTGATGTGCGATGCCGGGGCCTGGTCTTCGATCCCGTTGATCGGGTCTTCGATGATGAAGCAGGGGCAACAAGGACAAGGTGGGGGTCACTGATGGATCACTATCCAACCTATACTAAGTAGTTTAGGATAAGCCGGTAAGGTAACAATAAGCAGGTTACAAAAGCAGGCTATGCATCAGAATAGGAGCAAACAATAACAGTAGCAAAATCTAATGCAAGCATGAGAGAATGGAATGGGCGATATCGGGATGATCAAAGGGGGGGCTTGCCTGGTTGCTCTGGCAAGGAGGGGTTGTCGTCGACGTAGTCGATCACTGGGGCGGCATCGGTCACGGGGTCTACCGGAGAGAAGAGGGGGAAGAAACAGTAAATATAAAGCAAACATAGCATCACAAAGCATAACGTGGCAATATGTTGTGCCGGGAGTGACCTAACGTATGGCTACACGATAAAGGTGAAGGGGGAATTCAACCGGGAATGTTTTCTCGGTTCCGGACCTGTGTCAGACAGATGACCGGAGGGGGAAAGTTCCATGTTCAGATAGTTAGAGGCATGTGACAGATGAACGGACCGCGTATTCGGATTCGTTGAATTTTTCTGAGCAACTTTCATATAGAAAACATTTTCATCCGAGTTACGGTTTATTTTCTATTAATTTTCAAAGTTTAAACAATTTTCTGGATTTATTTATATTAACAGAAATGGAATATGACGTCAGCATGATGTAGAGGTGATGTCAGCAATCAACAGGACGGTTGACTGGATACAAACCTGACCTGTGGGTCCAGTGGGACCCACTGGTCAGTGACTGGACTAATTAAACAGTGTTAATTGGACTAATCTAATACTAATTATCAAGCGGGGCCCACTGTCAGTGTCTAATTGGTGAATAGATTAATTAGTCAATTTAATTAACACATTTTCTATTTATCTAAAACATTTTATTGACTCGGCCCCACATGTCAGTGGGTTGACTCAGTCAACGAGTCAACTGGGCCCACCCGTCAGTGGCTCAGCGGGCCCCATACGTCAGTGCCAGGTCAGCCTCACCGGCGTTGGCGCCGGAAGTGCTCCGGCGAGCCTCCCGCGGCGGCGCACGTCGGGAGAGGGGGTCGGGTTTCGCGCACAGGGGGTTTCCGGGGTCGTAGCTAGGTGCGTTCGACGCGGTTCGACGTCGCATGCAAGATGGAGGCGACGGCCGGGGCCAGGAACGACCGGAACGGCGCCGGCGACGAGTAGAAATGGCGCCGGAGTACGGGCGCGAGCGGGTTCAGCGTTAGACCGCGTGAGCGGCCAAACTAACCAACTAGGTGGGGTCTACGGCGCTCCGGGAGCTCGTCGGAGCTACTAGCTCGAGCGGAGGAGCTCGGTGGCGAGCCCTACGACGGCAATGGCGGACGGCGGAGCTCGGCTTGCGAGCGAGCTAGCTACGGCGAAAGGCATGGCGCGAGGAGAGGAAAGGAGGAAGGGAGGAGCTCACCGGGCGGCACACACGGTGGCCCTCGGAGGTTTAGGAGCTGCAGTGCAGTGGATCGATGCCGGCGAGCTCCTGCGATCCGAAGTGGAAGACGAGGCCGGGGGAGCGTTCTGGGGCGCCCGGCGTCTTGCAGCTCGTCGGGGAGGCGTAGCCGAGGGAGGCGGAGCGGTTGGACAGGTCGGCGAGGCGAATGGGTCTTGGTGGCCGCGAGGACGACGGAGAACGGCGGCGACCGCGTCGGTCTCCTCTCCAGAACAAAGGAGAGGGAGAGGAGAGAGCTGGATCTGGGGGAGAGGGGGCAAGTGGGTGAGTGTGGAGGGAGCCCGAGGCGTCGGGCTGCCCTTATCCTCCCAGCGACGCCTGTAGCGGCGTGGCCGGTGAGGTGGTTCAGCGGCGACGTGCACGCGCGGTTGCTCGCACAGTGGAGGAGGGGGAAGCCGACAGGGGGGGAGTGGGCCGGCCTAGCCTGGGCCAGTTGGCTCGGGTGGGCCGAAGCCCACTGGGAGGCTAGGGGCTCTGGCCCCTTTCCCCCTTTTTTTTCTTTCCCTTTTTATTTTCTTTTTCCAGCAACTTTTGCCTCTGCTTTTAGCCACTATTGACTTTGCAAAATTATGCCACTGGCCAAAACAATTTCAAATAATGATTGGGCACTGCCAAAAAAAGATTGTGAGGCTTTAGAAATAGTTTGCCATTTTTATAAATTAAAAAGGAATTTAATTTATTTCTTAGGTCACTGTTTTAAGTAGTTTAGACCACTCAAACACTTTGCAAAAATGTTGGTTCACCACCAATATTACTTGTGGATTATTTGGCACATGATGAACATTTTAGTTTTCATGTTTGACCAATTTTGAATTTCACTCAGAATCTAAATTTGAGTTCAACTGGAATTTGAAAAAGATAAGAACAATGATGAACATACACTTGTTTAGCAAAAGGATTATATTAACCCCAGGGATTACTGTAGCATCATTACACCGGGGCATTACAACTCTCCTCCTCTGAAAGAAATTCTCGTCCCGAGAATTAAGAGGTAGAAGGGAAAAGATCGGGGTATTCAGCTCGGAGGTTATCCTCGCGTTCCCAAGTGGCTTCATCTTTAGTATGATTTGACCATTGCACCTTGAGGAACTTGGTAACCTTCTGGCGGGTTCGACGTTCAGCTTCTTCAAGAATGCGGATAGGATGCTCTTTGTAAGTGAGATCATCTTGGACTTCAATCAATTCCGGATCGACTTCACGTTCCAGGTCCTTGAAGCATCGACGAAGTTGCGACACGTGGAAGACGTCATGGACGTGAGAGAACTGAGGTGGCAACTCCAATTGATAAGCCACCAGTCCACGATGGGCGAGAATACGGAAGGGACCAATGTAGCGCGGAGCTAGCTGTTGGGTTTCGTAGTAATTTCAAAAATTTTCCTACGCGCACACAGGATCATGTGATGCATAGCAACGAGAGGAGAGTGTTGTCTACGTACCCAACGCACACCGACTGCGGAAGCGATGACACGACGTAGAGGAAGTAGTCGTACGTCTTCACGATCCAACCGATCAAGCACCGAAACTACGGCACCTCCGAGTTCGAGCACACGTTCAGCTCGATGACGATCCCCGGACTCCGATCCAGCAAAGTGTCGGGGAAGAGTTTCGTCAGCACGGCGGCGTGGTGACGATCTTGATGAACTACAGCAGCAGGGCTTCGCCTAAACTCCGCTACAGTATTATCGAGGAATATGGTGGCAGGGGGCACCGCACACGGCTAAGGAATCGATCACGTGGATCAACTTGTGTCAACTTGTGTGTTTAGAGGTGCCCCTGCCTCCGTATATAAAGGAGCCAAGGGGGGAGGAGGCGCCGGCCAGGAGGAGGTGGCGCAGGAGGAGTCCTACTCCTACCGGGAGTAGGACTCCCCCCCCCCAATCCTATTCCAACTAGGATTCCCAAGGGGGAAAGAGGGAGAGGGGTGGCCGGCCACCTCTCCTAGTCCTAATAGGACTAGGGGAAGGGGGAGGCGCGCAGCCCCCTTGGGCTGCCCCTTTCTCCTTTTCCACTAAGGCCCATGATGGCCCATATGGCTCCCGGGGGGTTCCGGTAACCTCCCGGTAACCCGGTAAAATCCCGATTTCACCCGGAACACTTTCGATGTCCAAACATAGACTTCCAATATATCAATCTTTATGTCTCGACCATTTCGAGACTCCTCGTCATGTCCGTGATCACATCCGGGACTCCGAACAACCTTCGGTACATCAAAATGCATAAACTCATAATATAACTGTCATCGTAACCTTAAGCGTGCGGACCCTACGGGTTCGAGAACAATGTAGACATGACTGAGACACGTCTCCGGTCAATAACCAATAGCGGGACCTGGATGCCCATATTGGCTCCTACATATTCTATGAAGATCTTTATCGGTCAGACCGCATAACAACATACGTTGTTCCCTTTGTCATCGGTATGTTACTTGCCCGAGATTCGATCGTCGGTATCCAATACCTAGTTCAATCTCGTTACCGGCAAGTCTCTTTACTCGTTCCGTAATACATCATCTCACAACTAACATATTAGTTGTAATGCTTGCAAGGCTTATGTGATGTGTATTACCGAGAGGGCCCAGAGATACCTCTCCGACAATCGGAGTGACAAATCCTAATCTCGAAATACGCCAACCCAACATCGACCATTGGAGACACCTGTAGTACTCCTTTATAATCACTCAGTTACGTTGTGACGTTTGGTAGTACCCAAAGTGTTCCTCCGGTAAACGGGAGTTGCATAATCTCATAGTCATAGGAACATGTATAAGTCATGAAGAAAGCAATAGCAACATACTAAACGATCGGGTGCTAAGCTAATGGAATGGGTCATGTCAATCAGATCATTCTACTAATGATGTGACCTCGTTAATCAAATAACAACTCATTGTTCATGGTTAGGAAACATAACCATCTTTGATTAACGAGCTAGTCAAGTAGAGGCATACTAGTGACACTCTGTTTGTCTATGTATTCACACATGTATTATGTTTCCGGTAAATACAATTCTAGCATGAATAATAAACATTTATCATGATTATAAGGAAATAAATAATAACTTTATTATTGCCTCTAGGGCATATTTCCTTCAGTCTCCCACTTGCACTAGAGTCAGTAATCTAGTTCACATCGCCATGTGATTTAACAGCAATAGTTCACATCACCATGTGATTAACACCCATGTGATCAACACCCAAAGGGTTTTACTAGATTCAGTCATCTAGTTCACATCGCTATGTGATTAACACCCAAGGAGTACTAAGGTGCGATCATGTTTTGCTTGTGAGAGAATCTTAGTCAACGGGTCTGTCACATTCAGATCCGTAAGTATTTTGCAAATATTTATGTCAACAATGCTCTGCACGGAGCTACTCTAGCTAATTGCTCCCACTTTCAATATGTATCCAGGTTGAGACTTAGTGTAACTTTTACAACAAACTCTTTTATCACCTCCATAATCGAGAAACATCTCCTTAGTCCTTACTAAGGATATTCTTGACCAATGTCCAGTGATCTACTCCTAGATCACTATTGTACTCTCTTGCCAAATTCAGAGTAAGGTATACAATAGGTCTGGTACATAGCATAGCATACTTTATAGAACCTATGACTGAGGCACAGGGAATGACTTTTCATTTTTTCTATTTTCTGCTGTGGTCGGGATTTGAGTCTTACTCAATTTCATACCTTTGCAACACAGGCAAGAACTCTTTCTTTGACTGTTCCATTTTGAACTATTTCAAAATCTTGCCAAGGTATGTACTCATTGAAAATCTTATCAAGCATCTTGATCTATCTCAATAGATCTTGATGCTTAATATGTAAGTAGCTTTTACTGAGGTCTTTTCCTTTTAAAGAACTCCTTTAAAACACTCCTTTATGCTTTGCAGAAAAATTCTACATCATTTCTGATCAACAATATGTCACTCACATATACTAATCAGAAAGGCTGTAGTGCTCCCACTCACTTTATTGTAAATACAGGCTTCTCAAAAAGTCTGTATAAAACCATATGCTTTGATCAACTCATCAAAGCGTATATTCCAACTCCGAGAGGCTTGCACCAGTCCATAGATGGATCGCTGGAGCTTGCACATTTTGTTAGTACCTTTAGGACTGACAAAACCTTCTGGTTGCATCATATACAACTCTTCTTTAATAAATCCATTAAGGAATGCAGTTTTGTTTATCCATTTGCCAGATTTCATAAAATGCGGCAATTGCTAACATGATTCGGACAGACTAAAGCATAGATACGAGTGAGAAAATCTCATCGTAGTCAACACCTTGAACTTGTCGAAAACCTTTTTGTGACAATTCTAGCTTTGTAGATAGTAACACTACTATCAGCGTCCGTCTTCCTCTTGAAGATCCATTTATTCTCAATTGCTTGCTGATCATCGGGCAAGTCAACCAAAGTCCAAACTTTGTTCTCATACATGGATCATATCTCAGATTTCATGGCCTCAAACCATTTCGCGGAATCTGGGCTCATCATTGCTTCCTCATAGTTCATAGGTTCATCATGGTCTAGTAACATGACTTCCAGAATAGGATTACCGTACCACTCTGGTGCGGATCTTACTCTGGTTGATCTACGCGGTTTAGTAGTATCTTGATCTGAAGTTTCATGATCATTATCATTGGCTTCCTCACTAACTGGTGTAGGTGTCACTGAAACAGTTTTCTGTGATGAACTACTTTCCAGTAAGGGAGCAGGTACAGTTACCTCGTCAAGTTCTACTTTCCTCCCACTCACTTCTTTCGAGAGAAACTTCTTCTCTGGAAAGGATCCATTTTAGCAACGAATGTCTTGCCTTCGGATCTGTGATAGAAGGTGTACCCAACAATTTCCTTTGGGTATGAAGACGCACTTCTCCGATTTGGGTTCGAGCTTATCAGGATGAAACTTTTTCACATAAGCATCGCAGCCCCAAACTTTAAGAAACAACAGGTTAGGTTTACTGCTAAACCATAGTTCGTACAGTGTCGTCTCAACGGATTTAGATGGTGCCCTATTTTAAAACGTGAATGCAGCTGTCTCTAATGCATAACCCCAAAACGATAGTGGTAAAGAGATATCATAGATCGCACCATATCAAATAAAGTGCGGTTACGACGTTCGGACACACCATAACGATGTGGTGTTCCAGGTGGCGTGAGCTGTGAAACTATTCCACATTGTTTTAATTGAAGACCAAACTCGTAACTCAAATATTTGTCTCCGCGATCAGATCGCAGAAACTTTATTTTCTTGTTACGATGATTTTTCCACTTCACTCTGAAATTCTTTGAACCTTTCAACTATTTCAGACTTATGTTTCATCAAGTAGATATACCTATATCTGCTCAAATCATCTTGTGAAGGTCAGAAAACAACGATGCTTGCCACGAGCATCAGCACTCATTGGATCGCATACATTGGTATGTATTATTTCCAATAAGTCAGTAGCTCGTTCCATTGTTCCGGAGAACGGAGTTTTAGTCATCTTGCCCAAAAGGCACAGTTCGCAAGCATCAAGTGATTCATAATCAAGTGATTCCAAAATTCCATCAGTATGGAGTTTCTTCATGCGCTTTACACCAATATGACCTAAACGGCAGTGCTACAAACAAGTTGCACTTATCATTATTAACTTTGCATCTTTTGGTTTCAATATTATGATTATGTGTATCACTACGATCGAGATCCAACAAACTATTTTCATTGGGTGTGTAACCATATAAGGTTCTATTCATGTAAACAGAACAACAATTTATTCTCTTACTTAAATGAATAATCGTATTACAATAAACATGATCAAATCATATTCATGCTCAACGCAAACACCAAATAACACTTATTTAGGTTCAACACTAATCCCGAAAGTATAGGGAGTGTGTGACGATGATCATATCAATCTTGGAACCACTTCCAACACACATCGTCACTTCACCCTTAACTAGTCTCTGTTTATTCTGCAACTCCCGTTTCGAGTTACTAATCTTAGCAACTGAACTAGTATCAAATACTGAGGGTTTGCGATAAACACTAGTAAAGTACACATCAATAACATGTATATCAAATATACTTATGTTCACTTTGCCATCCTTCTTATCCGCCAATCACTTGGGGTAGATCCGCTTCCAGTGACCAGTCCCTTTGCAGTAGAAACACTTAGTCTCAGGCTTAGGATCAGACTTGGGCTTCTTCACTTGAGCAGCAACTTGCTTGCTGTTCTTCTTGAAGTTCCCCTTCTTCCTTCTGCCCCTTTTCTTGAAACTAGTGGTCTTGTCTACCATCAACACTTGATGTTTTTTCTCGATTTCTACCTTCGTCAATTTCCGCATTACGAAGAGCTTGGGAATCGTTTCCGTTATCCCTTGCATGTCATAGTTCATCACGAAGTTCTACTAACTTGGTGATGGTGACTAGAGAATTCTGTCAATCACTATCTTATCTGGAAGATTAACTCCCACTTGATTCAAGCGATTGTAGTACTCAGACAATCTGAGCACATGCTCACTAGTTGAGCGATTCTCCTCCATCTTTTAGCTATAGAACTTGTTGGAGACTTCATATCTCTCAACTCGGGTATTTGCTTGAAATATTAGCTTCAACTCCTGGAACATCTCATATGGTCCATGACATTCAAAACGCCTTTGAAGTCCCGATTCTAAGCCGTTAAGCATGGTGCACTTAAACTATCAAGTAGTCATCATATTGAGCTAGCCAAACGTTCATAACGTCTGCATTTGCTCCTGCAATAGGTCCGTCACCTAGCGGTGCATTAAGGACATAATTCTTCTGTGCAGCAATGAGGATTTAACCTCAGATCACGGATCAAATCCGCAACATTGCTACTAACATTTTTCAACACAATTTTCTCTAGGAACATATCAAAATAAACACAGGGAAGCAACAACGCGAGCTATTGATCTACAACATGATTTGCAAAATACTACCAGGACTAAGTTCATGATAAATTTAAGTTCAATTTAATCATATTACTTAAGAACTCCCACTTAGATAGACATCCCTCTAATCCTCTAAGTGATCACGTGATCCAAATCAACTAAACCATGTCCGATCATCACGTGAGATGGAGTAGTTTCATCGGTGAACATCATTATGTTGATCATATCTACTATATGATTCACGCTCGACCTTTCGGTCTCCGTGTTCCGAGGCCATATCTGCATATGCTAGGCTCGTCAAGTTTAACCTGAGTATTCTGCGTGTGCAAAACTGGCTTGTACCCGTTGTAGATGGACGTAGAGCTTATCACACCCGATCATCACGTGGTGTCTGGGCACGACGAACTTTGGCAACGGTGCATACTCAGGGAGAACACTTCTTGATAATTTAGTGAGAGATCATCTTATAATGCTACCGTCAATCAAAGCAAGATAAGATGCATAAAAGGATAAACATCACATGCAATCAATATAAGTGATATGATATGGCCATCATCATCTTGTGCTTGTGATCTCCATCTCCGAAGCACCGTCATGATCACCATCGTCACCGGCGCGACACCTTGATCTCCATCGTAGCATCGTTGTCGTCTCGCCAATCTTATGCTTCCACGACTATCACTACCGTTTAGTAATAAAGTAAAGCATTACATCGCGATTGCATTGCATACAATAAAGCGACAACCATATGGCTCCAGCCAGTTGCCGATAACTCGGTTACAAAACATGATCATCTCATACAATAAAATTTAGCATCATGCCTTGACCATATCACATCACAACATGCCCTGCAAAAACAAGTTAGACGTCCTCTACTTTGTTGTTGCATGTTTTACGTGGCTGCTACGGGCTTAAGTAAGAACCAATCTCACCTACGCATCAAAACCACAACGATAGTTTGTCAAATAGACTCCGTTTTAACCTTCTCAAGGACCGGGCGTAGCCATACTCGGTTCAACTAAAGTTGGAGAGACAGTCGCCCGCAAGCCATCTATGTGCAAAGCACGTCGAGGGAACCGGTCTCGCGTAAGCGTACGCGTAAGGTTGGTCCGGGTCGTCTCGTCCAACAATACCGCCGAACCAAAATATGACATGCTGGTAGGCAGTATGACTTGTATCGTCCACAACTCACTTGTGTTCTACTCGTGCATATAACATCAACATAAGTAACCTAGGCTCGGATGCCACTGTTGGGTTTCGTAGTAATTTCAAAAATTTTCCTACGCGCACACAGGATCATGTGATGCATAGCAACGAGAGGAGAGTGTTGTCTACGTACCCAACGCAGACCGACTGCGGAAGCGATGACACGACGTAGAGGAAGTAGTCGTACGTCTTCACGATCCAACCGATCAAGCACCGAAACTACGGCACCTCCGAGTTCGAGCACACGTTCAACTCGATGACGATCCCCGGACTCCGATCCAGCATAGTGTCGGGGAAGAGTTTCGTCAGCACGGCGGCGTGGTGACGATCTTGATGAACTACAGCAGCAGGGCTTCGCCTAAACTCCGCTACAGTATTATCGAGGAATATGGTGGCAGGGGGCACCGCACACGGCTAAGGAATCGATCACGTGGATCAACTTGTGTCAACTTGTGTGTTTAGAGGTGCCCCTGCCTCCGTATATAAAGGAGCCAAGGGGGGAGGAGGCGCCGGCCAGGAGGAGGTGGCGCAGGAGGAGTCCTACTCCTACCGGGAGTAGGACTCCCCCCCCCCCCCGCAATCCTATTCCAACTAGGATTCCCAAGGGGGAAAGAGGGAGAGGGGTGGCCGGCCACCTCTCCTAGTCCTAATAGGACTAGGGGAAGGGGGGAGGCGCGCAGCCCCCTTGGGCTGCCCCTTTCTCCTTTTCCACTAAGGCCCATGATGGCCCATATGGCTCCCGGGGGGGTTCCGGTAACCTCCCGGTAACCCGGTAAAATCCCGATTTCACCCGGAACACTTCCGATGTCCAAACATAGACTTCCAATATATCAATCTTTATGTCTCGACCATTTAGAGACTCCTCGTCATGTCCGTGATCACATCCGGGACTCCGAACAACCTTCGGTACATCAAAATGCATAAACTCATAATATAACTGTCATCGTAACCTTAAGCGTGCGGACCCTACGGGTTCGAGAACAATGTAGACATGACTGAGACACGTCTCCGGTCAATAACCAATAGCGGGACCTGGATGCCCATATTGGCTCCTACATATTCTACGAAGATCTTTATCGGTCAGACCGCATAACAACATACGTTGTTCCCTTTGTCATCGGTATGTTACTTGCCCGAGATTCGATCGTCGGTATCCAATACCTAGTTCAATCTCGTTACCGGCAAGTCTCTTTACTCGTTCCGTAATACATCATCTCACAACTAACATATTAGTTGTAATGCTTGCAAGGCTTATGTGATGTGTATTACCGAGAGGGCCCAGAGATACCTCTCCGACAATCGGAGTGACAAATCCTAATCTTGAAATACGCCAACCCAACATCGACCATTGGAGACACCTGTAGTACTCCTTTATAATCACCCAGTTACGTTGTGACGTTTGGTAGTACCCAAAGTGTTCCTCCGGTAAACGGGAGTTGCATAATCTCATAGTCATAGGAACATGTATAAGTCATGAAGAAAGCAATAGCAACATACTAAACGATCGGGTGCTAAGCTAATGGAATGGGTCATGTCAATCAGATCATTCTACTAATGATGTGACCTCGTTAATCAAATAACAACTCATTGTTCATGGTTAGGAAACATAACCATCTTTGATTAACGAGCTAGTCAAGTAGAGGCATACTAGTGACACTCTGTTTGTCTATGTATTCACACATGTATTATGTTTCCGGTAAATACAATTCTAGCATGAATAATAAACATTTATCATGATTATAAGGAAATAAATAATAACTTTATTATTGCCTCTAGGGCATATTTCCTTCACTAGCTTGCCCTTGACTCCGAACCGATGAGTGCCTCTCAAAGGAGTGACAGGCAGATAAGCTTGTTCACCAGGTTGATAAGTTGAACCCCAGTGTTTCCGGTCATAGTTGCTCTTCTGGCGGGATTGGGCCGCCTTGAGATTATCCCGGACAATGCGAACCTGCTCTTCAGCTTGTTGAATAATGTTCGGACCAATGAGTGCTCGTTCCCCAGTTTCTGACCAATTCAGAGGGGTTCGGCACTTACGTCCATAAAGCACTTCAAAGGGTGCCATCTTCAAGCTGGCTTGATAGCTGTTGTTATAAGAGAACTCCGCATAAGGGAGAGATTCTTCCCACTTCTTGCCGAAAGAAATAACACAAGCTCGAAGCATGTCTTCAAGAATTTGATTGACTCGCTCGACTTGGCCTTGGGATTGGGGATGATAAGCAGTGCTCCAGGTAATATGAGTTCCCATTGCCTCTTGGAAACTATCCCAGAACTTAGAAGTGAAAATACTGCCGCGGTCTGAACTGATCTCCTTCGGAATGCCGTGGAGTGACACAATTCGGGAGATATAAAAGGTTCCCAATTGACTAGCAGTGATAGTCTCCTTGACTGGCAGAAAGTGAGCAACCTTCGAGAATTGGTCGATGACGACAAAGATAGCATCGTTACCTTTCTGAGACTTGGGAAGGCCAGTGACGAAGTCCATTTGGATCTTATCCCACTTCCATTCAGGAATCGGAAGCAGTTGTAGAAGTCTAGCCGGTTTTTGATGTTCTGCTTTGACGTGATGACAAACGTCACACTCTTCAATATATCGAGCAATGTCTTGCTTCATCTTAGACCACCAGTACTTCTGACGGATGTCAAGATACATCTTGGTACTTCCCGGATGAATAGAGAGAGGGGTGTCATGTGCTTCTTTCATCACCTTCTCTGTCATAAGCTCGAACCGGGGTACTACAATGCGATCTCTGAAGTATAAGGTTCCATCTTCACCAAGTGAGAAATCTCTGGATTTCGCAAGATCGTTTTTCATCAAATCAACGTGAGCATCTTTGACTTGAGCAGACTTAATTGCTTTCAGCAGAGTTGGTTCCAGTACAAGGTTATTCAGAGAACCCTGTGGAACTAGTTGAAGGTTTAGCTTGCATAGCTCTTCATAAAGGCGGGGTTGAGCTTTGTAGACCTAGTGATTATTGCAATAAGACTTTCGGCTCAGGGCATCAGCCATTACATTAGCCTTGCCAGGTGTATAAGATATACCGCAGTTGTAGTCAGCAATAGCTTCCATCCATCGCTGCTGACGGAGGTTTAGATCTGGCTGAGTAAACAGGTATTTCAGCTCTGATGATCGGTGAAGATCTCACAACGATTACCGAGAAGGTACTGTCGCCATAGCTTCAATGCAAAGATAACCGCTGCAAGCTCAAGGTCATGAACCGGGTATTTTTCCTCGTGAGGACGCACTTGACGGGAAGCATAAGCAATCACCCTGCGCTCTTGCATTAGAACACAGCCTAATCCTTAACGTGAAGCATCACAATAGATGACGAAGTCCTTGCGAGAATCAGGAGGAGCAAGCACTGGGGCAGAAGTCAGCTTGTCCTTGAGTGCCTGGAAACTTTCCTGACATTTGTCTATCCAGTCGAACTTAACGCCTTTGTGAAGCAGATTAGTCAGTGGCTTGGCGATCTTGGAGAAATTCTCAACAAAGCGGCGACAATAGCTTGCCAGTCCGAGAAAGCTTCTGACTTGCTTGACAGTCTTCGGAGGGGTCCAGTCAAGAATAGCCTGAACGCGCTCTGGGTTGACGGCAATACCATCCTTGGAGATGACATGACCAAGGTAGGTGACTTTGGGTAACCAGACTTCACACTTGGAATACTTGGCATAAAGTTGATGCTCTCGAAGCTTCTCCAGAACAAGACGAAGATGTTCAGCATGTTCTTCTTTATTCTTCGAATATACCAGTATATCATCCAGATAGACTACGACGAACTTGTCGAGGTAATCCATGAATATATAGTTCATCAGACGAGAGAATGTAGCTGGAGCATTGGTTAAACCGAATGACATGACGATGTACTCGTAAGAACCATAACGAGTCACAAATGCGGTCTTTGGAATATCCTCTTCACGAACACGGATCTGGTGGTAACCCAACCTCAAGTCGAGTTTAGAGAATATCGATGAACCAGCCAGTTGATCATACAGATCATTGATCCGAGGAAGGGGATATTTGTTTTGAATTGTAGCTTGGTTGATAGGACGATAGTCTTGGACCAAACGGTTCGTAACGTCCTTCTTCTTGACGAAGAGAGAAGGTGCTCCCCAAGCAGAGGAACTTGGACGAATGAAACCCTTGTGAAGAGATTTGTCGATTTCCTCCTTAAGCTCAAGGAGTTCATGAGGTGGCATCTTGTAGGGTCGTTTTGCAATAGGAACGGTGCCTGGTTTCAAGTCGATGACGCACTCGACAGCCCGGGCAGAGGGTATTCCTGGAAGTTCTTCTGGAAATACGTCTTGGAAGTCGCGAACGACTGGAATCTTTTCAATTCCCTCAAGAGGTGCCGCGTTCAACGCATTCAAAGCATAAAGTCGTGCTTCAGCATTTTGAACAAGCTGAGCATGGTAGGTTACAATCTCATCTGAAGGATGTAGGAGGTGAACGACCTTGGTAGCGCAAACGATAGAGGCAGTATGCGCTTTCAACCATTCCATTCCTAGAATGAGGTCAATATTGGAAGACTCCAGAATAATGGGAGAAACAAGGAATTCCAACCCTTCAATTTCAACAGGAACGTCGCGACCAATCATGGTAGTTTGACATCGGCCCGCAGGGGTGCGTGCCACTATCGGAGTGTTCATGGGCTCGCATCGAATGTCATGTGCGTAAGCAAAATTTTCTGACATGAATGAATGTGATGCTCCTGAATCAAACAAAATAGAAGCTGGTACTGAATTAACAAGGAGAGTACCCATCACAGTGGCAGGCTGGTCTTGAGCTTTATTCAGATCAACATGATTAGCCTGACCACGACCATAAGGTCTGGCATTGTTGTTATGGGGCTGATTGTTATGGTCAATTGAAGACAGAGCCAGCTGATTCTGATTCTGAGGGCATTTCCTGGAGCGGTGACCTGGAAGGCCACACTTGAAGCACAGACCATCATTGGGATTGGGAGCAGAAGCTTGGGGTGGTACAGCCCGAAGGGGCTGCCTCTGCGGTTGAGGAGGCAGACGAGGTGCAACATAGGACTGTCTTGGTGCAGGTGCAGTTGGACGATACATGCTGTGGGGAATCCATATCCGACGCTTCTGCGCTGACGGGCCCGAAGATGAGCCAACGTCGCGACTACGCCTAAGGGATCCCTGGTGTTCCTGAAGACCAGTCTCAACCTGAATAGCCTTGTTCACCAAGGTGGCGAAGTCGGCAAAGTCATGAACGAGCAATGCTAGCTTGATATTAGGGTGAAGTCCATCACGAAACTTCCCTTGCTTACGAGCATCAGTTGCAATGTCTTCTTCAGCATAACGTGACAAGTCCAGAAATTCCCGTTGATAAGCATCTACAATCTTGTTGCCTTGGGTGAGGTTGCGGAACTCTCGCTTCTTCCTATCCATGGTTCCCTGAGGAATGAAACGGGCACGGAAGGCAGCTTGGAAATCCGGCCAAGTAATGACCGTTCCAGCAGGTAGGGTACGCCTGTGGCTGTCCCACCATTGAGCAGCAGGACCCTTCAGAAAGAAAGATGCGAAGGTGACATAGCTGGCAGGGGCAACACTAGCAGACTCCATTTCATATGTGATGTCGCGGAGCCAGTCATCAGCATCAAGGGTTGAGTTGAGCTGCGGTAGATAGTTGGGTTGAGGCGCATGAAGTCCTGCAGAGTTACTCTGGTTGGATGTTGATTCATGTTCGGACGAGGAAACTGAGCCATCATTCCTTCCATGAACTGGCGAGTTAACTCAATCTGTTGCATCATTCCAGTAAAGAATTCAGGCGGTGGTGGGTCGTTGGCACCACAGCCACGACCAGCGGGTCTAACCATCCTGCTAACATGTAACAGGGGTAGTTCAGCATTGAGCATTTGCAAAGATAAGGATCATTCATGATGAAAACATGCATAATGAAGGAGGTACGATGGATTCCACTCCGTAGTCAACACGACAGGGTGTGCACTACTCAAAAAGCTATTCTAAGGAATAACTATGGCTTCATCCAACTTCAGGGTGAATGTGGTCACGGGATCCTAATGTTAGTAAATTTGTTTAACCCGAGTAGAAGAGAGTTCAGAGTCCCAGAGTATAGACGAGGAGTAAAAGATGCTAATACCACCCAATGGCGACGTGGGCCCGTAAGCCACACAGCCAATGTTAGTAAAAGTTTTCAGTGACTAGACTCAACTTCGGCCAAGGAGTTGGAAAGGGGGCTACCTACAGGCAGTCGGCTCTGATACCAACTTGTGATGCCCTCGATTCAATCGTACACTAATCATACACGCAAATGTGTACGATCAAGATCAAGGACTCACAGGAAGATATCACAACACAACTCTAGACACAAATTAAAATAATACAAGCTTTATATTACAAGCCAGGGGCCTCGAGGGCTCGAATACATAAGCTCGAATACACAAGAGTCAGCGGAAGCAACAATATCTGAGTACAGACATGAGTTAGACAAGTTTGCCTTAAGAAGGCTAGCACAAAAGCATCTACGATCGAAAAGGCAAGGCCTCCTGCCTGGGAGCCTCCTAACTACTCTTGGTCGTCGGCGTCCGTCACGTGGTAGTAGGCACCCTCGGGGTAGCAGCAGTCATCAAAGGTGGCATCTGGCTCCTGGACTCCACCATCTGGTTGCAACAACCAGAAAGAAGAAAGAAGGGGGAAAAGGGGGAGCAAAGCAACCGTGAGTACTCATCCAAAGTACTCGCAAGCAAGGATCTACACTACATATGCAACATTATCAAAGGAAGGCTGTATATGTGGACTGGGCTACAAAAATGCCAGAATAGAGAGAAGGTCTAGTCCTATCGAAGACTAGCATCTTATGGAAACCACCATCTTGCAGCAAACAGGAGGGAGTAGAGTAGCATAAAGTAAAGTGGTAGTAGTGTTATCAACCTCGGCCGGAGATCCTTTCTCGACTCCCTGCGAGAAAGAAATCCCAGAGCCATACTATCCATTTCTCATCACAATCCAATTCTCATCACAAGTATCCAGTTCTAGTTGTATCGATCGGGATACAACTCCAAGTGTCCGTTACCGTAGGACAAGCTATGCATAGATTAGTTCTTCCCTGCAGGGGTGCACCAACTTACCCACCACGCTTGATTAACTCCGGCCGGACACACTTTCCTGGGTCATGCCCGGCCTCGGCCAAACAATACGCCGCAACCCGACCTAGACTTAACAGAGAGGTCAGCACGTCGGACTAAACCTATGCCCCCAGGGGTCATGGGCCATCTCCCCGGAAACTCCTGCACGTTGCGTACGCGGCCGGTGAGCAGACCTAGCTACCTCCTTCAACAAGGCAGGCGCTTACTCAGTCCAACCCGGCGCGCGCCACTCAGTCGCTGACGTCTATTAAGCTTCGGCTGATGTATACGACGCAGAACGCCCATACTATGCCCACATGATGGTTAGTACTATCAGGCCAGAGGCCCCTCGGATCAAATATCCAAATCGTAGTGGATTAGGAACGCGCGGTAACAAGCAGAGACTCACGAAAGATGTGACCCCGTTGCCCCGTCTCGAGGACTTGCGGCAAGGACTAGGAATGCCCGGCCACGCCTCGTAATTATCTCGCGGGCACCCTCCAGGTCAACCCATCTCCACATCACTCGCGGGTACCCCTCAGGGTCGACCCGCCCTTCCAAGTAACAGTTGTAAAGTCCAAGTATCCGTGTGTCCAAACATCAAGGGGAAAACCCAAGGAATCACCCCCGGTGAATTCCACTCGATGTAATCATCAAGGTGAACGTAAGAGGAATCACCCCCGAGGTTCACACTTGAGGGGTTGCACGACAGAGTCGTATCAGAAGTGGTTAAAGAGGAAATCACCCTCAATGACCACGACCGAATAGCTACACTACAGGGTTAACATCAGAAGTGCTGTAGAGGTCTCACCCTCGGCACTCGATAGTATCCCAGTAGTGTCGAGCAACTAAGGGGAAAGTGATGTGCGGTGCCGGGGCCTGGTCTTCGATCCCGTTGATCGGGTCTTCGATGATGAAGCAGGGGCAACAAGGACAAGGTGGGGGTCACTGATGGATCACTATCCAACCTATACTAAGCAGTTTAGGATAAGCCGGTAAGGTAACAATAAGCAGGTTACAAAAGCAGGCTATGCATCAGAATAGGAGAAAACAATAACGGTAGCAAAATCTAATGCAAGCATGAGAGAATGGAATGGGCAATATCGGGATGATCAAAGGGGGGGCTTGCCTGGTTGCTCTGGCAAGGAGGGGTTGTCGTCGACGTAGTCGATCACAGGGGCGGCATCGGTCTCGGGGTCTACCGGAGAGAAGAGGGGGAAGAAACAGTAAATATAAAGCAAACATAGCATCACAAAGCATAACGTGGCAATATGTTGTGCCGGGAGTGACCTAACGTATGGCTACATGATAAAGGTGAAGGGGGAATTCAACCGGGAATGTTTTCCCGGTTCCGGGCCTGTGTCAGACAGATGACCGGAGGGGGAAAGTTCCATGTTCAGATAGTTAGAGGCATGTGACAGATGAACGGACCGCGTATTCGGATTTGTTGAATTTTTCTGAGCAACTTTCATATAGAAAACATTTTCATCCGAGTTACGGTTTATTTTCTATTAATTTTCAAAGTTTAAACAATTTTCTGGATTTATTTATATTAACAGAAATGGAATATGATGTCAGCATGATGTAGAGGTGATGTCAGCAATCAACAGGACGGTTGACTGGGGTCAAACCTGACCTGTGGGTCCAGTGGGACCCACTGGTCAGTGACTGGACTAATTAAATAGTGTTAATTGGACTAATCTAATACTAATTATCAAGCGGGGCCCACTGTCAGTGTCTAATTGGTGAATAGATTAATTAGTCAATTTAATTAACACATTTTCTATTTATCTAAAACATTTTATTGACTCGGCCCCACATGTCAGTGGGTTGACTCAGTCAACGAGTCAACTGGGCCCACCCGTCAGTGGCTCAGTGCCAGGTCAGCCTCACCGGCGTTGGCACCGGAAGTGCTCCAGCGAGCCTCCCGCCGCGGCGCACGTCGGGAGAGGGGGTTGGGTTTCGCGCACAGGGGGTTTCCGAGGTCGTAGCTAGGTGCGTTCGACGCGGTTCGACGTCGCACGCAAGATGGAGGCGACGGCCGGGGCCAGGAACGACCGGAACAGCGCCGGCGACGAGTAGAAACGGCGCCGGAGTATGGGCGCGAGCGGGTTTAGCGTTAGACCACGCGAGCGGCCAAACTAACCAACTAGGCGGGGTCTACGGCGCTCCGGGAGCTCGTCGGAGCTACTAGCTCGAGCGGAGGAGCTCGGTGGCGAGCCCTACGACGGCAATGGCGGACGGCGGAGCTCGGCTTGCGGGCGAGCTAGCTACGGCGAAAGGCACAGCGCGAGGTGAGGAAAGGAGGAAGGGAGGAGCTCACCGGGCGACACACACGGTGGCCCTCGGAGGTTTAGGAGCTGCAGTGCAGTGGATCGATGCCGGCGAGCTCCTGCGATCCGAAGTGGAAGACGAGGCCGGGGGAGCGTTCTGGGGCGCCCGGCGTCTTGCAGCTCGTCGGGGAGGCGTAGCCGAGGGAGGCAGGGCGGTTGGACAGGTCGGCGAGGCGAACGGGTCTTGGTGGCCGCGAGGACGACGGAGAACGGCGGCGACCGCGTCGGTCTCCTCTCCAGAACGAAGGAGAGGGAGAGGAGAGAGCTGGATCTGGGGGAGAGGGGGCAAGTGGGTGAGTGGGGAGGGAGCCCGAGGCGTCGGGCTGCCCTTATCCTCCCCACGACGCCTTTAGCGGCGTGGACGGCGAGGTGGTTCGGCGGCGACGTGCACGCGCGGTCGCTCACACAGTGGAGGAGGGGGAAGCCGACAGGGGGGGAGTGGGGCGGCCTAGCCTGGGCGAGTTGGCTCGGGTGGGCCGAAGCCCACTGGGAGGCCAGGGGCTCTGGCCCCTTTCCCCTTTTTTTTGCTTTCCCTTTTTATTTTCTTTTTCCAGCAACTTTTGCCTCTGCTTTTAGCCACTATTGACTTTGCAAAATTATGCCACTGGCCAAAACAATTTCAAATAATGATTGGGCACTGCCAAAAAAAGATTGTGAGGCTTTAGAAATAGTTTGCCATTTTTATAAATTAAAAAGGCATTTAATTTATTTCTTAGGTCACTGTTTTAAGTAGTTTAGACCACTCAAACACTTCGCAAAAATGTTGGTTCACCACCAATATTACTTGTGGATTATTTGGCACATGATGAACATTTTAGTTTTCATGTTTGACCAATTTTGAATTTCACTCAGAATCTGAATTTGAGTTCAACTGGAATTTGAAAAAGATAAGAACAATGATGAACAAACACTTGTTTAGCAAAAGGATTATATTAACCCCAGGGATTACTGTAGCATCATTACACCGGAGCGTTACAATCCTGAACAATCATGAATTGCTCTTTCCTTGAGGAAGCCATACTGGTTGATATGAACCATTGAAAGAATCACTTTCTGGAGTTTGTTAGCCAATAATTTGGTGATGAGTATTAGGCAACAATTCAGAAGAGAGATTGGCCTGTAATCATGGCTGTTTAAGGTGTTGGCCCTTTAGGAATCAGAGTGATGTATGATGTGTTGATGCTCTCCATAGAAATTTTTCCATCATGCAACTCATTGATTAGTCTAAAAACATCCACTTTGATGATATCCCAGCAGGCCTTGAAGAACTCATTATTGAAACCATCTGGTCCAAGGGATTTTTCATTTGGCGGTTCTTTAACCACTTCATTTATTTCCTCTTCAGTCAATGGGAGTTCCAAGTTATGAAATACTAAAGCATCAGGGATAGGTTCAAATAAGGAGACCAAATCTAAATGCATGGGAGTTTTCTTAGATGTCCTCATTCTTTTTTAAAGCTTCGCACAGGATTGCTGCCTTCCCAGCATCATCTGAGAGATCTACTTGATCATCATTTTGAATGAGAGCAATATGGTTGTGTCTATGATTAATGGTAGCCTTTGTGTGAAAAAAAATTGTATTCTCATCACCAAATTTTATCTCTTTAATTTTACCTCTTTGCTTCCAGTAGATCTTTCGATTTTTGAGGAGGGAGAATAAGTGTTCCTTGAGGATTAATCTACAATTCCACTCAAAATCTCCTAAATCTCTGAATTCTTCAAAAAGGTCTAGCAAGAATATCACCTCATTTACAGATGTTGTCGGCGTTCTGGGAACGGGGGTCCCCAGACTTGCCTGCCTGCGGCCTGCGGCGTGGCTCAAAGGGGGGCCCAGCGCGGCCCATCTTCACCAACACAAACCCAAGACCCTCGCGAGGGGCCAAGCCTCGCAGGGGCGGATGACGCGGAGCTTCCTCAGGCGCGGCCTCGTCAGGCTGGCTCACGAGGAGGCGGAGAGATCAAGGCGGGGTACCTCACGAGGTGCCCGTGACGCAAGCCATGACGACCGGGGGCGCCAGGCGGGTGCCAGCCCGCGTAGTGTCCTCCCTTCCTCTTTGGTGCAAAGGGGGCGAGCGCAGCCGCGGAGTACCGAGGCATCAGGCAAAGGTTGCCATTTCGATGCAACGAGACCAAGACCAGGAGGACTACGAGACAGAGGTCACCGTGGAGCCCAAGACGGCGTCATCACCAGAGCTTTGCGCAGGCGAAGACTACTTTTGTCAGGATAGTTGATACTAGCCGTCCCCCTTCAAATTAGCCCACCATTGTTGGCTCCCTTCCCGCTCGATATTTGGGAAGAGGACCAGGGCCTCTATAAATAGGACCAGCCACCCATAGAGCCAAGAGAGCGGGGGCCGGGGGGATCGAAGGATAGAGAAGATCAGAAAGAGAGAGAGAGAGAGAGAGAGAGAGAGAGAGAGAGAGAGAGAGAGAGAGAGAGAGAAAGGTGACTGAGCTCCTCCCAGTAGTTCATCGCCCCAGCCAAGAACAGACCCTCGCGAGGCTGTTCTTCCTTGTATTGTTCATCATCATCAGCCCAATAGGCAATCCATCACACCACACACTGGAGTAGGGTATTACACCACAACGGTGGCCCGAACCAGTATAAACCTTGCGTCTCTTGTGTTGTTCTTTCCTTAGTTTAGATCCTAGCAAGGCGGAGGAGTGCAGGTAGGTAGGAGGCGAAATCTCCGCGCGCACCCCAGTGTTCGAACCTCAAGGGTCTGCCGGAACCCGAAATCCGACATTTGGCGCGCCAGGTAGGGCTGCGCCGAGATTCATCTTCCACCACCCCGTTCTCCTCCAACCATCACGCCCATGTCTGACGCTCGTCGGGCCTGCGCTGAGCACCGGGCCACACTCGCTTCCCACGTCGCCCAGATGGCCCCTGTCGGCGGGCGTCCTCGCCGTTCCCCGTCACCTGCCGTCAACGCCACCACCGGCCCGGCGGGGGACGAGCAGCAAGCATCGTCCCAGCATCCGTCCGTGCGGCAAGACGGCCGCACCGCAACTCCCTCGCTCACCCCAGCTGGTTCTTGGTCCCGCGCGCTCCGCGTGCCCATGGAGGCTCGGGTTGCACTCATCGCAGCGAACGAGCTCTTGCGCTACCGTCCCATCGACGATGTCTATGAAGAATGGCTCCACCGTGTCGCCGAGCTCGTCCACGCCGTAGGGGGCTCTCCTGCACCGTCCGTTCCTCAGGAAGGCGCCATGGCTCCAAGGCGCGTGGCCCCAGGGCGGAACCCGCTCCGTCAGGCGCCAGCGCAGCAAGAGCAGAGCTGTCAAGAAGTCCCTCGCCCGCAAGAAGTTGCTCGGGCGCTCCCTGCTCCAGCACGCCGAGACCATGCTCCTGCTCCCGCGCGTCAAGACCCCGCGCTGCTCCCAGCTACAGCACGTGGGGGCATGCAAGACCAAGCTCCCCGTCATCCAAGGCCTCCCGTGGCCACAGCAGGCTGCCGCGCCTTCACCGCCGAGCTACGCAACGTCGCATGGCCCGGCAAGTTCAAGCCAGACTTGCCTCCTCACTACGACGGCACGGCTGACCCTGCGGAGTTCCTCCAGCTCTACGAGCTGGGCATCGAAGCTGCCAACGGAGACGAGAAGGTCATGGAGAACTCGATCCCCATGGCACTCAAGGACGGGGCCCGCACCTGGCTCCTGAACCTGGCTCCAGGCACAATCTCCTCTTGGGACAAGATGCGCACCCGCTTCATCGCCAACTTCCAAGGCACTCACGACCGGCCACCCACCGTGAGCGACATGTGCCGCATCAAGCAACAGCCCGGGGAGACCCTGCAGAAGTACATCCAGCGCTTCAACAACGCACGCCTCAAGATTCCCATGGTGACTGAGGAGGCCATCATCTCGGCCTTCTCCGACGGCGTGCGCGACGTCAAGATGAAGGAGGAGCTGGCGATGCATGAAGACCTGTGCACTTCCTTGGAACTGTTCAACCTGGCAACCAAATGCGCCAGGGCCGAGGAAGGGCGTCTCTCCCTCCTCGAGCTGCCTGCCGCAGACCCAGAAGAGAAGAAGCCCAAGGCCAAGGATGTGAAGCGCAAGGGGGCTGCCGTGCTCGCGGTAGAACCAGACACCAAGCGAGGCAGAGATCAGCCCGAACCTTCCAAGGGTAGCCGGTACTGTGTGTACCACGACCTCCACACCCACAACACCAACGAATGTCAAGAGCTCCGAGCCGTGCGAGAAGGAAGGATCGGCCGTCGCCCTGACCGCAGTGACCGGGGCTACGGCCGAGGAGGAGGAAGGAACGCAGGACGCTGGGAAGACCGTGGCCCACGCCAAGGGTGGCGCGATCAACCTCGTGAGGATCGCTGGCAAGACCCACCTCGCGAGGTAGGTAGAAGGCGAAATCTCCGTGCGCACCCCAGTGTTTGAACCTCAAGGGTCTGCCGGAACCCGAAATCCAACATTTGGCGCGCCAGGTAGGGGTGCACCGGAATTCGTCTTCCACCACCCCGTTCTCCTTTGACCATCGCGTCCATGTCTGACGCTCGTCGGGCCCGCGCCGAGCGCCAAGCCGCTCTCGCTTCCCGCGTCGCCCAGACGGCTCTTGTCGGCGGGCGTCCTCGCTGTTCCCCGTCACCTGCCATCAACGCCGCCACCGGCCCGGCGGGGGACGAGCAGCAAGCATCGTCTCAGCATCCGTCCGTGCGGCGAGACGGCCGCACCGCCACTCCCACGCTCTCCCCAGCTAGTTCTCCGTCCCGCGCGCTCCGCGTAGCCATGGAGGCTCGAGCTGCGCTCAACGCGGCAAACAAGCTCCTGCGCTACCGTCCCGTCGACGACGTCTATGAAGAATGGCTCGACCGCGTCGCCGAGCTCGTCCGCGCTGTAGGGGGCTCTCCTGCGCCGTCCATTCCGCTGCACCGCACCCCGCCCCGCGCGGGCGACGAAGCTCCGGGGGCGCCCCAGCTGCCTCCTCCTCAAGAAGGCGCCATGGCTCCAAGGCGCGTGGCCCCTAGGCGGAACCCGCTTCGTCAGGTGCCAGCACGGCAAGAGTAGAGCTGCCAAGAAGTCCCTCGCCCGTAAGAAGCTGCCCGGGCGCTGCCTGCTCCAGCACATCGCGACCATGCTCCTGCTCCCGCACGTCAAGACCCTGTGCTGCTCCCAGCTGCAGCGCGTGGGGACATGCAATACCAAGCTCTCCGCCACCCAAGGCCTCCCGTGGCCACAGAAGGCTGTCGTGCCTTCACCACCGAGCTACGCAGCGTCGCGTGGCCCGACAAGTTCAAGCCAGACCTGCCTCCTTGTTACGATGGCACGGCCGACCCTGTGGAGTTCCTCCAGCTCTATGAGCTGGGCATCGAAGCTGCCAACGGAGACGAGAAGGTCATGGCGAACTGGTTTCCCATGGCGCTCAAGGACGGGGCCCGCACCTGGCTCCTGAACCAGGCTCCAGGCACGATCTCCTCCTGGGACGAGATGCGCACCCGCTTCATCGCCAACTTCCAAGGTACTCGCGACCGGCCACCCGCCGTGAGCGACATGCGCCGCATCAAGCAACAACCCGGAGAGACCCTGCAGAAGTACATCCAGCGCTTCAACAATGCACGCCTCAAGATTCCCAAGGTGACTGAGGAGGCCATCATCTCAGCCTTCTCCGTCGGCGTGCGCGATGTCAAGATGAAGGAGGAGCTGGCGATGCATGAAGACCTGTGCACTTCCTTGGAGTTGTTCAACTTGGCAACCAAGTGTGCCAGGGCTGAGGAAGGGCGTCTCTCCCTCCTCGAGCTGCCTGCCGCAGACCCAGAAGAGAAGAAGCCCAAGGCCAAGGATGTGAAGCGCAAGGGGGCTGCCGTGCTCGCGGCAGAACCAGACACCGAGAGGGGCAGAGATCAGCCCGAATCTTCCATGGGCAGTCGGTACTGTGTGTACCACGACCTCCACACCCACAACACCAATGAATATCAAGAGCTCCGAGCCGTGCGAGAAAGAAGGATCGGCCGTCGCCCCGACCGCGGTGACCGGGGCTACGGTCGAGGAGGAAGGAACGCAGGACGCTGGGAAGACCGCTGCCCACGCCAAGGATGGCGCGATCGACCTCACGAGGATTGCTGGCAAGACCCGCCTCGCGAGGGAGACTGGAGGGATCAGCCTCGCGAGGATCGCCCGCAAGGCAACGCAGGCCTCCCACCGCTGCCGCCGCAGCCAAGGAGAAACGAGGACCACCACCAGGACGAGGGGGCTGGGGGCTTCTAGGAGCAGCATGCGATCGTCTGCATCCTGGGCGGGGCACAAGCCCCAGCCTCTCAGCGCATCTTCAACGAGTTCTCCTACGAAGTGAACGCAATCCTCCCGAGGCTCGAAGCCACGCGCCCTCTCAGGTGGTCGGCGTGCACCATCACGTTCAGCTCAGAAGATCAGCTCAAGTGTGTGGCTACAGCCGGAGTTCTCCCGATGCTTTGCTCCCCGATCATCAGTAACATGGTGGTCACCAAGACCCTCATCGATGGCGGGGCAGGGCTGAACGTCCTGTCCGTGGAAACATTCAACAACCTCCAAGTGCCCTACAACCAGCTTCAGCCAACCAAGCCTTTCTCCGGTATCACCGACGGCTCCACGGTCCCGATTGGGCAGGTCCGCCTCCCTATCACCTTCGGGGCACGCGACAACTACCGCACCGATCTCATCGATTTCGACGTCGCTCACATTCTCCTGCCGTACAACGCCATCCTGGGTACCCAGCGCTGGCCAAGTTCATGGCCGTAACTCACCACGGCTACAACGTCCTCAAGATGCCAGGAAGCGGCGGAGTCATCACGGTGCCCTGTGAAGAGAAGGACGCGGTGTGTTCCCTGGAACGAGCCTTTCAGGCCACGTCACTTGAAGACCCGGATCATGGAAGTAGGAGGCCTCCCGAGACCGCCCCTAAGAAGAAGAAGACATCGTCCGGCCCGACCACTCAGGAGGCAGGCCCCTCTAGGCCCGCGCCTGCCTAGGGGGAACCTCCTTCCATCGCATAGGAAAGCGCGCCCGGCGCCCTCCTCAGGCAGGGCTTGGGGGCTCTCCCCTGGAGGGCCACCGACCTAGCTAGGTTCACGAGGGAGGCGCTTGGGCACCACATGGAGGCGTGTTTCGAAGCATGTTTCCCTCAAGAAGGAGCAAGGCAAGGAGACCCAGACCCTCAGGAGTTCGTCAGCAAGGCCATTCAGGAGCTACAGGAGTCAAGAGTCATGAGAGGTGGCCACCGCCTACCAGAAGTGGCTCCCCATCTAGGCGAGGATGGTGGGCTGCGCGTCTGCATCGACATACCAGGGCTCAACCGAGTCGCCTCTCTAGAGCGCCTCTAGCCCTCGCGAGTGGGGCGCTGCGGAGGCCCACCCCACAGCTATGTTCGCATGCCTTACGGCTTGCCGAACGCGGCTGACACGTACCAGCGCCTCATGAGGGGCATCATGGGGGCACGAGAGGCCAGGCGTTCCGCGGCCCTGGCAGGGATGGAGATGGACCGTGAGGAGCCGCCAGCGCCTCCGGAGCCTTCCGAGGCCCCTGGGCCTGGGGGCTCGTGAGGATCGGCTCCCGCAGCCCACCGAGCCTGCTACATCAATGCTCCTTCGTCCTCGACATCATCAGGTGACGTCTTTCGAGTTTTATTTCCAGCTGGGAGCGCCCCCCCCCCCAGGGCTGCATTATTCCTAGGTCGCGTGGTTCCGTCCCTGCGGCGTGTATCCCTTTTTATTCCATGTTGTTAGCTTACCTTGTTGGGGGCACCCCTCGGGCTGCATGACCCCCCAAGCCGCTCGGGCCAGGCCTAGCGGCATGTATCCCGTTTGCGTTTATTTCTGATTATGTGTTAGACCCACCATGCTTGATTATTTGATGCCGGTCCACGGCACCTCTTCTTCTCCATGCCGACCACTTGCACGTTAAAGGAGGGGTACCTGAGCATCGTGACTCAGGGCTCTTACTGGCTCTCCAGCCCTCACCCTCTGGCCTTGTCCATGGCATCGCGACCTGGCATACTAGCGACGGCTGAGACCAACTCGAGGGCCGGGACCCGAGGACGTAGAGTGCCGACATCTAACCAAATTTGCAGGGACAAATCACAAGATAAGTCCCAGTGCCAGGCGCAACCCACCTAGAGGTAGGGCCCCGTGAGTCTCGCGCTGGCTCACGGGTGCCCAGATACACCTCGCCAGGCCCTACCGTGCCAGCCACGTGTCAGGGCGGGGCTGTACACGCCCCATGGGCTCCTCCCGGAGGAGGGCCCCCTCCCACGTACCAATGGAAGCACCATGCTCCGCGCTGGCTGACGACACTGCCGAGGAGCGGCTATGCTCGTACACATACGGTAGCGCTATGCTCCGCGCTGGTGATAAACAACTGAGGGTGGCCCCCGGGCCGCACCAACCTCAGGGAGCCCAGATCTCGGTGTCTAGCCTCATCGTAACGCCTCCCCTCGGGAGTGCCGCGCGAGGGGGCTGGGCACGGGGGTTGTGCCTGGGTCACACCCAGACGCACGCCGCCCAGCTGGGTCCCCGCGGGCCTGGTTCGTCGTGCGTCTCTCTCCGAGAGGAGCCAAGGTACGAAGGCCGTTTGACCGTCAAGGAGGACTCCTGAGCATCGTGACTCAGGAGCCTAACTGGTCACGTAGCCCCTCACTCCGTGGCCCCATCCTGGTTTCCGGTCGGGACCAATGCTAGGTGAGGTACGCGCGCGGCCGGGCTCTACAGACGTAGAACGGTAGATCCACCCGCATCACGCCTCCCTACTCTTGCTGTTCGTGCGTCAAGGGGGACTCCTGAGCATCGCTTCTTAGGAACCTAACTGGTCACGTAGCCCCTCACTCTGTGGCCCCGTCCTGGTTTCCGGTCGGGACCAACGTTGGGTGAGGTACGTGCGTGGCCGGGCTCTGCAGACGTAGAACGACAGATCCACCCGCGTCACACCTCCCTACTTGCTGTTCGTGCGCCAAGGGGGACTCCTGAGCATCGCGACTCAGGAGCCTAACTTGTCACATGGCCCCTCACTCCTTGGCCCCGTCCTGGTTTTCGGCCGGGACCAACGCTGGGTGAGGCATGCGCGGGGCCGGGCTCTGCCGGCGTAGAACATAAGCAAGTAGGAAGGAAAGGCACAAATTTCAAGAAGTTCAAAAGCAAATATTACAGTCCACACTGTTATCTCGATGCCAAACGCAAGTTTAAACGCCTCCCCGAGGCATGATACATGTGCAGGAATTAAAGGCAGGACAGGAGCCGCGACGGAGTCACTTGTCAGTGATGGAGCAGCGCGGATTGGGTACGCCTCACGGAGCGGTGGGGTCGGCAGCGCCTTGCTTCGGCTTGGTGCTGAAGGCCCAGAACTTCCCCAATAGGGCCTCTGCGCGACCCTTCATGGCCTCGGCAACGGCAGTGGCACGCTCGCCACTCACTGGCTCCAGCAGGCTGTCGAGGTCGACACCGGAATCACGAATATAGATGTGGGTGAGGACCCGCGTCATTGCTGCAGAAGACAGGACACGCGCCTTGGCCTCGGCCGCGGGGCCAAGGCCAAGGGCGACATCTTCAAGAGCGTGAACCAGGAAGGGAAGCAGCTTGGCGGGGCCATCCTCGGCGCCAGCCAGTGGGCTCTCCAGGCCGCTGTCGTAAAGCGACCTCAGTGAGGAGTGAGCCCTCGCCTCCATCTCCACAAAGGCCATGCGGTCCTCGGCAAGAACCAGGGCCTCGTCGTCCAGCTTGGCCTTCCTCGCCCCCAACTCCTGCTCCAGCGCGCCTAGGAGGTTGCGGCGTTTCTTGAGCTTGACCTCCCTCTCCTTGAGAGCCGCCTCGCGAGCCTTCACGCCTTCTTCCTGCTCTTGGCGAAGGCGGACCTCATTCGCGAGCTGGTCCCGCAAACCTTGCAGTTCGCCCTCCAGCGCCTTGCAACGGCCACGAACATCGACCACCTCCCCCAGGGCTGCATCACGAGCAGCCTTCGCCTCAAGGACGGCCTGCTTCTCCTTGTCGCATGTCGTCGAGGCCTGGACTAGCGCCGCCCAAATCGAAGCGTCGGAGTGAACCCATCCTGAAGCCAGCTCCAAGCGCCCGGCCACCAAGTGGGGGTTGGCACCAAGAAGATCCTGACGCAGTCGGTCCAGCTCAGCAACAGCACGATCCAGAACGGCAGAAGGAGTCGGAGAGATAGCAGCCGCTGGAGTAGGAGGAGAAGACGGCAGCGCGGCCACAGCATCCTGAGGCAGAGTCTGCCGCGCCCCGACAGCTGAAGTGGCGGCGGCAGGCAAGAGCACCTCGGGAGCCACTTGGGCCGTGGGGGCTGAGCTCGCCCCAGCCAGCTCAGCCAGGCCTCGCGAGGACGACCGGGCAGGAGAAGCCTGTGCGTCGTGGTCACCCTCCTTCCCGGGCGGAAGCGCTGCCACGGATGGAACCTCGGGAGCCCCCTTCGGCTTCTTTGCGGCGGGTGCCAGCCTACCCAAGAGATGCGGACGTCAAGCCTCAGAAGCAGAGCAAGAGATAAAGACAAGAATCGAATGCTTACAGGTCATCGCCAGTGAGCTCAAGCAGCCTTCGGCCAAATTTGAAGCCTGAAAGCCAGCTGGAAGGGTCAACCTCGGGAAGCTTGGAGGTGGAAGGCGCATCTGCGGTCCGCCCCGGGGCGGGGCAGACCCGTGGGAGATCAGCTCGGTCCTGTCCTTCTTCGGGATCGGCAGTGAGCTCCCGCCGTCCTGCTCGTCGTTGTCCTCGTCGTCGTCTTCGTCGTCATCCTCATCGTCATCGCTCGGAGAGATGCGGAGAACGCGGGACCTACGCCGGGGGAGGGGAGCCCCCGACTCTCCGTCAGTCGCCTCAGAGTCAGGCCCCTTTCCCCGCTCCCCTCCTTCCTCCTCTTCGCTGGAGTCGTTGGAGGGCACGTCCACTGGTTCCTCGGGAGTTTCCACAGGCACGGGCCCATCCCCGTTAAAGACGGGCATGGACTCCACTACCAATCAACCGCCACGCGGCGCCCAAGGCCGCAGGCTGTTAGGGCCCGTGGCGCTTCGCTCTTGCTCTTCCTCCTCCCTGCACGGCCAAGTCTGGGCGCGCCTTGGGCCCGGGGGCTACTGTCGGCGTTCTAGGAACGGGGGTCCCCAGACTTGCATGCCTGCGGCCTGCGGCGTGGCTCAAAGGGGGGCCCAATGCGGCCCATCTTCACCAACACAAATCCAAGACCCTCGCGAGGGGCCAAGCCTCGCGGGGCGGACGACGCGGAGCTTCCTCAGGCACGGCCTCGTTAGGCTGGCTCACGAGGAGGCGGATAGATCAAGGCGGGGTACCTCACGAGGTGCCCGTGACGCAAGCCATGATGACCGGGGGCGCCAGGCGGGTGCCAGCCCACGCAGTGTCCTCCCTTCCTCTTTGGTGCAAAGGGGGCGAGCGCAGCCGTGGAGTACCAAGACATCAGGCAAAGGTTGCCATTTCGGTGCAACAAGACCAAGACCAGGAGGACTACGAGACGGAGGTCACCATGGAGCCCAAGACGGTGTCATCACCAGAGCTTTGCGCAGGCAAAGACTACTTTTGTCAGGATAGTTGATACTAGCTGTCCCCCTTCAAAGTAGCCCGCCATTGTTGGCTCCCTTCCCGCTCGATATTTGGGAAGAGGACTAGGGCCTCTATAAATAGGACTAGCCACCCATAGAGCCAAGAGAGCGGGGGCCGGGGGGATCGAAGGATAGAGAAGATCAGAAAGAGAGAGAGAGAGGAGAGAGAGAGAGAGAGGTGACTGAGCTCCTCCCAGTAGTTCATCGCCCCAGCCAAGAACAGACCCTCGCGAGGCTGTTCTTCCTTGTATTGTTCATCATCATCAGCCCAAGAGGCAATCCACCACACCACACACTGGAGTAGGGTATTACACCACAACGGTGGCCCGAACCAGTATAAACCCTGCGTCTCTTGTGTTGTTCTTTCCTTAGTTTAGATCCTAGCAAGGCGGAGGAGTGCAGGTAGGTAGGAGGCGAAATATCCGCGCGCACCCCAGTGTTCGAACCTCAAGGGTCTGCCGGAACCCGAAATCCGACAGATGTAATTTGAGTTTTCACGCAAGAAAGGGTCCTATCCCACTGCTTGAGAGCTCTTCTGAGGTTCTTGAATTTTGCATTAATACTTTTGGCAGCATCCATATTTCCCACTGCATTGTTCCAGCAGCAGCTACTACTTGTTTGAAGTCAGAGTGTTGTAGCCAATAATTTTCAAACCAGAACACTTTGGCCTTTGGGATTGTTGTACCAATTTTAATAACACATAGAAGGTGATCTGAGATAGGTTTTGCCAGAGGAACGACAATTGTGTTTGGGAAAGAGGTCATCTAGGAAGCTGAAGTGAAAAACCAATCCAACTTAACCAAAAGTGGTCTTTGTTGCATATTACTCCAACTAAATTTCCTCCCATGTAGAGGTAGCTCCACCAGACACTGATTACTTATGGCTTCATTAAATAACAGCATTTCATTAACATCTCCACATGGTCTGCTCTTGTTAGAGGGAGCTCTGATGAAGCTGAAATCACCCATTAGGATCCAGTCTGTATCTATTGGCATATGAATATTATGAAACTAGGTGATGAACTCAATCATGTCTTGCACTTCACAAGGGCCATATATGTTTGTGAGGACCCAGGTCTGATTTGATTGTAAACTTGTGAATTGCAATGAGAGGGAAAATCTATTTTGGGCAATGACTTCCCCTACAAACAAAGAGCCATTCCAAGCTACCAAAAGACCCCTTGAAGCCCCAATGGAGGGAAGGAAAGCAAATTTATTAATTTTGTTTGGGCAACGGAGATAAATGGAATCAATCTCCTCTCTTTTGGTTTCCTGTAAGAAGGTAATTGCACAATCACTCTCTTCAATCTTTTATCTAAGAGCCAACCATTTCTGTTCAGAATTCATCCCCTAATGTTCCAATTCAGTATGTTCCAATTCTTTGTTGTGTTATTCACAAGAATTAAATGTTAAAAGCAGCCAGTGATCAAGTTCCATCACTTGATCCAATATAAAGAGTGCCAAGATGCACCTCCAGGAACCAAAGTGCCACATGAATTAACAAGACACCCATTTCATACATACTCTCTTAAGTTTCCTCAGATATCTGACCAGTAACAAAGAGCAACATACCCTGAGCACATATAACAGCATTATCCAGTAGCAACTACAGGTCCACAGGTAGCACAAGATTACAAAAGGGGAAACACCAGCCACTACTAAAGGAACCATTACATCCAAAGGTTGAATTAAGAAGCAAAAGGAGATCATGTCCTCCCCGATAGTCAACAAGATCTGGTGTGCAACCATTTGGAGTTCTGTGAAGCTTCTGCATCTCCCATGGTCAAGTTCACCTTGCCCATCTCTTCCCCTGATCTTTTTTTAGGTTTCTTGGCTAACTTTGCCTCCAGCTCCTGATCAGCCACCTTGCAAAAAGTAGTAGTGAGATTCTTAACTACTTTTTTGAGCAATTGGAGGAGCAGCATTACAAGGTAGAAATTTATTGTTAGAGCGGGAATTACTCTTAAAACCACCATTATCTTGCTTTATTCTATCACTCCTCCTTACCTCAGTTTCGACAAGGGGAGTGTTGCCCCTCTCCTTTTCTTGGAGTTCTCATGACCAAAGGGCTGCAACAGAGCTTGAGATTCTAAATCCATCTGGTTGGAGGAGTCCCCTTGATTCTCCTTATTCCTCCCTAGAGCTTTGTTATTCTCTTCCTCATTCATCTGACAAATAGGAGCATGAGTAGTGGAGCACTTATCAGCGATATGAAACATACTGGAATTAGAATTATCATCAAAATCAGAGAGCAGCTCCCACATAGGTGATTTCAACATATGGACAGTCCAGCCAAATTTATTTGGTGTCATGAGGAGATGCACAATGAAATTAAACCAACTTACATGAATGCTGATAGATATTGTATTTCCATCTTCATTTGGTTTTTCTACAAAGTGCTGCTTCCATAGGAGTAGACCTTCTTCAGAAATTGTAGTTTCATTATTAGCAAGGGCAGAAAGCTGGATATTTTTCAAACCCAACACAGTAGGAGCAATATTAAATAGCCCATTGATATCCTGAACCCATTTACCTCTTATTGTAGTATGAAGCTTATCACTGTGGGAAACTAATGCAGGGCTGCCTCTGGTGGTGTTAACAAATGCAGAAATATCAGAGTTGAGGGACTAGAACTGTAGCCTCCTTTGGACTAGAAACCTCAATTGAAGTAGGTTTGGTAGCCACATCAACCCCCACACCAGGAAAGACCTGGATAGAAACATGATTGTCATAATCTTGCTGGACAGACTCTGGATTAGCAGACTGTACAACACGTGCAATAGAGGAAATGTCTGCGGCAGGTGCATTCAGAGTAGGAATAGTATGAACAACTTCAGTATCAGGTAAGACCTCTTTTTGAGGTAAAGGCAGCTCAATAACATTTGCAATATCCTCGGGTTCCTCCTCATCTGATTGATAGGCTTGAATTAAATTTTGTAGACCATTTGCTATGATATTGACTGCGGGAGGAAGAATAGCTTATTGAACTAGAGGTATCTGAAAACTTGTGGCATTAGAGCACCCACTGCAAGTGTAACTACCATGCCCATGAAGTTTGCATTGTCTCCTTCAGAAAAAGACATATCTAAGGACAAACTACTGTTACTAGCAGCAGGGAGGAGCTCTTCACCATTAGCCCAGGCCATTTCTTCTTATTCTACAACATCAAGTAAGTCATGAATTGCCTCATTGGGAGCTACAGGTTGTTGTTGTACCCAATTTCCATCTTGTTCCCACTCACCCTCTTCCAAATTATCATACATATCATTGTCCATTGCCTCTTGATGAAACCCTGGAATTTGACCAGCATTTTCAGGCAGTGGGTGAGGATCTACATTGTCAGGCGGTATGGGGTCCTCATCCGTGGGTCCACCACCCAACATCTCACTAGCGAGCACTTCAACAGAGGAAGATCAGCCATCTTCTTCAAACTCATCCCCCTTTGACCATCTGACGCTATTAGGGATGATTTCAAGATTCATAACCCTGGCTTTGAGCACAATGCAGCCCATGTGCCCTTCCTCATTATCCCAAGAAATTAACTGGTCAAAACGTCTGACAGCATTTGCAATATCTTCAGTGTTACATAAATCAAACGAGACGCCCGTAAGCAGAAGACAAACTATCCTATTGAAATGTACCCTCCTATTATTCCTCCCTTCATCATGCTTGGAGAAGGAAATGAAAACGTCATTGAATTCATGCGGGCTATCAAGAACAAGTTTGTCCCTATCTCTGACATGCGTGAGGTGAACATAAGCTTCCCCAAACGGATATCTCTGCACATCTCTAAGACCCAGTTGCTTATGAACAACAGCAAAATCCTCAATCACTTCTCTTATAGTGGGGAAAGGAGCGTCGACCAGAATTGGATGGATGGTGGCTATGGCCCAGTCCTCATGATGATGCTTGCCATGAGGAAGAACCACCCGAGCAACACCATCGTTCCCGTCCACTTGATGGATTTCGAACCCGTAGGGAACAAAACGATGGGGGTTGATCGGGATGTCGGCCATGGATGTAGAAACCCTGAGAGTTGCGGCCAATGACAAGGATGCTAGTGTGGTATTGGAACGGTGTAGGGAAGGAGCAGAGGTTGGAGAAGTCGAGGAGGCAAGTGCCAAGCGAGGCTGAAAATTAGGAAAATCCCCCAAACATAGCTCTTTGATATTGGATACCATCGGGGCCTCGCGGGCCGGGCCAATCGAATGGAACCAGTCATCCACCACACCATGGGCCCAAGCCTCTTCTGGTAGGATTCTAAAGGTGTCAAACTGGAGAAATGGGTAAAGCCCGGTGAGTCTTTTTTCAGTGCGCTCTTTAGCAAAATGGCCGACTTGACCACAAGCATAGCATTGTACTATTCCATTCGAACGTGACCAATCGGCGCTGGCGGTTGCTCTGTCCGGAATGACGCCCGCCGAGTAATTATCCACATTAAATGTGTCATTAGTAGTTGTGGCATTATTCTCTGAGGTACCATTGTTGCTTGATTCTAGATGATTAGCCAGACGCAAGAAACATATTGCCAGCGGTGATCGCTGGAGGAACCACGTGAACGTGATCCGCCGCGATCCACCAATGTCCAAGAATCTTCCTCCTTTTGTAAAAAAGGAATTCCTCTCCAAGCCAATTTGGACCTCCCACACCTCAAAGTGAAAAAACTATTTCAAAGTCTTTTTCCACGACGCGACCTTGATTATAAATCTCACAAACGACTGATTTTGAAGCCACAGAGAACCTAAAAGACATGTCCTTAAGATGAAGAACTATGAACCCTTGAGGATAACCACCAAAGCAAGATTGGAGAGCAATGCTGACCGTATGAAAGTCCAAATGGAAATGAGCACGACAAAAGGTGGCAACTAAAACAAATTCTTTCTACCGAAACCCTAGCGAAAACACAACCGGGTGACCGAACTTCTTCCTCATGGAGAGTTGAAACTCTTTACCTCGGGCAAAGTTGAGTGATGGTGGATCCAACACCATCTACCCCCGTCTCTCTACCAAAGGCCTAGGGAATGTGGCTGCCACCGCCGGAGTGACCGGTGGTAGGAGGTGTCCTTCGGGGCCGGAGTGGCCACTGGAGTAGACGAGAGGAATCTATTGGCTTCTCTCTCAAACACACACACACACTCGCTAGTTCTATAAATTATTTTCATCAGAGTTATGGTTGATTTTCTATTAATTTCTAATGTTTTACCAATATCCTGAAAATTCATAATGATTGCAACTTTAGAGCAAGATATATACATGCTACAGCAAGATTACATGGCAACCAGAGGCATGGCATCAAAGAACACATTACATAGAGCAAATCATGTGAAGTAACCACATGCATATGAGCTATAGATTAGTGGCTATCATGAAGCAAACATTGAACCAATTAACAGTTTCATACTTAGTGAAATATGGGCATAGTAGACAACAGCTTAACGATTGTAACTTTAGAGCAAGATATACACATGCTACAGCAAGATTACATGGCAACCAGAGGCATGGAATCAAAGTACACATTACATAGAGCAAATCGCACGAAGGAACCACATGCATATGAGTTATAGATTAGTGGCCATCATCAAGCAAACATTGAATCGATTAACAGTTTCAGACTTGGTGAAATATGGGCATAGCAGATTCGTACACGATTCACTTTTGCAATAAAAATTATGACATGTAGATGAATCCTGACATGGGTGTAATTGACACCATCGTGTAGAGCAAAGATAGTACATCAACTTTCATATACAAATCATCTCCATCGGGTACACGGTTACAGAGATACGAGCATCATGAAATTGCAAAGAAAAAAGGAAAAAAAAAGCGGCCGGAGCGCGGGCGGTGTCGGCATCGGGGTGGGCGGCTGGAGCATGGGCGGCAATGTCGAGGCACGGGGGGGGGGTGGAGAGGAGGGGAATGGCACGACGGCTCACAATGGGAGTGGGGACGGCGTCAGAGCAGCTCCGCGACGGTGATGACAGCGGCCGGAGCGCGGGCGGCATTGGCGATTAGGCCCGGCAAGGGCTAGGGCATCGTCAGAGCAGCCTGGCGGCGTAAAGGGCGAGGGCATCAACATCGGGGGAGAGAATGGGAGAATGGGGGAATTTTTTAAGTGTTGGCTTATATAGCTTCGAGCCACCAACCAGGACTAAAGCTCCTTTTCAGCAGCCGGAAGGGCGGGAAGCAAAGGGCTTTAGTCCCGTTTGGTGGGTCCCTTTCGTCCCGGTTCGACCCACCAACTGGGACTAAAGCCATTTCCTGTTGCATCCACAAGTTTAGTCCCACCTCGCTAGTTGAGAGGGGCTTGGAGTGGTTTATAAGCGTTGTTTCCACTACCCTCTTGAGATCCTCTCAACTTTAGGTAGTACATGCCTATTTGACGCCCTGTTGGGCCTGCTTGCACTACGGGCCTGCATCCTAGCCCATTTCTAGGGTTTCTAGTCGTATGCAGGCCGTGGTGGCAAGTAGGTGGGCCTTTTTATTTTTTGCATTTGTTATGTTTTTAAATTTTTTATGTTACTTTTTGCATATCTTATTTTTAGTTGCATAAGTTTTCTTTTTTATTGATTCTTTTTAGTTGATTCCTTTTGTTATTAGAGTTTTATAAAAGCTTTTTAGTTTTCTATTAATGTTTGTAAAAAAATAATTTATGAAAGTTCTTTGTACTATTAAAGTTTTTAACAAATAAATACTTTGATAATTTAGTTAATATTATTTTGTTTCTTTTTAGTTGATTCTTTTTTATATTGAAGAATATTATATTTAATTGATTCTTTTTAGTTCATTCTTTTTGCTATTAGAGTTTTATAAAAGCTTTTTAGTTCATTATTTTTGCTATTAGAGTTATATAAAAGCTTTTTAATTCATTCTTTTTGCTATTAGAGCTTTACAAAAGCTTTTTAATTCATTCTTTTTGCTATTAGTTCATTCTTTGAGTTAAATGACCCTAGAAATAAAAAGCAGTACAAATGAACTCTGAAAAGGTTGAAAGTTGGTATGGTATCATCATTTCACCCACATAGAATGTGCTAAAAAGTTGAGAGGGTTACGGCAAAAACTGGATGCACTTTGTGTACAAAATGGACAATCTCTTTCGAAGTATCAGGGTTTCGGACGAAAACTCATCTGTTACAAAGGCATTTCATTTTTTTAACTTATTTCAACTCTAGATTTTTTGTGCGTTCAACATGCACCATTCAAAGCCACATCATTAATTTTCAACCCTTTCTGACTTCATTTGCTATTTTTCATGCATTTACTGATTTTTTAGCTAAATGACCCTAAAATTGAAGAGCAGTACAAATGAACTCTGAAAAGGTTGAAAGTTGGCATGGTATCATCATTTAACCCACGTAGCATGTACTAAAAAGTTGAGAGGGTTATGGCAAAAACTGGATGCACTTCGTATACAAAATGGACAATCTCTTTCGAAGTATCAGGGTCTCGAACAAAAACTCGTCTGCAGCAAAAGCCATTTCATTTCTTGACATGTAACTGCAGTAATATTCTAGATAAAAGCCTCATCAGAATAGTTATGGAGAGAAAGTCTTCACTTTTTCTTCGCGTGTGTCCCTTGCTTATTGCACCATCACCATGGATAATCTTCACCATTTAACAGGGTGCTTGGGTCAGCCTTCACTTTCAAGGGAGCAATTTCATGAAACTTTTCATAATCTTCAAACATGCCTGTCTTGCCCTCCACTCCCACGATGTCTCTTCCCTGAAAGAACTATGTGGCGCTTTGGCTCATCGTATGATGTATTCGCTTCCTTATCTTTTCTCTTTCTCGTTTTGGTAGACATGTCCTTCACATAGAAAACCTGCACCACATCATTGGCTAGGACGAATGGTTCATCTATGTACCCAAGATTGTTCAGATCCACTATGGTCATTCCGTACTATGGGTCTACCTGTACCCCTCCTCCTGACAGATTGACCCATTTGCACTGAAACAAAGGGACCTTAAAATCATGTCCATAGTCAAGTTCCCATATGTCCATTATGTAACCATAATATGTGTCCTTTCGCCTCTTGGTTGCTGCATCAAAGCGGACACCACTATTTTGGTTGGTGCTCTTTTGATCTTGGGCGATTGTCTAAAATGTATTCCCATTTATCTCGTACCCTTTGTAAGTCAATACAGTCGAAGATGGTGTCCTGACCAACGAGTACAACTCATCTCCAACAGTGGTGTTACCCATGAGATGTGTTTGCAACCAACTACCGAAAGTCCTGATGTGTTCACATGTAATCCAGTCATCACACTGCTCCGGGTGTTTGGAGCACGGAATATTCTTGTGTTCATTGACATACGAGGTCACCAAGGTAGAATTTTGTAGAACTATCTAGTGTGCTTGAGCCCAAGAATCCCCGTCCCTACATATTATTGAGACTGCTCCTAGTGTGCCTTTTTCAGTCAGTCTCCCCTCATACCGTGAATGAGGGACACCAATTGGCTTAATGCCAGGGATGAAGTCAACACAAAACCCAATGACCTCCTCTGTTTGTTGGCCCATGGAGATGCTTTCTTCTGGCCTAGCACGGTTACGAACATGTCTCTTTAAGACTCCCATGAACCTCTCAAAGTGGAACATATTGTGTAGAAATATATGACCCATAATGGAAATTCGTCGACTAGATGTACTAGGACGTGCTTCATGACATTGAAGAAGGATGGTGGGAACACCAGCTCGAAACTGACAAGACATTGCACCAAATCATTCTTTAACCCTGGTAGGATTTCTAGATCGATTACCTTCTGAGAGATTGCATTGAGGAATGCACATAGCTTCACAATGGCAAATCGAATGTTTTCTAGTAGAAGCCCCCTCAATGCAACTGAAAGCATTTGCGTCATAATCACGCGGCAGTTAAGAGACTTTAGGTTCTAGAACTTTTTGTCTGGGATATTTTTTATTCCCTTTATATTGGACGAGAAGCCAGATGGGACCTTGATACTGAGCATGCATTAAAAGGATATTTCCTTCTCTTCTTTTGTAAGAGTGTAGCTCGCAGGACCTTGATAATGCTTTGGATGCATGTCATCTTTTTCGTGCACATGTTGCTGGTCCTCCCGTGTCTCTAGTGTATCTTTTGTCTTCCCATACACGCCCAAGAAGCCTGGCAGGTTCACAGAAAGATTCTTCGTCACATGCATCACGTCGATTACAGAGCGGACCTCTAGGTCTTTCCAATAGGGTCGGTCCCAAAATATAGTTTTCTTCTTCCACATGGATGCGCGTCCCTCAGCACCATTTGGAATAGATTGTTGATACGTCTCCAACATATCTATAATTTTTTATTGTTCCGTGCTATTATATTATCTGTTTTGGGTGTTTTATATGCATTAATATGCTATTTCATACTCCCTCCGTCCCAAAATAAGTGACTCAACTTTATACTAACTTTAGTACAGAGTTAGTGCAAAGTTGAGTCACTTATTTTGGGACAGAGGGAGTATTATTTTTGGGACTAGCCTATTAACCTAGAGCCCAATGCCAGTTTCTGTTTTTTCCTTGTTTTAGAGTTTCGTCGAAAATCAATACCAAACGGAGTCCAAACAAAGTCCAATCGGAGTCCAAATGGAATAAAACTTTTGCGATGATTTTTCTTGGACCAAAAGACATCCAGAGGATTTGGAGAGCAAGTCAGAGAAGCCACAAGGACGAAGGGCGCGCCCAAGGGGGTAGGGCACCCCCCACCCTTGTGGGCCCCTCGTGACTCCACCGACCAATTTCTTCCGCCTATATATTCCCATATATTCCAAAAACAACCAGGGGAGCCATGAAAACCCTTTTCCACTGCCGCAACCTTCTATACCCATGAGATCCCATCTAGGGGCCTTTTTCGGCGTCCTACCGGTGGGGGGTTCAATCATGGAGGACTTCTACATCAACATGTAACGCCCTCGATGCGGCTATATCTCCCACGTGTCGAAGCATGACTTAGAGGCATAACCGCATTGAAAGCAATGTCGCAAGTGAGGTAATCTTCGCAGACAACCCATGTAATACAATAAGGGAAAAGATACATAGTTGGCTTACAATCGCCACTTCACACAAATACATGAATAAAGCATTACATCATCTAAATACAATCAGGGCCCGACTATGGAGCCAAAATAAAAGAAGACTACCCCAAATGCTACACAGATCCCCGATCGACCCCAACTGGGCTCCACTACTGATCAACTAGAACGAAACAACATAAAGGACAAGATCTTCATCGAGCTCCTCCTGAGCTTGGTTGCGTCACCTGCTAACTGGTTTTGGAAGTATCTGTGAGTCACGGGGACTTAGCAATCTCACACCCTCGCGATCAAGACTATTTAAGCTTATAGGTAAGGCAAAGGTATGAGGTGGAGCTGCAGCAAGCGACTAGCATATATGGTGGCTAACATACGCAAATGAGAGCGAGAAGAGAAGGCAAAGCACGTTCGAGAAAGTATGATCAAGAAGTGATCCTAAACAACCTACGTCAAGCATAACTCCAACACCGTGTTCACTTCCCGGACCCCGCCGAGAAGAGACCATCACGGTAACACACGCGGTTGATGTATTTTAATTAAGGTCAACTTTAGGTTTTCTACAACCGGACATTAACAAATTCCCATCTGCCCATAACTGCGGGCACGGCTTTCGAAAGTTCAAATCCCTGCAGGGGTGTCCCAACTTAGCCCATCACAAGCTCTCACGGTCAACGAAGGATATTCCTTCTAGCGGGAAGACCCGATCAGACTCAGAATCCCGGTTACAAGACATCCTCGACAATGGTAAAACAAGTCCAGCAACACCGCCCGAATGTGCCGACAAATCCCGATAGGAGCTGCACATATCTCGTTCTCAGGGCACACTCAGATAGGTCAAGCTACGAGTAAAACCAACCCTCGAGTTGCCCCCAGGTGGCCCCGCAGGCTGCCCATTTCAGACCAACACTCAGAGGAGCACTGGCCCGGGGGGTTAAAATAAAGATGACCCTTGAGTCTGTAGAACCCAAGGGAAAAAGAGGCTAGGTGGCGAATGGTGAAACCAATGTTGGGCATTGCTGGAGGAGTTTTATTCAAGGCGAACTGTCAAGGGGTTCCCATTATAACCCAACCGCGTAAGGAATGCAAAATCCGGGAACATAACACCGACATGACGGAAACTAGGGCGGCAAGAGTGGAACAAAACACCAGGCATAAGGCCGAGCCTTCCACCCTTTACCAAGTATATAGATGCATTAATTAAATAAGAGATATTATGATATCCCAACAAAATGTCCATGTTCCAAACATGGAACAAGCTCCAATCTTCACCTGCAACTAACAACGCTATAAGAGGGGCTGAGCAAAGCGGTAACATAGCCAAACAACGGTTTGCTAGGACAAGGTGGGTTAGAGGCTTGGCTCAACAATATAGGAGGCATGATAAGCAAGTGGTAGGTATCGCAGCATAGGCATAGCAAAAGAGCGAGCATCTAGCAAGCAAAGATAGAAGTGATTTCGAGGGTATGGTCATCTTGCCTGAAATCCCGCAAGGAAGAAGAACGAGTCCATGAAGAAGACAAACGGGCGTAGTCGAACGGGTCCTCACAAACGCGACGTTATCGAAACCAACCCAAAAAAGCAACACCGGAAAGAAGCACACAACATAGTAAACAACTATCACACGATCATGGCATGATGCACAACAAGTATGATGCATGTCCGGTTTAATGATACATGGCATGGCAAAGTGCAACAAACAATACTACAAATTAAGTGGAGCTCAATATGCATCGGGATGCATATTGACGAAACACCACATCAATTATTTAGTTCTCTCTCGGTTAGGGTACTCAACAATATTAAATGTTGTTAAACATGGCAAGAGAAGAAGCAAAAGGAAATTATCTAACTAAACAAGTTTAAATGAGGTCGGAACAAACATCAATTCCGGCAAATCCCCATATGCATTAGTAAATTAATGCAACAACAAAGTAAATATTTTAATTGTTGTTATCATGATGCGAATGACATGAACAAGTTTGTGCAATTTTTATTAAAAGTTGACAAGAGCATTTTGAGGTATTTATCATCGTGGCGGAAACAAAAGGGGTGCCACGGCAATGATAACCAAAACGGTGCCACGGCAGCGTTCCGGTTCCGGTAACTCGATTGAGATACCGATGCAAAGGAGAAGTGTGCGGATGCGTGTAAAAGATGGTGGGGCGCTCCCAGATACCGGGTGTCCCATGAGTAGATGACATGGAAGCGAGAGACACTACAAACATGGTGCAGAGAAAGGGTGCAACTCATACAACACGCAACATTCGTCCACGACGGTCGTCTCGACGTTATACCTTTGAAGCGTGCGCTATCGGAGGGGTTCAAGTTCGATGCGGTGTAGGGGAAGTAGACGTTCTCGGGACGTTCGGTAGTGGAAGTAGGGGCTCACGCGACGGTGGTCGAAGTAGTCGTCCTATCGTTCATCAACGATCATCGAAGCGGTAGTGGAAGTAGAGGCTCACGGCGTCTTGTCGAAAAACACGGCGGCAGTAGTCGTACAAAATCGTAGATGTTCAGGGTCGTCGGGGTACTTGTCGGTCGGGTCTTGACAGTCTCGTTTTTGCGACGATAGTTGTGCTAGTCGGCGGTAGTGAAACTTGACGGTCCGAGGGCTCCGGGCATCGTGGTACTTGTCGCAACACCGTGTAGTCGTACATTTGAAGAGGAACTTGGCCATCCGGAGGGTCACACTTGTCGTCGTGGAACTTGTCGGTCCATGAAGTCGATCTCCCGCGTCTTGTCGTACACCTATCGACGAGGTACTTAACGTTTCGGTATGCAGTCATTCGAGCGTCCGTGTGGTCTTGCCGGTGGGGTACTTGTCGCTTGCGGTCTAACTCCGAGGTCATAGTCGTGTAGTTGAGCTTGACGAAAAAAAATGGGTCTCGCTGGGGACTTTGCATCCATCGGGAACTTGGTGGTACTTGGCGTTTCTCGGTCCTGCGGTTCATTGTGTAGCCAAACTCGAGGAGGTCCAAGGAGGCACCGGATGGAGGTGGAGGCTCCAGCTCGGGGAGGAGGTCGAGGCCGACAGGTACGGGCGCGCGGGCCGATCCGAGCGAAGGCACGCAGGATCCCGTCGGCGGCGTGGCCTTGAGACGACGCGCCATGGGGATTGGTTCCCTGGATGGCATCCGCCGGCGCTGGAAGAAAACATCAGCGGGGTTGCGAAGAGGCAAGGTGGAGGAGGAGCTGGCGGCGCTGCAGGCTCGCGGAGAGGAAGGAGGCACAGGCGTGCGGGCAGAGCTTGGCGGCGGGGCCAGCGCCAGGAGACGGGGCGACGTCAGGCGACAGGAGCGGTGGATCGGGCGACGAGGTCCGGCGACCCGGTGACGGGGCGCGCTGGCGAGGAAAGGAGCAGGCAGAGGGGGTCGGGCGCTCTCCCTGGCATCGATGTGTGGCGGCGGCACGGGAACGAGGGGGGAGAGATGGGGATCGGGAGGAGGTAAGGGATCGGGCACGGGGCTCTCAAGGCGAGGAGTGAGGGAGAGAGCGAGGCTGCGAGGGAGAGAAGGGGATCGAGCACGGCCTCCTGGCTCGATGCGTGAGGCGTGCGTGTGGCGGCGGCGTGGGAGGACGAGAGGGATCGAGAGAACGAGGGAGTGGGTTCGGTCGACGTTAGGGTAGCGAGGAGATGGACCGGGTTGACCTTCATTGCAGATGGGCCTTAGAGGCCGGCCCAGGGAGAGGGAAGACTGCGCCTAGGGAGGTTTGGGCCTGCTGGGCTCTCTCTCTCTTAATCTCTCTTTTCAGCAAAAGAGATAGGCCAAAAAAATAATTAATAGAAGAGGCCATGGAGAAGAACAAAATTATGGAACATTTTGTATGGCTTTATGGAATATTTCCACCTCAACAAAAATAGTTCCAACAAGTTAGGAGAATTTAAATTCAAACTTATTTGACTTGAGCCAAAATAGTTTGAATGGAGGCTAGGCTAAAGGGGTGTACAAAAATGTTGAGGGTTTTTGGAGGACCCTCGATAAATGGAGAAAGAACTACTGCCAAGGTTTGGAGGTGAAACTTGAAGCAAAAGAACCCAAGGGATTTATATTGTGAGTGTGTTGTGGTTGATTCCTAAAGGATGGAATATTTATTTATACCTCCCTATACATATTGGGAGATATGTTATAAAGAGAATTTCACCATGTGAATATCCCTCGATTTAAATGGACCGAAGATCCATCCGATTTTATTTGGTTGAGTTTTAAAACATGTTGCAAGATGACATGAAGCAATGCACATGATGCAAAAATGAAAGCAACGAACCAAACAAATCACACGACGAATCGCGGAAAACCCTCGAAGGAATCTGCAGCTCCGGTCTTGGGGCGTTACACAACACCATTGCCCTTACGATGAAGTGTGAGTAGTTTACCACAGACCTACGAGTCCGTAGCTAGCTAGTAGCTAGATGACTTCTTCTCTCTCTTTGATTCTCAGTGCCATGTTCTCCTCGATGTTCTTGGAGATCTATTCGATGTAATACTTTTTTGCGGTGTGTTTTCCGAGATCCGATGAATTGTGGATTTATGATCAGCTTATCTATGAATGTTATTTGAATCTCCTCTGAATTCTTATATGCATGATTTGATATCGTTGTAAGTCTCTTCGAACTACAGATTTGGTTTGGCCAACTAGATTGGTTTTTCTTGCAATGGGAGAAGTGCTTACCTTTGGGTTCAATCTTGCGGTGTCCTTTCCCAGTGACAGTAGGGGCAGCAAGGCACGTATTGTATTGTTGCCATCGAGGATAAAAAGATGGGGTTTACATCATATTGCTTGAGTTTATTCCTCTACATCATGTCATCTTACTTAATGTGTTACTCTTTTCTTCATGAACTTAATACTCTAGATGCAGGCAGGAGTTGATGGATGTGTGGAGTAATAGTAGTAGATGCAGGCAGGAGTCGGTCTACTTGACACGGACGTGATGCCTATATTCATGATAATTGCCTTAGATATCGTCATAACTTCGCGCTTTTTGCTCAGCAGTAATTTTTTCACCCACCATAATATTAACTATCTTGAGAGAAGCCTCTAGTGAAACCTATGGCCCCTGGGTCTATTTTCCATCATATAATCTTCTAGTTTCCATCATATGAGTTTCTGATTTACCAAAAATATTTACTTTACCGTTCATCTATCTCTATCAGATCTCACTTCTGCATGTAACCGTGAAGGGATTGACAACCCCATTATTGCGTTGGTGCAAGTTGTTGATTGTTTGTGCAGGTATTCGGTGACTTGTTCGTTGTCTCCTACTGGATTGATACCTTGGTTCTCAAAACTGAGGGAAATACTTACTCTACTTTGCTGCATCAACCTTTCCTCTTCAAGTGAAAAACCAACGCAAGCTCAAGAAGTAGCAGGAAGAATTTCTAGCACCATTGCCGAGGAGATCTACGCCACGTCAAGACATACCAAGTACCCATCATAAACTCTCATCTCTTGCATTAAATTATTCGCCATTCACCTCTCATTTTCCTCTCCCCCACTTCTAAAATGATTTTTGAAAAGATTTGCCTTTTCTTCGCCCCTCTTCCGTTCGTCTTCTTCACTTGGTTTTGGTGTGCTCGTGTGTTAGATCATTTATCTCATGGCTAGTCCTCCCATTATCATGAGCACTCCTGATAATGAAGTCCTCAATTTCAAAAAAGGGAAGGAGAAAATTTAAAAGATGCTTGGTATAGAATTTGGAATGCTCAAAATAGATCTACTCGAAAGCAATCAACTGTCGTTCTTCTTCACAGTTTTTATGTAGGTGTTACTCCTTGGAATAGATTTGTTCTACATACCATTACCAAAGGAAATTTCTTGGGGAGCCATACTTTTGATTGTTATAATGCCATGATAGATTTGTTAAGCCCCCCACCTCTTTGGTTAATGGAACTGTTTTAACTTTGGAGCATGTGATGCAAAGACTTGATATTATTGAAAATTAAATTGCTACTATTGAGTTGATTGAAAATTTGGATAAAAAGATTCATAATCATATTACTTAATATGGATCTAAAGTAGGAGTTACTTTAAAGAATCTTAGGGAAAAGGAATCCATGGTTAATGAGAAGATAGATCAAGATTCTTCTAGATTTGGCAAACTAGAAGATAGTATTACCAACTTGGGTTCCTCTTTTTCCTCCATTAAAACTACTCAAAATCTTCCTCCAACCAAGATTGACAAGTTTACTTATGTTCCTAAGAATAAGGGTGAATCTTCTAGTAAAGACAACAAAGATCTCAAATCAATAAGTATTCACCCCAATTTTCTCGATATCATTAAGGAACCAATTGTCACGAATGAATTTCTTGATTTCTTGTCTAGGAGTTTGATCGTTGATAAAACAAAAAAATCTCCTAAGAGTTATAAGTCAGTAATTGAAGAATTGCATGCCAAAGACGACAATACTTAGATCTATTCGTGTTTTATGCCTAGCTAAGGGCGTTAAACAATAGCGCTTGTTGGGAGGCAACCCAATTTTTCTTTTTTTTTGCTTTTTAGGTTCTGTTTTGAATTAAATAATTTATCTAGCCTCTGGTTAGATGTGGTTTTGTGTTTTAATTAGTGTTTGTGCCAAGTAAGACCTTTGGGATAGCTTACGGTGATAGTTGATTTTATCTTGCTGAAAAACAGAAACTTCTACGCCCAGGAGATTAATTTTAATTTTTAGGAAAAGCGCGATAAAATATTGATTCATGTTTAAGAAGAGTAATAAACAAATTGCTCAGGCTGTCGTAATTTTTTGGAATTTTTGGACTTACAAAAGTATTCAAAATATCCATATTGCTACACACTATTTTGTTTTTTGACAGATTCTATTTTCTATGTGTTGTTTGCTTATTTTGATGAATCTATGGCTAGTATCGGGGGCGTGAACCATGGAAAAGTTGGAACACAGTAGAAATTACACCAATATAAATAAGTAATGAGTTCACAATAGTACCAAAAGTGGGGATTTATTTTCTTATACTAACGGAGCTTATTTTCTGTTGAGTTTTGTGTTGTGAAGTTTTCAAGTTTTGGGTAAGGATTTGATGGACTATGGAATAAGGAGTGGAAAGAGCCTAAGCTTGGGGATTCCCAAGGCACCCCAAGGTAATATTCAAGGACAACCAAGAGCCTTAGCTTGGGGATGCCCCGGAAAGCATCCCCTCTTTCGTCCTCGTCTACCGGTAACTTTACTTGAGACTATATTTTTATTCACCACATGATATGTGTTTTGCTTGGAGCGTCTTGTATGATTTGAGTCTTTTCTTTTTACTTTTCCACAATCATCCTTGCTGCACACACCTTTTGAGAGAGACACGCATGAATCGTGATTTATTAGAATACTCTATGTGCTTCACTTATATCTTTTGAGCTTGGCAATATTGCTCTAGTGCTTCACTTATATCTTTTTAGAGCACAGTGGTGGTTTTATTTTATAGAAATTGATGAACTCTCATGTTTCACTTATATTATTTTGAGAGTCTCTAAATAGCATGGTAATTTGATTTGGTTATAAATTTAGTCCTAATATGATAGGCATCCAAGAGGGATATAATAAAAACTTTCATATAAAGTGCATTGAATACTATGAGAAGTTTGATTCCTTATGATTGTTTTGAGATATGAAGATGGTGATATTAGGGTCATGCTAGTAAGTATTTGTGAATTTGAGAAATACTTGTGTTAAAGTTTGTGATTCCCATAGCATGCATGTATGGTGAACCGTTATGTGATGAAGTCGGGGCATGATTTATTTATTGATTGTCTTCCTTATGAGTGGCGGTTGGGGATGAGTGATGGTCTTTTCCTACCAATCTATCCCCCTAGGAGCATGCGTGTAGTACTTCGTTTCGATAACTAATAGATTTTTGCAATAAGAATATGAGTTCTTTATGACTAATGTTGAGTCCATGGATTATACGCACTCTCACCCTTCCACCGTTGCTAGCCTCTCTAGTGTCGTGCAACTTTCGCGGGTACCATAAACCCACCATATACCTTACTCAAAACAGCCACCATACCTACCTATTATGGCATTTCCATAGCCATTCCGAGATATATTGCCATGCAACTTTCATCTGTTCCGTTTATTATGACACGCTCCATCATTGTCATATTGCTTTGCATGATCATGTAGTTACATCATATTTGTGGCAAAGCCACCGTTCATAATTATTTCATACATGTCACTTTCATTGCACATGCCCGTACACCGCAGGAGGAATTCATATAGAGCTGTATTTTGTTCTAAGTATCGAGTTGTAATTCTTGAGTTGTAAGTAAATAAAAGTGTGATGATCTTCATTATTAGAGCATTGTCCCACGTGAGGAAAGGATGATGGAGACTATGATTCCCCCACAAGTCGGGATGATTCTCCAAACGAAAAAAAGAAGCCAAAAAAATGACAGAAGGCCCAAATAAAAAATGAGAGAAAAGACAGAAGGGGCAATGCTACTATCCTTTTACCACACTTGTGCTTCAAAGTAGCACCATGATCTTCATGATAGAGAGTCTCCTATATTGTCACTTTCATATATACTAGTGCGAATTTTTCATTATAGAACTTGGCTTGTATATTCCAATGATGGGCTTCCTCAAATTGCCCTAGGTCTTCGTGAGCAAGCAAGTTCGATGCACACCCACTTAGTTTCTTTTGAACTTTCATAAACGTATAGCTCTAGTGCATACGTTGCATGGCAATCCCTACTCATTCACATTGATATCTATTAATGGGCATCTCCATAGCCCGTTGATACACCTAGTTGATGTGATACTATCTCCTCCTTTTTGTCTTCTCCACAACCACCATCTATTCCACCTATAGTGCTATGTCCATGGCTCACGCTCATGTATTGCATGAAAGTTGAAAAAGTTTGAAAACATCAAAAGTATGAAACAATTGCTTGGCTTGTCATCGGGGTTGTGCATGATTTAAATATTTTCTGTGATGAAGATAGAGTATAGCCAGACTATATGATTTTGTAGGAATAAGCTTTATTTGGCCATGTTATTTTGAGAAGACATAATTGCCTTGTAAGTATGCTTGAAGTATTATTGTTTTCATGTCAATATTAAACTTTTGTTTTGAATCATACGGATCTAAACATTCATGCCACAATAAAGAAATTACATGGATAAATATGTTAGGTAGCATTCCACATCAAAAAATCTATTTTTATCATTTACCTACTCGAGGACGAGCAGGAATTAAGCTTGGGGATCCATGATACGTCTCCGATGTATCTATAATTTTTTATTGTTCCATGCTATTATATTATCTGTTTTGGATGTTTTATATGCATTAATATGCTATTTTATATTATTTTTGGGACTAACCTATTAACCTAGAGCCCAGTGCCAGTTTCTGTTTTTCCTTGTTTTAGAGTTTTGTAGAAAAGGAATACCAAACGGAGTCCAAACGGAATAAAACTTTCGCGATGATTTTCTTGGACTAAAAGACATCCAGAGAACTTGGAGTGCAACTCAGAGAAGCCACAAAGCGGCCACAAGGACAAAGGGCGTGCCCAGGGGGTAGGGTGCTCCCCCCACCCTTGTGGGCCCCTATGACTCCACCGACCTATTTCTTCCACCTATATATTCCCATATGTCCCAAAAATAACCAGGGGAACCACGAAAACACTTTTCTACCGCCACAACCTTCTGTACCCGTGAGATCCCATCTAGGGGCCTTTTCCGGCGTCCTGCCAGAAGGGGATTCAATCACGGAGGGCTTCTACATCAACACCATTGCCCTTTCGATGAAGCGTGAGTAGTTACCACAGACCTACGGGTCCATAGCTAGTATCTAGGTGGCTTCTTCTCTCTCTTTGATTCTCAATACCATGTTCTCCTCGATGTTCTTGGAGATCTATTCGATGAAATACTTTTTTGCGCTGTATTTGCCGAGATCCGATGAATTGTGGATTTATGGTTAGCTTACCTATGAATATTATTTGAATCTCCTCTGAATTCTTATATGCATGATTTCACTTCTTTGCAAGTCTCTTTGAGCTATCAATTTGGTTTGGCCAACTAGATTGGTTTTTCTTGCAATGGGGGAAGTGCTTAGCTTTGGGTTCAATCTTGCGGTGTCCTTTCCTAGTGACAGTAGGGGAAGCAAGGCAGGTATTGTATTGTTGCCATCGAGGATAAAAAGATGGGGTTTACATCATATTGCTTGAGTTTATTCCTCTACATCATGTCATCTTACTTAATGTGTTACTCTGTTCTTCATGAACTTAATACTCTAGATGCAGGCAGGAGTTGGTCGATGTGTGGAGTAATAGTAGTAGATGCAGGCAGGAGTCGGTCTACTTGACATGGACGTGATGCCTATATTCATGATCATTGCCTTAGATATCGTCATAACTTTGTGCTTTTCAATTGCTCGACAGTAATTTGTTCACCCACCGTAATATTCCTTATCTTGAGAGAAGCCTCTAGTGAAACCTATGGCCCCCGGGTCTATTTTCCATCTTAGAATCTTCTGTTTCCATCATATTAGTTTCCTATTTACTTCCTTTGCAATCTTTTACTTTCTGATCTATAAACCAAAAATACCAAAAATATTTACTTTACCTTTTATCTATCTCTAGCACATCTCACTTTTGCAAGTAACTGTGAAGGGATTGACAACCCCTTTATCGCGTTAGGAGCAAGTTGTTGATTGTTTGTGCAGGTATTTGGTGACTTGTTCGTTGTCTCCTTCTGGATTGATACCTTGGTTCTCAAAACTGAGCGAAATACTTACTCTACTTTGCTGCATCACCCTTTCCTCTTCAAGGGAAAAACTAACGCAAGCTCAAGAAGTAGCAATTGTCCGCCAGGACCCTTTCCAAAGATTACCTATAAATTCTTTACCATATCAAGTATGTGATCACCAGTACGGAGGGTGGGCTTCTTCCGGTGATTTGCCTCACCTTTGAAATACTTGCCTTTCTTTCGACATTGATGGTTGGTCGAAAGAAATCGACGATGTCCCAGGTACACAATTTTCCTACATTTGTCCAAATATATACTTTCGGTATCATCTAAACAGTGTGTGCATGTGTGGTATCCCTTGTTTGTCTGTCCTGAAAGGTTACTGAGAGAAGGGCAATCATTAATGGTTACAAACAGCAACACATGTAGGTCAAATTCCTCGTGTTTGTGCTCATCGATCCCACACACGTACACCTTTTCCATTCCACAGTTGTAAAAGTTCTTCAACTAATGGCCTTAGGTACACATCAATGTTGTTGCCAGGTTGCTTAGGGCCTTGGATGAGCACTGGCATCATAATGAACTTCTGCTTCATGCAGAACCAAGGAGGAAGGTTATAGATACATAGAGTCACGGGCCAGGTGCTATGATTGCTGCTCTGCTCCCCAAAAGGATTAATGCCATCTGCACTTAAACCAAACCTACGTTCCTTGCTTCATCTACAAAGTCCCCCAACCTTCTCTAGATTTTTCTCCACTGTGACACGTCAGCGGGTGCTCTCAACTTCCCATCTTTCTTACGGTCTTCTTTGTGCCATCACATCAACTTGGCATGCTCTTTGTTTCTGAACAGACGTTTCAACCGTGGTATTATAGGAGCATACCACATCACCTTGGTAGGAACCCTCTTCCTGGGGCCCTCGCCCTCAACATCACCAGGGTCATCTCATATGATCTTATAATGCAATGCACCGCATATCGGGCATGCGTTCAAATCCCCATACTCGTCACGGTAGAGGATGCAATCATTACGGCATGCATGTATCTTCTACACCTCCAATCCTTCGTACATACCGTCGGGCAATTCGTTATCCTTTGGAAGCTTCTTCATTATTTTTAGTAGCTTCCCAAATCCATTGTCAGATACACCAATGTCTGCCTTCCATTGCAGCAATTCCGGTGTGGTACCAAGCTTTGTGTTGTCATCTTAGCAATTTGGGTACAACCCTTTTTTGTGATCCTCTAACATGCGATCGAACTTCAACTTCTCCCTTTCACTTTGGCATTCTCTCTTTGCATCAACAATGACCCGGCGAAGATCATCATCGGGCACATCGTCTGGTTCCTCTTGATCTTCAACTCCCCTCGTTGCAGTATCACCATATTCAGGGGGATAGTTGTCATCATCCTCTTCTTCTTTGTTGTCTTCCATCATAACCCCTCTTTCTCCGTGCTTGGTCCAAACATTATAGTGTGGCATGAAACCCTTCTCAAGCATGTGGATGTGAAGGGTTTTTGAGTTACAGTAATCCTTCGTATTCCCACAGACAGGGCATGGACAATACATAAAACCATTCTGTTTGTTTGCCTCGGCCACTTCGAGAAATTATGCATGCCATCAATGTACTCGGTGGTGCGTCTATCATAGTACATCCATCGTTGGTTCATCTGAGTGCATTATATAATTAAGTGTATCAAAAACCATTACAAAACATCATGAATAGAGAAGTGACCAAATTAATACAAGTTCATCATCACATTAAAACCAAAGTACAGTAGTGATCAAATGTTATTACTGAAAAATAAATACATAAAGTTCAAGCATAGTTCTCATGGAACAACATATAGCTCTCTAGAGCATATAATTAAAACATACATTTGAAACTAACATACAACTATGTAAAACATTTAAATGCAACAAGAAATGCGGTCATAATCGCAACTAAGGTAACAATTGATCAAACGACATAATGATACCAAGCCTCATTATGAATGGCATATTTTCTAATCTTTCTAATCTTCAAGCGCATTGCATCCATCTTGATCTTGTGATCATCGACGACATCTGCAACATGCAACTACAATTCCATCTTCTCCTCCTCTATTCTTTTCAATTTTTCTTCAAGTAATTGTTTTCTTTTTCAACTAAATTTAACCTCTCGACAAGAGGGTTGATTGGAATTTCCAGTCCACATACCTCCTAGATAAAAACATCTATGTCACGTTGGTCGGTGATACGTCTCCGTCGTATCTACTTTTCCAAACACTTTTGCCCTTGTTTTGGACTCTAACTTGCATGTTTTGAATGGAACTAACCCGGACAGATGCTGTTTTCAGCAGAATTGCCATGGTGTCTTTCCGTGTTGCGAGTTCGTCGAGTTTGTCCATGAGATCTTAGCGAGTTAGGGCGTAGATCGATGGGAGGGAAAGACTTCGCACGCACCCCAGTGTTTGAACCTTAAGGGTTTCCCGGAACCCCACATCCGACTGAGTTCATGTATTCACTATGTGTTAATACTTTGGTCCGGTACTCTATTAAAAGGAGGCCTTAATATCCCTTAGTTTTGTTGGAAATATGCCCTAGAGGAAATAATAAATTAGTTATTATTATATTTCCTTGTTCATGATAATCGTTTATTATCCATGCTAGAATTGTATTGATAGGAAACTCAGATACATGTGTGGATACATAGACAACACCATGTCCCTAGTAAGCCTCTAGTTGACTAGCTCATTGATCAATAGATGGTTACGGTTTCCTGACCATGGACATTGGATGTCGTTGATAACGGGATCACATCATTAGGAGAATGATGTGATGGACAAAGACCCAATCCTAAGCCTAGCACAAAGATCGTGTAGTTCGTATGCTAAAGCTTTTCTAATGTCAAGTATCATTTCCTTAGACCATGAGATTGTGCAACTCCCGGATACCGTAGGAGTGCTTTGGGTGTGCCAAACGTCACAACGTAACTGGGTGGCTATAAAGGTACACTACGGGTATCTCCGAAAGTGTCTGTTGGGTTGGCACGAATCAAGACTGGGATTTGTCACTCCGTGTAAACGGAGAGGTATCTCTGGGCCCACTCGGTAGGACATCATCATAATGTGCACAATGTGATCAAGGAGTTTATCACGGGATGATGTGTTACGGAACGAGTAAAGAGACTTGCCGGTAACGAGATTGAACAAGGTATCGGGATACCGACGATCGAATCTCGGGCAAGTATCGTACCGCTAGACAAAGGGAATTGTATACGGGATTGATTAAGTCCTTGACATCGTGGTTCATCCGATGAGATCATCGTGGAACATGTGGGAGCCAACATGGGTATCCAGATCCCGCTGTTGGTTATTGACCGGAGAGTCATCTCGGTCATGTCTGCATGTCTCCCGAACCCGTAGGGTCTACACACTTAAGGTTCGGTGACGCTAGGGTTATAGAGATATTAGTATGCGGTAACCCGAAAGTTGTTCGGAGTCCCGGATGAGATCCCGGACGTCACGAGGAGTTCCGGAATGGTCCGGAGGTAAAGAATTATATATAGGAAGTGCTATTTCGGCCATCGGGACAAGTTTCGGGGTCACCGGTATTGTACCGGGACCACCGGAAGGGTCCCGGGGGTCCACCGGGTGGGGCCACCTGCCCCGGGGGGGCACATGGGCTGTAGGGGGTGCGCCTTGGCCTATATGGGCCAAGGGCACCAGCCCCAAGAGGCCCATGCGCCAAGAGAAGAGGAAAGGAAGAGTCCTAAAGGGGGAAGGCACCTCCGAGGTGCCTTGGGGAGGAGGGACTCCTCCCTGGCCGCACCCTTCCTTGGAGGAAGGGCCAAGGCTGCGCCCCCCCTCTCCCTTGGCCCTATATATAGTGGGGGAAGGGAGGGCAGCAATAACCTGAGCCCTGGCGCCTCCCTCTCCCTCCCATGACACATCTCCCTCCTCCCGCAGCGCTTGGCGAAGCCCTGTTGGAATCCCGCTACTTCCACCACCACGCCGTCGTGCTGCTGGATCTCCATCAACCTCTCCTCCCCCCTTGCTGGATCAAGAAGGAGGAGACGTCGCTGCTCCGTACGTGTGTTGAACGCGGAGGTGCCGTCCGTTCGGCGCTAGGATCATCGGTGATTTGGATCACGACGAGTACGACTCCATCAACCCCGTTCTCTTGAACGCTTCCGCGCGCGATCTACAAGGGTATGTAGATCCACTCCTCCCTCGTTGCTAGATGACTCCATAGATAGATCTTGGTGACACGTAGGAAAATTTTGAATTTATGCTACGTTCCCCAACAGTGGCATCATGAGCTAGGTCTATGCGTAGTTTCTATGCACGAGTAGAACACAAAGTAGTTGTGGGCGTTGATTTTGTTCAATATGCTTGCCGTTACTAGTCTTATCTTGATTCGGCGGCATCGTGGGATGAAGCGGCCCGGACCAACCTTACACGTACGCTTACGTGAGACCGGTTCCACCGACTGACATGCACTAGTTGCATAAGGTGGCTGGCGGGTGTCTGTCTCTCCCACTTTAGTCGGATCGGATTCGATGAAAAGGGTCCTTATGAAGGGTAAATAGCAATTGGCATATCACGTTGTGGTTTTTGCGTAGGTAAGAAACGTTCTTGCTAGAAACCCATAGCAGCCACGTAAAACATGCAAACAACAATTAGAGGACGTCTAACTTGTTTTTGCAGGGTATGCTATGTGATGTGATATGGCCAAAAGGATGTGATGAATGATATATGTGATGTATGAGATTGATCATGTTCTTGTAATAGGAATCACGACTTGCATGTCGATGAGTATGACAACCGGCAGGAGCCATAGGAGTTGTCTTAATTTATTTATGACCTGCGTGTCAACATAAACGTCATGTAATTACTTTACTTTATTGCTAACCGTTAGCTATAGTAGTAGAAGTAATAGTTGACGAGACAACTTCATGAAGACACGATGATAGAGATCATGATGATGGAGATCATGGTGTCATGCCGGTGACAAGATGATCATGGAGCCCCAAGATGGAGATCAAAGGAGCTATATGATATTGGCCATATCATGTCACTATTATTTGATTGCATGTGATGTTTATCATGTTTATACATCTTGTTTACTTAGAACGACGGTAGTAAATAAGATGATCCCTCACTAAAATTTCAAGAAGGTGTTCCCCCTAACTGTGCACCGTTGCGACAGTTCGTTGTTTCGAAGCACCACGTGATGATCGGGTGTGATAGATTCTAACGTTCACATACAACGGGTGTAAGACAGATTTACACACGCGAAACACTTAGGTTGACTTGACGAGCCTAGCATGTGTACAGACATGGCCTCGGAACACAGAAGACCGAAAGGTCGAGCATGAGTCGTATGGTAGATACGATCAACATGAAGATGTTCACCGATGTTGACTAGTCCGTCTCACGTGATGATCGGACACGGCCTAGTTGACTCGGATCATGTAATCACTTAGATGACTAGAGGGATGTCTATCTGAGTGGGAGTTCATAAGATGAACTTAATTATCCTGAACATAGTCAAAAGGTCTTCGCAAATTATGTCGTAGCTCGCGCTTCAGTTCTACTGTTTAGTTATGTTCCTAGAGAAAATTTAGTTGAAAGTTGATAGTAGCAATTATGCGGACTAGGTCCGTAAACTGAGGATTGTCCTCATTGCTTCATAGAAGGCTTATGTCCTTAATGCACCGCTCAGTGTGCTGAACCTCGAACGTTGTCTGTGGATGTTGCGAACATCTGACATACACATTTTGATAACTACGTGATAGTTCAGTTAAACGGTTTAGAGTTGAGGCACCGAAGACGTTTTGAAACATCGCGAAACATATGAGATGTTTCGAGGGCTGAAATTGGGATTTCAGGCTCGTGCCCACGTCAAGAGGTATAAGACCTCCGACGATTTTCTTAGCCTGCAAACTAAGGAGAAAAGCTCAATTGTTGAGCTTGTGCTCAGATTGTCTGAGTACAACAATCGCTTGAATCGAGTGGGAGTTGATCTTCCAGATGAAATAGTGATGGTTCTCCGAAGTCATTACCACCAAGCTGCTAGAGCTTCGTGATGAACTATGATATATCAGGGACATATATGATGATCCTTGAGATATTCGCGATGTTTGACACCGCGAAAGTAGAAATCAAGAAGGAGCATCAATTGTTGATGGTTGGTGAAACCACTAGTTTCAAGAAGGGCAAGGGAACAAAGGGATACTTCATGAAACGGCAATTCAGCTGCTGCTCTAGTGAAGAAACCCAAGGTTGAACCCAAACCCGAGACTGAGTGCTTCTGTAATAAGGGGAACGGCCACTGGAGCAGAATTACCCTAGATACTTGGTAGATGAGAAGGCTGGCAAGGTCGATAGAAGTATATTGGATATACATTGTGTTAATGTGTACTTTACTAGTACTCCTAGTAGCACCAGGGTATTAGATACCGGTTCGGTTGCTAAGTGTTAGTAACTCGAAATAAAAGCTACGGAATAAACGGAGACTAACTAAAGGTGAGCTGACGATATGTGTTGGAAGTGTTTCCAATGTTGAATGATCAAGCATCGCACGCTCCCTCTACCATCGAGATTGGTATTAAAACCTAAATAATTGTTATTTGGTGTTTGCGTTGAGCATAGACATGATTGGATTATGTCTATCGCAATACGGTTATTCATTTAAGGAGAATAATGGTTACTCTGTTTATTTGAATAATACCTTCAATGGTCTTACACCTAAAATGAATGGTTTATTGAATCTCGATCGTAGTGATACACATGTTCATGCCAAAAGATAGTAATGATAGTACCACCTACTTGTGGCACTGCCACGTAAGTCATATCGGTATAAAACGCATGAAGAAGCTCCATGTTGATGGATCTTTGGGCTCACTCGTTTTTGAAAAGTTTGAGACATGCGAACCATGTCTATTGGTGTATATGCATGAAGAAACTCCATGCAAATGGACCGTTTGGACTCACTTGATTTTGAATCACTTGAGACATGCAAATCATACCACATGGGCAAGATGACTGAAAGCCTCGTTTTCAGTAAAATGGAACTAGAAAGCAACTTGTTGGAAGTAATACATTTTGATGTGTGCAGTCCAATGAGTGCTGAGGCATGTAGTGGATATCGTTATGTTCTTACTTCACAGATGATTTGAGTAGATGTTGAGTATATTTACTTGATGAATCACGAGTCTGAATTATTGAAAGGTTCAAGTAATTTCAGGGTGAAGTTGAAAGATCGTCGTGACAAGAGGATAAAATATCTATGATATGATCATAGAGATGAATATCTGAATTACGAGTTTGGCACAGAATTAAGACATTGTGGAAATTGTTTCACAACTAATACAGCCTGGAACACCATAGTGTGATGGTGTGTCCGAACATCATAACTGCACCCTATTGGATATGATGCATACCATGATGTCTCTTATCGAATTACCACGATAGTTTATGGGTTAGGCATTAGAGACAACCACATTCACTTTAAATAGGGCACCACGTAATTCCGATGAGATGACACCGTATGAACTATGGTTTAGAGAAACCTAAGCTGTCATTTCTTAAAAGTTTGGGGCTGCGACGCTTATGTGAAAAAGTTTCAGGCTGATAAGCTCGAACCCAAAGCGGATAAATGCATCTTCATAGGACACCCAAAACAGTTGGGTATACCTCCTGTCTCAGATCCGAAAGCAATAAGGGATTGTTTCTAGAATCGGGTCCTTTCTCGAGGAAAAGTTTCTCTCGAAAGAATTGAGTGGGAGGATGGTGGAGACTTGATGAGGTTATTGAACCGTCTCTTCAACTAGTGTGTGGCAGGGCACAGGAAGTTGTTCCTGTGGCACCTACACCAATTGAAGTGGAAGCTTATGATAGTGATCATGAAACTTCAGATCAAGTCACTACCAAACCTCGTGGGATGACAAGGATGCGTACTACTTCAGAGTGGTACGTAATCCTGTCTTGGAAGTCATGTTGCTAGACAACAATGAACCTACGAGCTATGGAGAAGCGATGGTGGGCCCGGATTCCGATAAATGGCTCGAGGCCATAAAATCCGAGAGAGGATCCATGTATGAAAACAAAGTGTAGACTTTGGAAGAACTACTTGATGGTCGTAAGGCTGTTAGGTACATATGGATTTTAAAAGGAAGACGGACAATGATGGTAAGTATCACCATTAAGAAAGCTCGACTTGTCGTTAAGATGTTTTCCGACAAGTTCAAGGAGTTGACTACGATGAGACTTTCTCACTCGTAGCGATGCTAAGAGTCTGTTGGAATTATATTAGCGATTACTGCATTATTTATGAAATCTTGCAGATAGGATGTCAAAACATTGTTTCCTCGACGATTTTTTTGAGGAAAGGTTGTATGTGATACAACCGGAAGGTTTTGTCAATCCTGAAAGATGCTAATAAGTATGCAAAGCTCCAGCAATCCTTCTAGGGACTGGAGTAAGCATCTCGGAGTTGGAATGTATGCTTTGATGATGATCAAAGATTTTGGGTTTATACAAAGTTTATGAGAAACTTGTATTTCCAAAGAAGTGAGTGGGAGCACTATAGAATTTCTGATGAATATATGTTGTTGACATATTGTTGATCAGAAATGACGTAGAATTTCTGGAAAGCATATAGGGTTATTTGGAAAGTGTTTTTCAATGGAAAGCCTGGATTAAGCTACTTGAACATTGAGCATCAAGATCTATAAGGATAGATCAAAACGCTTAATGGTACTTTCAAATGAGCACATACCTTGACATGATCTTGAAGGTGTTCAAGATGGATCAGTCAAAGAAGGAGTTCTTGCCTGAGTTGTAAGGTATGAAGTTAAGACTTAAAGCTCGACCACGGCAGAAGAAAGAGGAAGGACGAAGGTCGTCCCCTATGCTTTTGTCATAGGCTCTATACGGTATGCCATGCTGAGTACCGCACCTGATGTGTGCCTTGCCACATATCTGGCAAGAGGGTACAAAGGTAATCTAGGAGTAGATCACCAGATAGCGGTCTAAATTATCCTTAGAGGAATAAGGATATGTTTCTCGGTTATGGAGGTGATAAAGAGTTCGACGTAAAGAGTTACGTCGATGCAAGCTTAACACCTATCCGGATAGCTCTGAGTAGAGATACCGGATACGTATAATGGAGCAACAATTTAGAATAGCTCCAAGTAGAACAGTTATTTGAAATGGCTCCAAATATAGCGTAGTAGCTGCATCTACAAGATGACATAGAGATTTGCGAAGTACATACGGATCTGAAAGATTCAGACCCGTTGACTATAACATCTCTCACAAGCATAACATGTTCAAACCCAGAACTCATCGAGTGTTAATCACATGGTAATGTGAACTAGATTATTGACTCTAGTAAACTCTTTGGGTGTTAGTCACATGGGGATGTGACCTTGAGTGTTAATCACATATCGATGTGAACTGGATTATTGACTCTAGTGCAAGTGGGAGACTGTTGGAAATATGCCCTAGAGGCAATAATAAATTATTATTATTATATTTCCTTGTTCATGATAATCGTTTATTATCCATGCTAGAATTGTATTGATAGGAAACTCAGATACATGTGTGGATACATAGACAACACCATGTCCCTAGTAAGCCTCTAGTTGACTAGCTCGTTGATCAATAGATGGTTACGGTTTCCTGACCATGGACATTGGATGTCGTTGATAACGGGATCACATCATTAGGAGAATGATGTGATGGACAAGACCCAATCCTAAGCCTAGCACAAGATCATGTAGTTCGTATGCTAAAGCTTTTCTAATGTCAAGTATCATTTCCTTAGACCATGAGATTGTGCAACTCCCGGATACCGTAGGAGTGCTTTGGGTGTGCCAAACGTCACAACGTAACTGGGTGGCTATAAAGGTACACTACGGGTATCTCCGAAAGTGTCTGTTGGGTTGGCACGAATCGAGACTGGGATTTGTCACTCCGTGTAAACGGAGAGGTATCTCTGGGCCCACTCGGTAGGACATCATCATAATGTGCACAATGTGATCAAGGAGTTGATCACGGGATGATGTGTTACGGAACGAGTAAAGAGACTTGCCGGTAACGAGATTGAACAAGGTATCGGGATACCGACGATCGAATCTCGGGCAAGTATCGTACCGCTAGACAAAGGGAATTGTATACGGGATTGATTAAGTCCTTGACATCGTGGTTCATCCGATGAGATCATCGTGGAACATGTGGGAGCCAACATGGGTATCCAGATCCCGCTGTTGGTTATTGACCGGAGAGTCATCTCGGTCATGTCTGCATGTCTCCCGAACCCGTAGGGTCTACACACTTAAGGTTCGGTGACGCTAGGGTTATAGAGATATTAGTATGCGGTAACCCGAAAGTTGTTCGGAGTCCCGGATGAGATCCCGGACGTCACGAGGAGTTCCGGAATGGTCCGGAGGTAAAGAATTATATATAGGAAGTGCTATTTCGGCCATCGGGACAAGTTTCGGGGTCACCGGTATTGTACCGGGACCACCGGAAGGGTCCCGGGGGTCCACCGGGTGGGGCCACCTGCCCCGGGGGGCCACATGGGCTGTAGGGGGTGCGCCTTGGCCTATATGGGCCAAGGGCACCAGCCCCAAGAGGCCCATGCGCCAAGAGAAGAGGAAAGGAAGAGTCCTAAAGGGGGAAGGCACCTCCGAGGTGCCTTGGGGAGGAGGGACTCCTCCCTGGCCGCACCCTTCCTTGGAGGAAGGGCCAAGGCTGCGCCCCCCCTCTCCCTTGGCCCTATATATAGTGGGGGGAAGGGAGGGCAACCAATACCTAAGCCCTGGCGCCTCCCTCTCCCTCCCATGACACATCTCCCTCCTCCCGCAGCGCTTGGCGAAGCCCTGTTGGAATCCCGCTACTTCCACCACCACACCGTCGTGCTGCTGGATCTCCATCAACCTCTCCTCCCCCCTTGCTGGATCAAGAAGGAGGAGACGTCGCTGCTCCGTACGTGTGTTGAACGTGGAGGTGCCGTCCGTTCGGCGCTAGGATCATCGGTGATTTGGATCACGACAAGTACGACTCCATCAACCCCGTTCTCTTGAACGCTTCCGCGCGCGATCTACAAGGGTATGTAGATCCACTCCTCCCTCGTTGCTAGATGACTCCATAGATAGATCTTGGTGACACGTAGGAAAATTTTGAATTTATGCTACGTTCCCCAACAAGTTTCCACTAGGACCCCGCTGCCACGGGAGGGTAGGACAAAAGATGTCATGCAAGTTCTTTTCCATAAGCACGTATGACTATATTCGGAATACATGCCAACATTACATTGATGAACTGGAGCTAGTTCTGTGTCACCCTAGGTTATGACTGTTACATGATCGATCGCATCCGGCGTAACTCTCTATCACCGATCCATTGCCTACGAGCTTTCCATATATTATTCTTTGCTTATTTATTTTTCCGTTGCTATTGTTATCATCACTATAAAACACCAAAAATATTACTTTTGCTACCGTTACCACTACTATCATATTACTTTGCTGCAGATATTAAGTTTCCTGGTGTGGTTGAATTGACAACTCAGCTGCTAATACTTGAGAATATTCTTTGGCTCCCCTTGTGTCGAATCAATAAATTTGGGTTGAATACTCTACCCTCGAAAACTGTTGTGATCCCCTATACTTGTGTGTTATCAAGACTATTTTCTGGCACCATTGCCGGGGAGCATAGCTCTATTTTTTGAGTCACTTGGGATTTATATCTGCTTATCATTATGAAGAACTTGAAAGATCCAAGAACCAACATTTATCCCTCAACTACGAGGGGAGGTAAGGAACTGCCATCTAGCTCTGCACTTGATTCAGCTTCTGTTTTGAGTAAGCTTGCGACACCTAAACCTGCTTCTGCTATTGATTCTGATATGTCGCATGTTATTGATGACGCCACTTCTGCTATGCATGATACATGTGATGAAACTACTTCTATGCTTGATACTACTATGCCACTTGGTGAATTTCTTGATGAACAACTTGCTAGGGCTAGAGAGAATGAAATTATTGAAACTGATAATATTGATGAAAGTGATGATGAAGACTCTCTCCCTAATAAATATGAATTGCATGTTGTTCCTGAGGGTTATGTTATGGATGAAGAAGCTACTAGAGCTATTTTAGCTTGCAATGATATATATGATCTAAAGAGGTTATTAGCTAAATGGAAGCAGCAATCCCTTAATGCTAGAATGAAACCTGACCCTGCTTTTGCTACTTCACATATATGTGTTACTGATAAGGATTATGAATTCTCTGTTGATCCTAATATAATTACTTTGGTTGAATCTGATCCTTTTTATGGCTATGAATCTGAAACTGTTGTGGCACATCTTAATAAATTAAATGATATAGCCACCTTGTTCACTAATGATGAGAGAAGTCGCTCCTTTTATATCCTTAAAATATTTTCGTTCTCATTAAAGGGTGATGCTAAGATATGGTTTAATTCTCTTGATCCTGGTTGTGTGCGTAGTCCCCAGGATATGATTTATTACTTCTCTGCTAAATTTTTCCCTGCTCATAAGAAACAAGCTACCTTAAGGGATATATATAATTTTGTGCAAATTGAAGAAGAGAGTCTCCCACAAGCTTGGGGGAGGCTTCTCCAATTACTTAATGCTTTGTCTGATCATCCTCTTAAGAAAAATGGAATACTTGGTGTCGGGGATATACCCCGCGGTATGACCCGGCCGGAAGTATGACCGGAAGAACTTGGCGATTCACTGGTGACCCTCCCTTACTTGGCGACTCACTAAGTGACCCGCCCGGATTTCTCCACTCACTGATGACCCGGCCGAGCCAGGTGACTCATTGGTGACCCGGCCGGCGGAACAGAGGAGCAACAAGACCCAATGGCCCAAGCAGACGGTTCATGGAAGGCCAACTCGTATTATGGTGGGCTGCTTAAGAGGAAAGCATAAGGAATATTCCCTTACAAAGGAAGCAAGACTATGACTCCACTTGTAATAAAGTAATCCTAATCCTAATAGGACTAGTCATATAAACCGCCCCTTCAACATATATAAGGAGGGGCAGGGCACCCCAAGGGGGACAAGATTCACAAGTTCCACAAGTTGGGCAAGTTAGGTTTAGACAATAGCTCTCGAGAAAGAGCACTCTTGTAACCGTGATCATCATCATCAATATCAATGAAGCAGGATGTAGGATTTTACCTCCACCGTGAGGGGCCGAACCTGGGTAAAACATCGCGTCTCTCGTCCCGCTCAACCCCTCTCAAGCTACTACATAGATGCGTTGGCCTCGCGACTAGGTCCTGACACTAAGGACATCTGCCGTGACAATTCCACGACAGTTGGCGCCCACCGTGGGGCTCGCGCACGGTGGTGTTGAGTTCTTGGAGGGATCTCTCCCAGGGATCGAGAAGTTTGCAATTTTCCGGATGAGCCAGTTTTGAAGGGTGCATCAACTTCAAGGTCATCAGTCCAGAATGGAGATCTATGAGATTTAAGGTTCAAGAAAAAATAGGGTTACAACTTGTCTACAGTCCTTGTTTGACGATCTGTCGAAACCAACAGGAAAGTTATCCACGTACGACTTCTCTTGGCGGGTTGTGCGTAACATCTAGCAATCAAACTGTCAAATCACTACATCGCTAAGACCGTCAACTTCTGTTGGAATCTGATCGGACACATTACAAGTCTCGGGAAATCAACTCATAGCTGCCGGTGTTTTTTCCTTCAATGTACAGCAATCCGAAGCCAGATCAAGGTTTGGAACGCCGCGTGCAAGAGGCCGAGATCGACACAGGTTCTGTACGTGTACAAGTCGCCGAGACTGATTAGTTATTTCTGCCGATTCAACTCGTACAACAGGGTAAGGATAACTGCTTGACCTAGCACACGTGAGATCTTCAGACCAATCTAGTGCATGTATCTGAATCAAGTGCTCACGGTGCCTCAACGATGGAAAAGTCAAAACCTGATGGATTCCAATGCCTCCTCCACATGAAAAGCCCTCAACTAAACACTTCTTGCTAGAAAAGATCCAAGGAAATATAGCTGGTGTACACGCATGGAGAAAGGACAACCATCGTACCTGTGGACTGCCTCGCCTGTGAGGCGCCCCGCAAGAACCTCGCATCGAACCGCCACTCCGAGTCGCTGGCCCTACACCTTGCCCTTGAGCGGCCACTGCCACATCTGCTCTGAGCCTGCGAGTCACCCCGGTCGTTGAGTGGTCTCCGCTGCGGTCGAGGCGTCCTACGTTGAGCCGCCCATGGCCACGGCTGAGGAGCCGAATCCTCTAACATTGACAAGGAAAGTCACGGTGCTACAGTGTTACCCTAGTGTAAAATGAAGAAGGAAAGTTAGGGACTGTTAGTAGGTATTTAGAAAATTGTTTACTGTTGATATTAACTGTAGATATAAATAATTTAAAATTAATTTTATTTCATCATCAATTTGCTTGTATGTAATTACTATAAATGAGCAGAGTAGATCATCAATTTGCAAATTAATTTAAAACGTTTTAGCCATAATCATATGGATAGAGAGAAGGAAAGTTAGGGTACTTTAGCTTCTCTAACTTTCCTTCTTAATGTTAGAGGATCCGGTTCCCACGGCTGAAGCTTTTGCCTCGGTTTGGTGCATGTCCACTAAGCCGCTCTCATCATTGTGTTTCACCAAGTCGTTGTTGCCGCTCCTCGTTGTTATCGGCGTCCACATCAGTGAGCCGCCGTTGTTGACCCGCGGGTGAGGCCCTAAGCCGCCCCACGTTGTGGTAAGAGCCGCCAGCACTGCTGCAGCTTTTATTTTGGAGCTTGGGAGGTCGGGTCAAGTTTAAGGCAGCTGTTGGATTCTTTGGCCACAACTCCAGATTTGACCTGTCATTGACTCCTCTCAGGGAGACCAAAACCAAGACATCAACTGGTACACCATTATCCAATATGACGTACAGTGGCATTAGTACAAAGTGTTAGTCCAAAATTTCTTTTTTACCATCAGATGCCACAGCCGCCGAGGCATATCACTAGTTGCAACAAGTTGCTGCACAACAGAATACACCGATCTAAGCCGGATTGCTAGCGAGTTAAAAAAAGGGGGGAGGGGGAAGACCCCGACTTGGGCGTGGATTCATCTATCAGGACATGACCCGGAAGATCGAGACGAACGTGGATTTCTGTAGAATAACCGACCCGGAAACAGACTTCGTGAGTCGCCTGAGCCGCTGAGTCGCCTGCTTCTGCCGATGGGCCGCTTCGGCCACGCGGCCTTGCCTCACTTGGGGTCCATCAGCCGTATGCTTCTGTACTGCTCCACTTGCAAGTTTTTTCCGCTGATGAACCGGTCGGGCGTCTCTGCCGCCGTACCGTGAGCCGGGTCACTTGCCTGACACCTGCAGTAAAACACCAGCTGTCTCGCCACAAAGACTAAAGGATCATCTGTCGTCTGGACGAAACAGGTGCTATTTACCTTATTGATTTTTAAGCACATATTAATTTATCCGAACAAAAATAATTTGCCCTGCTATATTTTATATGCAGGAGAATTATCTATTACAAAGTGGAATTACGCCACGGAGATGGAGGCATGCCAACATCATTCGGCATAGCTGGTCGTCCTTACTCAACGAATTCCCGCACCGGCTTAGAACGTTGTGGTTATCTCTCGCATCCACGTCGGCTTACATCGAGGAGGACAACTTGCTTGTCCGCACCAGGCTTACAATGTCGCGACTAACTCATCTATCTGCTCCCGCGGTCAGCTCGCCCGTGATTGGTTTTAGCTTCACCATAGTGAAGATCAACTCCGTGGTGGATAATTTCTGACTTAACATATCAGGTGAAATCCATCCAGTATAGTTTTTACATTATATATGGGTTTCTTTAAAAGAGCAATTACTCTGGTTTGCAAGTTCTCCAATGCAGGACAAGTTATATCATTGAGCTGTTGAAGGACTCATTCCGGTTTATCACTGTCAAATATGGAGAGTCTCAAGCCAACTCCTCGAGTAGTCTTCAGACTCGGGGGCTACAATGACATGACTCGAGAACTCCGGGTCATTGGAGGGAATGATAACCCGATTCCGAAGGACACCGCCATATTAATGAAAATTTAAAGGCCATCAGAAAATTGTCGGTTCAAACTAAAGATTCCGGTTTAAAATCCGGTTCAAGAGACATCTCTCTCCCGCAAAGCTTTGAAGCTCTCAAATCCGGTTCAAACATCCGGCGCAAGGTAAATTTATCTCTTGCAAAGCTTTTAAGCTCTCCTATTCGGTTCAAACATCCGGCTCAAGGACAATTTGTATCCCACAAAGTTTTGAAGCTTTCAAATCCAATTTAAAGTTCCGGTTCAAAAAGAATTACTCTCTCGCAAGATTCGAGTTATTAGAGAACTTGCTGCCATGATGCATGGTTCAAACATGGGTATCCTGCCTTACGGCTTATCTTATTATGGTCACTTGGGGGCTTCCTGCTCATCGAGCATAGCTGTCGGTACCCTCTTGATCAGCGCGATGCCAAAATTTATTATGGTCACTTGGGGGCTTCCTGCTCATCGAGCATAGCTGTCGGTACCCTCTTAATCGGCGTGATGCCAAAATTTATTATGGTCACTTGGGGGCTTCCTGCTCATCGAGCATAGCTGTCGGTACCCTCTTGATCGGCGCGATGCAAAAATTTGTATGGTCACTTGGGGGCTTCCTGTTCAAACATAGGTCGTATTCGAATCAAAGAGAACATAGCTATCGGTACCCTCTTGATCGGCGCAATGCCAAACTCACTAGGGGGCTTCTTGATCGTATTTGAATCATAGCTTAACCCCTTTTGGGTCCGACTTGGATCGTATTCGAATCAGGGTCATTAAAAACCTCTCAAGGTCATTTGGGGGCTTCCTGCTCAAACATAGGTCGTATTCGAACCAAAGAGAACATAGTTGTCGGTACCCTCTTGATCGGCGCAACGCCAAAGCCACTGGGGGCTACATGATCGTATTCGAATCCTAGCTTAAACCCTTTGGAATGGTTTACTGATCGTATTCGAATCAGAAATCTCGATTTTTATTTGGTTTGAGTTTTTTTTTGCAAACAATCTTTGTTTTTGTCTTGAGGCTTTTGTCCAGATCTAAGTATAAGTGTGGTTTAAATTTAACCTGGTTTGACTTTGGATGATAAGCCGCCATCATATGACAATCATCAAACATTTGGAAGTCTTGACTTCTAAAGATTGGGTTATCACCCTTACTGCACAGGTATCCTAAACCGGCAGTACGATTCAATATCCCAGGAACCGGTTTTCCAAACCGGATTATATTATTCAAATCTTTAATAGCCAACATGGCTGGATTTTTATTATGATTATCAATAGCCAATATTATGATGGAGGTCTTCAAAGTCTCTTCAGTGCAATGGTTATTATTTTATTAATGGACATGATTTATTTTTACAATGGAGGGAATAGTCCCGAGTCGCTTCAGGCTTACGACCCGACACTTGGGGGCTACATTATTCAAATTGAGATTACATCAAATATGCAAGTCCCATGTCACTGCCAGCATGCACCATGGCACTTGGGGGCTAATGTAAAGTCATTTCTTGATTAACTTATTGAAGACCCATCACATTCTAAATGAGCCGGCCCTTGGGGGCTACCAATTGCTCCTGTCAACAATTCAAGGTACACAAGTTTTATTTCATTATATTGAAGGGTCCACTGCTCAATTGGTAAAGCACAAAGCTCTTAACCTTGTGGGCGTGGGTTCAAGCCCCATGATGGGGGTTACATCATATGATGTTCTTTTCAAAGAAGTATATATAAAGTCCGAGCACAATATTATCTTACTGAGCCGGACCTTGGGGGCTCCACGTTGTTGTTCAAGTCTATATGATCATATTTATAAAGTCCCTACTCATTACTGCATAATGACCCGACCCTTGGGGGCTACACTGGTTGAAGTTTTTTTTGAGCATCAGGCAATTACAAGTCCCAGGTTGCTGCAAGCATGACAACCCGGCATTTGGGGGCTACATATATGGAGTATTCAGTCTTTACGAGTGATTAAGATGAACAACATTTTCAAAGTGGCGGTATTTATATTGAAGCAAGTCTTAAGTCATCCCTTTGTTTCTGCTCAAGACTTGGGGGCTACAAGTAATATGGATATAAGGGAGAAAAATCTTCAAATTCTCAGTTTTGAGTAAACCAGATTGACCCGGCGTCACCAATAACTATGACCCGCCGTCGGCAACAATTATGACCCGGTGTTATCAATATTTACAAACCGGATATTTTGGCAATGATAAACCGGCAAAATTCTACAAGCCGGCTGAAAGTCAGATGAGTATCTCAAGACCAATATTTTTTAAAGCCAGCGTTTTGGAAGCCAGTTCAAGTGGATTATTTCTTACAATATTTCTCTACAAGAGGCCAATGTCAGCAAATTGACTCTGAGCTAGCCTATTGGCCCGGATTTCTCAAAAGAAGTATCTGAATTTTTTACATTGACAAAGTCAAAACATATCTGCTAAGGGAGATTTGCTATAAGATCATGGACATGTAGATATCAAGAAGGAAATGACAAGGACTTAACGATGATCAGGTGCCGGCTTACAAGAATTTTTTAACCCGGAGCACAACCTGTGAAATTTGTTCTTGTGTCTATTTTGCAGGATCAGTTTAACATGGATAAATCCAAATTAAACTGGGGGGCTAATGTCGGCGATATACCCCGCGGTATGACCCGGCCGGAAGTATGACCGGCCGGACTTGGCGATTCACTGGTGACCCGCCCTTACTAGGCGACTCACTAAGTGACCCGCCCGGATTTCTCCACTCACTGATGACCCGGCCGAGCCAGGTGACTCATTGGTGACTCGGCCGGCGGAACAGAGGAGCAACAAGACCCGGTGGCCCAAGCAGACGGTTCATGGAAGGCCGGCTCGTATTATGGTGGGTCGGCTTAAGAGGAAAGCATAAGGAATATTCCCTTACAAAGGAAGGAAGACTATGACTCCACTTGTAATAAAGTAATCCTAATCCTTATAGGACTAGTCATATAAACCGCCCCTTCAACATATATAAGGAGGGGCAGGGCACCCCAAGGGGGACAAGATTCACAAGTTCCACAAGTTGGGCAAGTTAGGTTTAGACAATAGCTCTCGAGAAAGAACACTCTTGTAACCGTGATCATCATCATCAATATCAATGAAGCAGGATGTAAGCTTTTACCTCCACCGTGAGGGGCCGAACTGTAGCGCCCTCGACGCGGCTATATCTCCTACGTGTCGAAGCATGACTTAGAGGCATAACCGCATTGAAAGCAATGTCGCAAGTAAGGTAATCTTCACAACAACCCATGTAAATAGATAATAGGAAAAAAGGTACATAGTTGGCTTACACTCGCCACGTCACACAAATACATGAATAACATTACAATCATCCAATACACTCATGGTCCGACTACGGTACCAAAATAAAAGATCACCCCAACAAGCGATATGGTCCCCGATCGCCCCAACTGGGCACCACTACTGATCATCTGGGAAAGACACATAGTAACGGCGAGAGTCTTCATCGAACTCCCACTTGAGCTCAAGCGCATCATCTGGAACGGTATCATCGGTCCCTGCATCTGGTTTGGAAGTAATCTGTGAGTCACGGGGACTCAGCAATCTCGCACCCTCGCGATCAAGACTATTTAAGCTTATAGGTAAGGCAAGGTAATATGTGGAGCTGCAGCAAGCGACTAGCATATATGGTGGCTATCCTGTTTGCAAAAGAGAGCGAGAAGAGAAGGTAAAGCACGAACGAAGAACTATGATCAAGAAGTGATCCTATAGCAACCTACATCAAGCATTACTCCAACACCGTGTTCACTTCTGGGACTCCGCTGAGAAGAGACCATCACGGTTACACACGCGGTTGATTCATTTTAATTAAGTTAAGTTTCATGTTATCTACAACCGACATTAACAAATTCCCATATGCCCATAACCGCGGGCACGGCTTTCGAAAGTTCAAATCCCTGCAGGGGAGTCCCAACTTAGCCCATCACAAGCTCTCACGGTCAATGAAGGATATTCCTTCTCCCGAGACATTCCGATCAGACTCGGTATCCCGGTTCTACAAGACATCCTCGACAATGGTAAAACAAGTCCAGCAACACCGCCCAAATGTGCCGACAAATCCCGATAGGAGCTGCGCATATCTCGTTCTCAGGGCACACTCAGATGAGACATCCTACGAGTAAAACCAACCCTCAAGTTGCCCCGAGGTGGCCCCGCAGTCTACTCGGTCGGACCAACACTCACAGGAGCACTGGCCCAGTGGGGGTTTAAATAAAGATGACCCTTGAGTCCGTGAAACCCAAGGGAAAAAAAGGCTAGGTGGCAAATGGTAAAACCAATGTTGGGCATTGCTGGAAGAGTTTTATTCAAGGCAAACTGTCAAGGGGTTCCCATTATAACCCAACCGCGTAAGGAACGCAAAATCCGGGAACATAACACCGATATGACGGAAACTAGGGCGGCAAGAGTGGAACAAAACACTAGGCAAAAGGCCGAGCCTTCCACCCTTTACCAAGTATATAGATGCATTAATATAACAAGATAATATGGTGATATCCCAACAACAAACAATGTTCCAACAAGGAACGATCTCCAATCTTCACCTGCAACTAGCAACGCTATAAGAGGGGCTGAGCAAAGCGGTAACATAGCCAATCAACGGTTTGCTAGGACATGGTGGGTTAGAGGTTTGACATGGCAATTTGGGAGGCATGATAAGCAAGTGGAAGGTATCATAGCATAGGCATAGCAAAAGAGCGAGCATCTAGCAAGCAATGATAGAAGTGATTTCGAGGGTATGATCATCTTGCCTGCAAAGTTGTCAGAGTTGACTTGATCCTCGTAAGCAAACTCAACGGGCTCCTCGTTAGCGAACTCGTCTCCCAGCTCTACCCAAACAAGACAAACAAGCAAAAGGAACACAATCAACCACGTGCAATGCTCGAACAACATGATGCAAACATGGTATGCTATGCGGGATGCGATATGTGATGCATATGCAAGATTTGATAAGGAACGATTGAACCTGGCTTCAACTTGGAAATCCAAGAGTGCCACTAGAAAGGTGAGGTGATTTCGGTTGAAATCGATATAAAGATCACCGGAGTCGGATGCACGGTTTGGAAATGGCAAGCAAAACAAATATGGCACTGGTCTGCGATAATCAGCAAGTAGCCATCTTAATGCATCAAGATAAATATGCTACAGCACTCAAACATGACAAAAAAATACATGGCAGGGATCCAATCATGATGCTTGACAAAAGATAAACACTAAGCTATGGCCAATTCATCCATTAACAGGTTCAAACAAGCATGGCAAAATTGCAAATGATAACAGGTTTCAGACTTAGTGAAATTAACACAAGTCTGGAATTTAACAACAAGTAGCACACTTTAGATCATGAAAACTACATGCTACAGGAATTTAACATGGCAAAGCAATGCATGGCATGAAGCTACTCAAAGCACTTAACAAAAGTCCCTTAGTGACCTTGAGCCAAAAGGGATCAGAAAATACAATTGCAAGCATGTGAACATGGCAAAAACATAAACAGATTACAGACTTAGTGAAAAACTGGAGCATGCAAAACTGTTAACGAGTAGGCATGTTTACAAGCTCGATGCACTCACTGTAGAGCATGGCATGACAAACTAAGCATACACCCATCAAGAATACATATCATAGAAGTAGACATGGCAAGAACAACAACATAGCATGCACGGATCACTAGCAACATCCTCGGCAAAATCGCTAACAAGTCAACAATCTGCCAGGATTCACGAAATGGCAAAAGTAGAGCTCGATTGACTCAAGCTAGGGTGCTCCATAAATGCAAACAAAGACATGGATGGATAGAGCACCACAATTTTAACAAAACATCCTTACTGATCATCCCCAAAAGAGGCAAGGATCACTAGGAAACAACATGAACATATGGCATAATGACAAAATCAGGACAAGGACTTAGAGAAATTCTAAGTCCCTGAAATCAGCATTACCGACGCACTACTTTGCAAGCTTGTGCTAGTCACCACACAAATCACAAAAATACATGGTAAGAACCTTTGTAAAGATGGCATGGCATATAACAAAACTCATTTAGAGCTCAGGAGCATATCATGCACACATTAATCATGGCAAAAATGACAAATATCTATTTGAAGAAACAGATCTGGCAATTTTATCATATAGCCCTCTTCCAACAGCATTTCGGGCATCAAGATGAGCTCAAATGAAAATGATGCAATGAGATGAAATGATGTACTCTCTGAGGCGAACGTTTTGATATGCTACACACGCAAATCGGAGCTACGGATGCGGAGTTACGATATGATGAAAATTGCAAAAAAAAATGAGCGGGAGGGAAAGTCAACCCCGGATCTAGGGTCTACTGTAGCTCCCGATCCGGATCTGGCGAAGACACTGTAGCAGCTCGAGGTCGAGGTCGCCGGAGTCAATGGCCGCGGTGGCCGGCGTCGTCGAAGCTCGCCGGCTCGAGGGCTCTCACCGGAGGGAGCCGGACTGGCCGGAGGCGGCGAAGACGCGGCGAGGCGTGGCCGGGCGGTGAGGCGGCGAGGACGGGGCGGCGAGGCGCGAGGTGGCGGGGTCATCTCCGGCGACGAGGCGGCGAGGCAGCGAGGCGGCGCCGGTGCGGTGGAGGCAGAACGGCGGCCAGCGACGAGGGAGACCGGGCGGCACGGCGAGGAAGGCGACTCGGGAGGCGGCGGGTGAAGACCCGGGCCGCGGGGGCTCTCCTCGGGCCCGGCGGGCCGCGGGCGGCGGTGGGTGGCGGGAGGCCACGTGGCAGGCGGAGATTGGTGGCAGCGGGATGTCCGGCGGCCTACGGACGTGTCCGGCACGGCGCGAGGAGGTTTCTAGGGTTAGGAGGGAGAGGAGACCCGGGATTTTCGGAGGGGAGGCTATTTATAAAGGTAGGAGGAGCTAGGAAGCTCGGAATGAGGTAAGGTTTTTAGCCACGCGATCTTGATCGAACGCTCTAGATGATGGGAGAGGTTTAGGTGGGTTTTGGGACAAAATGGAAGGGTATTGGGCTGCAACACACACGAGGCCTTTTCGGTCCCTCGGTTAACCGTTGGAGTATCAAACGAAGTCCAAATGGCACGAAAGTTGACAGGCAGTCTACCGGTAGTAAACCAAGGCTGCATGACAAGTCTCGGTCCAATCCAGAAATGTTTAACCCCCACACACAAAAATAGGTAGAAAGGGGCACCGGAGGAGATTGGCGCGCCGGAATGCAAAATGGACAACGGGGAAAATGCTCGGATGCATGAGACGAACACGTATGCAAATGCAATGCAGATGATGACATGATATGAGATGCATGACAAAGGCAACAACACACAAAGACAAAAACCCAAACCCGAGGAAAATAAAATAACTTAGCGCCGGAAACGGCAAGAGTTGGGATACATATAAGGTAAATTACATCCGGAGTGTTACACGAACCTGGGTAAAACATCTCGTCTCTCGTCCCTCTCAAGCTACTACATAGATGCGTTGGCCTCGCGACTAAGTCCTGACACTAAGGACATCTACCGTGATAATTCCACGACAGTTGGTATCTTTTATAATGGACTAACCGATGCTTCCATAGATTACCTGGATAGTTGTGCTGGTTCTGATTTCAGGGAAAGAACACCGGATGAAGCTGAAATTCTATTGAATAATATGTTGACAAATGAAAATAATTGGACACTTCCTAAGACAACTCCTGATCCTATTCCTAAACCAACTCCGAAGAAGAGAGGTGTTCTATTTCTCAGTCCGGAAGATATGCAAGAGGCAAAGCAATCCATGAAAAAAAGGGTATTAAAGCTGAAGATGTTAAGAATTTACCTCCTATTGAAGAAATACATGGTCTTAATTTACCGCCTATCGAAGAAATGCATAATTTTAATCCATCTCCTATTGAAGAAATACATGGTCTTGATAACCCAACACAGGTAGTAAAGGTAAATTCTCTCTATATGTCAAGTTCTTTTAACCGTTGGCTCAACCTTTCTATTCGTCATCCCGGGGTATCTCAACAATTAATGGTGGTGTTTTCTCGTTGTCATTCTCGGATTTTGAAGACTGAAGAAGAGTTTCTCTTAAATCATATAAGTTCTCGTGAAGACTCGTGATTCTAGCTTGATGCCATCCTCTCATAATTGTTTTTGATTGTGAGAATTCTTTTCACCCATCCGGAGCAATTCAAGAGTCTTTTCAGTTTGTTTCTCCGAAGCCCATCATTTTAGAATTATTCATTCTCAGCTTTTAGCTATTGTTCTCTAAATCTTACCGGTGCATCGCTCAAGTATTCTCTAATCAGTTCATGATCTCTTCGTTCTCTTGTATCTACACTCTCTCATGTTTCTTCGTTCATTTGCTAATTCTTACCGGTGATTCATCCCTTTATTCATTCATTTTCAATTCTTACGGTGGTTCGTCCAAGAGTTCTCTTCCTTGGTTATTGTATCATTCCATTCTTTCTTTCTTTCCAATCCTACCACGATTCGTTGAAGACTTTCTCAAGTTGACGCTATGTCTATCTTAATCCTTCTACAAGAATAAGTAGTATGCCAAATCCATTGCTCATCATCAATTTAATTGGTGAAGGATAAACATACAATTAATCTTATTCTTGTTTCCTTGAGGTGATTCAATTTTTCTCTTTCGGAGTTCATTCATGATATCAATTTGTCGGTGCTAAGTTGTTCATATTTTGTTTCTGGAGCTCCAAGCTATTTCAATGATATCATTTCAAAGCTCCATCTAAATCATTGCAAGGCTTCACCTTGTTCTTTCAACTTCTCTTTCTTTCGATCATCCTTTTATTACCGGAGTTCTTTATGGAGGCTCTACATGATGGTTCGTAAAGGATTTAATTCCTTCTCAAAGTGTTGATCGAGATTCTTTTCAAAGGAGCTCAACTATTCTACATCTTGCATTCCGAAGTGAAATTCTTTCTATCTTATCTTTTTCAGGTGGTGTTATTTCTTTCTTGACATTTTCCCTTCATGTTTCATGATTCAAAAGTTGTCAGGAATGAGATATTTAAACCCATTATTTTCTTCCTTGGAGTTATCTTGGTATAGATTTCACCTAAAGCCTTCCATTGGGAATGTTGCCATTATGGTTCTTGTCTATGATCCAATTTCCGCTTCTCATCTCGATGAAAGAGTTTCCATCTCCTGGTTGATATCAATCCAATCTATTGTTTTGTTTGTTGCAGAATTTAACCTCAAGATATCGACGTGTTTTCCATAAGCCCACAACAAGCTTACTCTTTTCGTTGTTGGTTTTCTAACAACTCCGTTCGACCCATCGCCTAAGGATGCCTTTGCAAGCTCATTTGAGGTAAAAGATGTTGTTGTCTCCTCCATTCTTTTAATTCCTTTCTTACATTTGTTCCGGAAGCATTGTGTTGTTGCTTTCTTCAACCCATCATCTTGTTTTGTCAAGATCATGTTTAATTCCTTCCATTTACAGTCGGAGTGCTGCCCAAATTATATCATTCTTATTCCTTTTCCAACCGGAGTGTTATCATAATTGATCTTTATCGTTCCTTGTACATTTCGTTGCTACCAGAGTGCTTGCATGTACTTCTTGTACATTGTAACACTTTTCTTATGTCTTTCAACCTACAAGGTTCTAGTAAGATTCCTTGTTTCTCTTATCTAACAGAGTGTTTTCAACTTTGTGCATCTTCGTTGTATTCTTTCTTTCAAGTCGTTCAACCTCTCAAGACTCTTTGGTTTCACTCGTTTGTCAAAGAAGCAACTTAGTTTTACCTCTTCTCTTCCTCTTTTGTTTCTCTCCGGTGCCATCCTAGATCTCGGGACGAGATCCTCTCGTAGTGGTGGAGTGTTGTGACGCCCCAAGACCGGCACTCCAGGTGCCTTCCTTGTTTTTCGAGATTCATCGTGTGATTTGTTTGGTTCGTTGCATTCATATTTGCATCATGTCATCATGCCATCTTTTTCTCAAAGCTAACTAAAACTCACTTAAATAAATTGTATGGGTCTTCGATCCATTTAAATCGAGGGAACTCACTGAAGGAAATATGCCCTAGAGGCAATAATAAAGTTATTATTTATTTCCTTATAATCATGATAAATGTTTATTATTCATGCTAGAATTGTATTAACCGGAAACATAATACATGTGTGAATACATAGACAAACAAAGTGTCACTAGTATGCCTCTACTTGACTAGCTCGTTAATCAAAGATGGTTATGTTTCCTGACCATGAACAATGAGTTGTTATTTGATTAACGAGGTCACATCATTAGTTGAATGATCTGATTGACATGACCCATTCCATTAGCTTAGCACCCGATCGTTTAGTATGTTGCTATTGCTTTCTTCATGACTTATACATGTTCCTATGACTATGAGATTATGCAACTCCCGTTTGCCGGAGGAACACTTTGGGTGCTACCAAACGTCACAACATAACTGGGTGATTATAAAGGAGCATTACAGGTGTCTCCAAAGGTAGATGTTGGGTTGGCGTATTTCGAGATTAGGATTTGTCACTCCGATTGTCGGAGAGGTATCTCTGGGCCCTCTCGGTAATACACATCACATAAGCCTTGCAAGCATTACAACTAATATGTTAGTTGTGAGATGATGTATTACGGAACGAGTAAAGAGACTTGCCGGTAACGAGATTGAACTAGGTATTGGATACCGACGATCGAATCTCGGGCAAGTAACATACCGATGACAAAGGGAACAACGTATGTTGTTATGCGGTCTGACCGATAAAGATCTTCATAGAATATGTAGGAGCCAATATGGGCATCCAGGTCCCGCTATTGGTTATTGACCGGAGACGTGTCTCGGTCATGTCTACATTGTTCTCGAACCCGTAGGGTCCGCACGCTTAAGGTTACGATGACAGTTATATTATGAGTTTATGCATTTTGATGTACCGAAGGTTGTTCGGAGTCCCGGATGTGATCATGGACATGACGAGGAGTCTCGAAATGGTCGAGACGTAAAGATTGATATATTGGAAGCCTATGTTTGGATACCGGAAGTGTTCTGGGTGAAATCGGGATTTTACCGGAATACCGGGAGGGTTACCGGAACCCCCCGGGAGCTATATGGGCCATAGTGGGCCTTAGTGGAAAAGAGAAGGGGCTGCCCTAGATGGGCTGCGCGCCTCCCCCTTCCCCTAGTCCTATTAGGACTAGGAGAGGTGGCCGGCCCCCTCCTCCTCTTTTCCCCCTCCGCGAATCCTATTCCGACTAGGATTGGGGGGGGGGAATCCTACTCCCAGAGGGAGTAGGACTCTCCTGCGCCCTCCTCCTTGGCCGGCCAGCCTCCCCCCTCTACTCCTTTATATACGGAGGCAGAGGGCACCTCTAGACACACAAGTTGATCCACGTGATCTATTCCTTAGCCGTGTGCGGTGCCCCCTGCCACCATATACCTTGATAATACTGTAGCGGAGTTTAGGCGAAGCCCTGCTGCTGTAGTACATCAAGATCGTCACCACGCTGTCGTGCTGACGGAACTCTTCCCCGACACTTTGCTGGATCGGAGTCCGGGGATCGTCATCGAGCTGAACGTGTGCTCGAACTCGGAGGTGCCGTAGTTTCGGTGCTTGATCGGTTGGATCGTGAAGACATACGACTACTTCCTCTACGTTGTGTCAGTGCTTCCGCAGTCGGTCTGCGTTGGGTACGTAGACAACACTCTCCCCCTCGTTGCTATGCATCACATGATCTTGCGTGTGCGTAGGAATTTTTTTGAAATTACTACAAAACCCTACAGTGGCATCCGAGCCAGGTTATTTATGTTGATGTTATATGCACGAGTAGAACACAAGTGAGTTGTGGATGATACAAGTCATACTTCCTACCAGCATGTCATACTTTGGTTCGGCGGTATTGTTGGACGAGACGACCCGGACCAACCTTACGCGTACGCTTACGCGAGACCGGTTCCCTCGACGTGCTTTGCACATAGATGGCTTGCGGGCGACTGTCTCTCCAACTTTAGTTGAACCAAGTATGGCTACGCCCGGTCCTTGCGAAGGTTAAAACGGAGTCTATTTGACAAACTATCGTTGTGGTTTTGATGTGTAGGTGAGATTGGTTCTTACTTAAGCCCGTAGCAGCCACGTAAAACTTGCAACAACAAAGTAGAGGACGTCTAACTTGTTTTTGCAGGGCATGTTGTGATGTGATATGGTCAAGGCATGATGCTGAATTTTATTGTATGAGATGATCATGTTTTGTAACCAAGTTATCGGCAACTGGCAGGAGCCATATGGTTGTCGCTTTATTGTATGCAATGCAATCGCGATGTAATGCTTTACTTTATTACTAAACGGTAGTGATAGTCGTGGAAGCATAAGATTGGCGAGACGACAAGATGCTACGATGGAGATCAAGGTGTCGCGCCGGTGACGATGGTGATCATGACGGTGCTTCGGAGATGGAGATCACAAGCACAAGATGATGATGGCCATATCATATCACTTATATTGATTGCATGTGATGTTTATCTTTTTATGCATCTTATCTTGCTTTGATTGACGGTAGCATTATAAGATGATCTCTCACTAAATTATCAAGAAGTGTTCTCCCTGAGTATGCACCGTTGCCAAAGTTCGTCGTGCCCAGACACCACGTGATGATCGGGTGTGATAAGCTCTACGTCCATCTACAACGGGTGCAAGCCAGTTTTGCACACGCAGAATACTCAGGTTAAACTTGACGAGCCTAGCATATGCAGATATGGCCTCGGAACACGGAGACCGAAAGGTCGAGCGTGAATCATATAGTAGATATGATCAACATAAACGATGTTCACCATTGAAAACTACTCCATCTCACGTGATGATCGGTTATGGTTTAGTTGATTTGGATCACGTAATCACTTAGAAGATTAGAGGGATGTCTATCTAAGTGGGAGTTCTTAAGTAATATGATTAATTGAACTTAAATTTATCATGAACTTAGTACCTGATAGTATCTTGCTTGTTTATGTTGATTGTAGATAGATGGCTCGTGCTGTTGTTCCGTTGAATTTTAATGCGTTCCTTGAGAAAGCAAAGTTGAAAGATGATGGTAGCAATTATACGGACTGGGTTCGTAACTTGAGGATTATCCTCATTGCTGCTCAGAAGAATTACGTCCTGGAAGCACCGCTGGGTGCCAGGCCTGCTGCTGGAGCAACACCAGATGTTATGAACGTCTAGCAGAGCAAAGCTGATGACTACTCGATAGTTCAGTGCGCCATGCTTTACGGCTTAGAATCGGGACTTCAACGACGTTTTGAACGTCATGGAGCATATGAGATGTTCCAGGAGTTGAAGTTAATATTTCAAGCAAATGCCCGGATTGAGAGATATGAAGTCTCCAATAAGTTCTATAGCTGCAAGATGGAGGAGAACAGTTCTGTCAGTGAGCATATACTCAAAATGTCTGGGTATAATAATCACTTGATTCAATTGGGAGTTAATCTTCCGGACGATTGCGTCATTGACAGAATTCTCCAATCACTGCCACCAAGCTACAAGAGCTTCGTGATGAACTATAATATGCAAGGGATGAACAAGACTATTCCCGAGCTCTTCGCAATGCTGAAAGCTGCGGAGGTAGAAATCAAGAAGGAGCATCAAGTGTTGATGGTTAACAAGACCACTAGTTTCAAGAAAAAGGGCAAAGGGAAGAAGAAATGGAACTTCAAGAAGAACGGCAAGCAAGTTGCTGCTCAAGAGAAGAAACCCAAGTCTGGACCTAAGCCTGAAACTGAGTGCTTCTACTGCAAGCAGACTGGTCACTGGAAGCGGAACTGCCCCAAGTATTTGGCGGATAAGAAGGATGGCAAGGTGAACAAAGGTATATGTGATATACATGTTATTGATGTGTACCTTACTAGAGCTCGCAGTAGCACCTGGGTATTTGATACTGGTTCTGTTGCTAATATTTGCAACTCGAAACAGGGACTACGGATTAAGCGGGCACTGGCAAAGGACGAGGTGACGATGCGCGTGGGAAACGGTTCCAAAGTCGATGTGATCGCGGTCGGCACGCTACCTCTACATCTACCTTCGGGATTAATATTAGACCTAAATAATTGTTATTTGGTGCCAGCGTTGAGCATGAACATTATATCTGGATCTTGTTTAATGCGAGACGGTTATTCATTTAAATAAGAGAATAATGGTTGTTCTATTTATATGAGTATTATCTTTTATGGTCATGCACCCTTGAAAAGTGGTCTATTCTTCTTGAATCTCGATAGTAGTAATACACATATTCATAATGTTGAAGCCAAAAGATGTAGAGTTGATAATGAAAGTGCAACTTATTTGTGGCACTGTCGTTTAGGTCATATCGGTGTAAAGCGCCTGAAGAAACTCCATACTGATGGACTTTTGGAACCACTTGATTATGAATCACTTGGTACTTGCGAACCGTGCCTCATGGGCAAGATGACTAAAACACCGTTCTCCGGTACTATGGAGAGAGCAACAGATTTGTTGGAAATCATACATACCGATGTATGTGGTCCGATGAATATTGAGGCTCGTGGCGGATATCGTTATTTTCTCACCTTCACAGATGATTTAAGCAGATATGGATATATCTACTTAATGAAACATAAGTCTGAAACATTTGAAAAGTTCAAAGAATTTCAGAGTGAAGTTGAAAATCATCGTAACAAGAAAATAAAGTTTCTACGATCTGATCGTGGAGGAGAATATTTGAGTTACGAGTTTGGTGTACATTTGAAAAATTGTGGAATAGTTTCGCAACTCACGCCACCTGGAACACCACAACGTAATGGTGTGTCCGAACGTCGTAATCGTACTTTACTAGATATGGTGCGATCTATGATGTCTCTTACTGATTTACCGCTATCGTTTTGGGGTTATGCTCTAGAGACGGCCGCATTCACGTTAAATAGGGCACAATCAAAATCCGTTGAGACGACGCCTTATGAACTGTGGTTTGGCAAGAAACCAAAGTTGTCGTTTCTTAAAGTTTGGGGCTGCGATGCTTATGTGAAAAAGCTTCAACCTGATAAGCTTGAACCCAAATCGGAGAAATGTGTCTTCATAGGATACCCAAAGGAAACTGTTGGGTACACCTTCTATCACAGATCCGAAGGCAAGACATTCGTTGCCAAGAATGGATCCTTTCTAGAGAAGGAGTTTCTCTCGAAAGAAGTGAGTGGGAGGAAAGTAGAACTTGATGAGGTAACTGTACCTGCTCCCTTACTGGAAAGTAGTACATCACAGAAAACTGTTTCAGTGACACCTACACCAGTTAGTGAGGAAGCCAATGATAATGATCATGAAACTTCAGATCAAGATACTACTGAACCTCGTAGATCAACCAGAGTAAGATCCGCACCAGAGTGGTATGGTAATCCTGTTCTGCAAGTCATGCTACTAGATCATGATGAACCTACGAACTATGAAGAAGCGATGGTGAGCCCAGATTCCGCAAAGTGGCTTGAAGCCATGAAATCTGAGATGGGATCCATGTATGAGAACAAAGTATGGACTTTGGTTGACTTGCACGATGATCGGCAAGCAATTGAAAATAAATGGATCTTTAAGAAGAAGACTGGCGCTGATGGTAATGTTACTGTCTACAAAGCTCGACTTGTTGCAAAAGGTTTTCGGCAAGTTCAAGGGATTGACTACGATGAGACCTTCTCACCCGTAGCGATGCTTAAGTCCGTCCGAATCATGTTAGCGATTGCCGCATTTTATGATTATGAAATTTGGCAGATGGATGTCAAAACTGCATTCCTGAATGGATTTCTGGAAGAAGAGTTGTATATGATGCAACCGGAAGGTTTTGTCGATCCAAAGGGAGCTAACAAAGTGTGCAAGCTCCAGCGATCCATTTATGGACTGGTGCAAGCCTCTCGGAGTTGGAATAAACGTTTTGATAGTGTGATCAAAGCATTTGGTTTTATACAGACTTTCGGAGAAGCCTGTATTTACAAGAAAGTGAGTGGGAGCTCTATAGCATTTCTGATATTATATGTGGATGACATATTGCTGATTGGAAATGATATAGAATTTCTGGATAGCATAAAGGGATACTTGAATAAAAGTTTTTCAATGAAAGACCTCGATGAAGCTGCTTACATATTAGGCATTAAGATCTATAGAGATAGATTAAGACGCTTAATTGGACTTTCACAAAGCACATACCTTGACAAAATTTTGAAGAAGTTCAAAATGGATCAAGCAAAGAAAGGATTCTTGCCTGTGTTACAAGGTGTGAAGTTGAGTAAGACTCAATGCCCGACCACTGCAGAAGGTAGAGAGAATATGAAAGATGTTCCCTATGCATCAGCCATAGGATCTATCATGTATGCAATGCTGTGTACCAGACCTGATGTGTGCCTTGCTATAAGTTTAGCAGGGAGGTACCAAAGTAATCCAGGAGTGGATCACTGGACAGCGGTCAAGAACATCCTGAAATACCTGAAAAGGACTAAGGATATGTTTCTCGTATATGGAGGTGACAAAGAGCTCACCGTAAAAGGTTACGTTGATGCAAGCTTTGACACTGATCCGGACGATTCTAAATCGCAAACCGGATACGTGTTTACATTAAACGGTGGAGCTGTCAGTTGGTGCAGTTCTAAACAAAGCGTCGTAGCGGGATCTACATGTGAAGCGGAGTACATAGCTGCTTCGGAAGCAGCGAACGAAGGAGTCTGGATGAAGGAGTTCATATCCGATCTAGGTGTTATACCTAATGCATCGGGTCCAATGAAAATCTTTTGTGACAATACTGGTGCAATTGCCTTGGCAAAGGAATCCAGATTTCACAAAAGGACCAAACACATCAAGAGACGCTTCAACTCCATCCGGGATCTAGTCCAGGTGGGAGACATAGAGATTTGCAAGATACATACGGATCTGAATGTTGCAGACCCGTTGACTAAGCCTCTTCCACGAGCAAAACATGATCAGCACCAAGGCTCCATGGGTGTTAGAATCATTACAGTGTAATCTAGATTATTGACTCTAGTGCAAGTGGGAGACTGAAGGAAATATGCCCTAGAGGCAATAATAAAGTTATTATTTATTTCCTTATAATCATGATAAATGTTTATTATTCATGCTAGAATTGTATTAACCGGAAACATAATACATGTGTGAATACATAGACAAACAAAGTGTCACTAGTATGCCTCTACTTGACTAGCTCGTTAATCAAAGATGGTTATGTTTCCTGACCATGAACAATGAGTTGTTATTTGATTAACGAGGTCACATCATTAGTTGAATGATCTGATTGACATGACCCATTCCATTAGCTTAGCACCCGATCGTTTAGTATGTTGCTATTGCTTTCTTCATGACTTATACATGTTCCTATGACTATGAGATTATGCAACTCCCGTTTGCCGGAGGAACACTTTGGGTGCTACCAAACGTCACAACGTAACTGGGTGATTATAAAGGAGCATTACAGGTGTCTCCAAAGGTAGATGTTGGGTTGGCGTATTTCGAGATTAGGATTTGTCACTCCGATTGTCGGAGAGGTATCTCTGGGCCCTCTCGGTAATACACATCACATAAGCCTTGCAAGCATTACAACTAATATGTTAGTTGTGAGATGATGTATTACGTAACGAGTAAAGAGACTTGCCGGTAACGAGATTGAACTAGGTATTGGATACCGACGATCGAATCTCGGGCAAGTAACATGCCGATGACAAAGGGAACAACGTATGTTGTTATGCGGTCTGACCGATAAAGATCTTCGTAGAATATGTAGGAGCCAATATGGGCATCCAGGTCCCGCTATTGGTTATTGACCGGAGACGTGTCTCGGTCATGTCTACATTGTTCTTGAACCCGTAGGGTCCGCACGCTTAAGGTTACGATGACAGTTATATTATGAGTTTATGCATTTTGATGTACCAAAGGTTGTTCGGAGTCCCGGATGTGATCATGGACATGAAGAGGAGTCTCGAAATGGTCGATACGTAAAGATTGATATATTGGAAGCCTATGTTTGGATATCGGAAGTGTTCCGGGTGAAATCGGGATTTTACTGAAATACCGGGAGGGTTACCGGAACCCCCCGGGAGCTATATGGGCCATAGTGGGCCTTAGTGGAAAAGAGAAGGGGCTGCCCTAGATGGGCTGCGCGCCTCCCCCTTCCCCTAGTCCTATTAGGACTAAGAGAGGTGGCCGGCCCCCTCCTCCTCTTTTCCCCCTCCGCGAATCCTATTCCGACTAGGATTGGGGGGGGGGGGGGAATCCTACTCCCAGAGGGAGTAGGACTCTCCTGCGCCCTCCTCCTTGGCCGGCCAGCCTCCCCCCTCTACTCCTTTATATACGGAGGCAGAGGGCACCTCTAGACACACAAGTTTATCCACGTGATCTATTCCTTAGCCGTGTGCGGTGCCTCCTGCCACCATATACCTCGATAATACTGTAGCGGAGTTTAGGCGAAGCCCTGCTGCTGTAGTACATCAAGATCGTCACCACGCCGTCGTGCTGACGGAACTCTTCCCCGACACTTTGCTGGATCGGAGTCCGGGGATCATCATCGAGCTGAATGTGTGCTCGAACTCGGAGGTGCCGTAGTTTCGGTGCTTGATCGGTTGGATCGTGAAGACGTACGACTACTTCCTCTACGTCGTGTCAGTGCTTCCGCAGTCGGTCTGCGTTGGGTACGTAGACAACACTCTCCCCCTCGTTGCTATGCATCACATGATCTTGCGTGTGCGTAGGAAATTTTTTGAAATTACTACGAAACTCTACACTCACATGGTGGTTTCTCTTTAAAACATACCCTCTAAATATTTAGGGAGCTATTATAAAGTATTCCATTAATTTGGAATTATCCGCAACCCACTTGCATGTTAAATCCTTGACCTTTCCTTCTTCCGGTATTCGACTCTCAAACTTTGTCGATAATTCTTTTCTCCCTTATCCAAGCCCCACCAAAAATCCGAACATTTTTTGCCATAGCAAACCTAGAAATTCAAAACTATTTGAATTATATTCAAATGAATTTGAATTTAACTCATGCTATCTTGTCACTTCTATTTTTTTCTGTGAACATGCTCATTTTTGGGAGGTCAAGAAAATTATCCGCTGCCCAAGTTCCTTCCCTAATCTTTCTGTTCTCTCTTTTCTTTCTTTTTTTCTGCTAGAGGAAATAAGATAATTAAGAGGGGGAGGGATTCCAGCACAACCCAGCCGGCCCATTGGCACCAAAGCCCACCTAAACCCTCGACCCACCTAACCCTAACCATATTCTCGATCCCCAACTTCCCCCTGCCTCCTCCTAGTGCCATCACCAGCGAACCCTTCGCCCGAACCCCCATCTTCTTGATCCCCAGCGCCGCCATCTCTCCCTCGTCGTCTCCCTCTCATCCCTCCCTCGCAGCCTGCGCGCACCTCCACCCCGCATCCTTCCCCGCCAAGCAGGCCACCGCCCTGCGCATGCGACCTCGCCGGCCTCTCCTCCCCTGCGGCCGTTTCGCCGTCGGCCTGCGACCGCCGCCGCCGTGCTCCACAGGACCCCGACGTGACCGAGCCTTCCCCCGGCGCGCCCCTTCTCCTCCTCCACCTAGAGCCTGCAGAGCCGCGCGCCCCTGCCATCCCCACGCCTGTCGCCTCCCTCTGATTCTACCCTGCCTCAGCGCCGCCGTCCGCCATGGCTGCAGCCAGCCGAGCTCGAAGCTCCCGCCGTTGCACCTCATGGCCAGGGCCGCTCCCCTTCCTCTGCTGCTCCCGACCGCACCGTCACCCAAGTCCATTAGAGAACCTTCGCTACCACCATGGAGGCCTAAGCCGCCGACCTCGTCGGGCCTCCACCTCCGTCTCGCGCCCGTAGCCATGCTCTGGATCAAGAGGAGCTCGATCCCGAGCGCTTCTGCCCGTCGATGCCATCCCTGAGCCCCGGCGCCGCCTTTGCTCCATTGCACGCCCATGGCATCCTCGTCGCTCAAGCCTTTCCCTGCACCATGCTGCCTTCGGTTGCTATTGGTTTGTTTGGCCGTCATGGACATGTTGCTGCAGACGCCAAGTACGACTACACCATGGCGATACATGAACGACTACACGACTACGACAAGTGTACCTCTACATCCTGGAATCGCTAAGTACCGCACCGAAATGCAAGTACAATAAGGAACCTTGAAGGACTTGGATGCAACAAGTTCCTCTCTGACACGTGTACGACTACCGTCGCCGAAGACCTATGAACCAAAAACTTCAAGTTCGACTACCGTCGCTAGGACGAGACTGGCAAGTCCGAAGACCCAAGTACCATGACGCCAAGTACCCCTACTTGTGAAGACGCCAAGACCGTTTCGGGATTCACCAAGTATCGCTACCGATGACTCGAACATCTACGAAAACGTGTACCACTACTGTCGCCGAGATCGAGAGAACCTCTACCGACGACCTCGGAACGTGTACGATGACCGTTGTTGAAGACTCGTACCTCTACTGCCTCCCGAACATGAACGACTAACTCCACTACAAACGCCCCGAGAACGTCTACTTCCTCTACCTCACCGAACCCGAACCATCCCGTTTGCACGCTTCGAAGGTATAACCCCGACGCGACGTTGGTGAACGAATGCTTGTGATGTTTGAGATGAACTCCGTGTTTGCACCATGCCCGTTTGTTCATGCACATCCCCGTTTGCCATGCCGTCGACCCGTGGGAACCCGGTTACCGAGATCACCCCACCATCTCTTGCACGTTCCGCTCATCTCTCATTTGATTGTTTGCACCGGTATCTCCGTGAGCTACCGGAACCAATATGGTGCCGTGGTATCATTTTCGGATTCATCGCCGTGGCACCCTTTCGTTTCCGCCATGATGTCAAATGCTTCATAACATGATCATCTCAACATTTTCATAAAATTGCATAAACTTGAACATGACATCCGCATCATGTTAACAACACCAAGAATGGTTTAAATTGTTGTTTGCATTATTTTTGCTAATTGCATATGGGGATTTACCGGATTTGTTGTTTGTTATATCCGGCCCCATTTAAGTTGTTTAGATAGTATAGTTTTGTTATGCTCCACCTCTTGCCATGTTAACCAACATTTAATATTGTTGAGTACCTAACCGGGAGTGAACTAAATAATTGATGTGGTGTTCCGTCAATATGCAACTCGTTGCATATTGGGCTCCACCTAACTTGTAGTTTTGTTTGTGCACTTTGCCAAGCCATGCTTAATTAAATCGGACATGCATCATACTTGGTTGTGCATCATGTTTATGTGTTGGTTGTTTACTATGTTGTTCGCTTCTTTCCGGTGTTGCTTCTTCGGGTTAGTTCCGATAACGTCACGTTTGTGAGGATTCGTTCGACTACGTCCGTTTGTCTTCTTCATGGACTCGTTCTTCTTCCTTGCGGGATCTCAGGCAAGATGACCATACCCTCGAAATCACTTCTATCTTTGCTTGCTAGTTGCTTGCTCTTTTGCTATGCCACGATACCTACCACTTGCTATATCATGCCTCCCATATTGCCATGTCAAGCCTCTAACCAACCTTTCCTAGCAAACTGTTGTTTGGCTATGTTATCGTGTTGCTCAGCCCCTCTTATGGTGTTGCTAGTTGTAGGTGAAGATGGAGTTTGTTCCATGTTGGAACATGGCTATTTGTTGGGATACCATTATTATATCTTATTTATATTAATGCATCTATATACTTGGTAAAGGGTGGAAGGCTTGGCCTTATGCCTGGTGTTTTGTTCCACTCTTGCCGCCCTAGTTTCCATCATACCGGTGTTATGTTCCTTGATTTTGCGTTCCTTACACGGATGGGTGTTATGGGGACCCCTTGATAGTTTGCTTTGAATAAAAATCCTCCAGCAAGGCCCAACATTGGTTTTACATTTGCCTCACCTAGCCCTTTTTCCCTTGGGTTTTCGGAGCCCGAGGGTCATCTATATTTTAACCTCCCCCCCGGGCCAGTGCTTCTCTAAGTGTTGGTCCAACCTGAGCGATGTCTGGTGCCCCCTGGGCAACCAGGGTCTATGCCAACCCGACGTCTTGCTCATCCTGTGTGCCCTGAGAACGAGATATGTGCAGCTCCTATCGGGATTTGTCGGCACATTCGGGTGGCTTTACTGGTCTTGTTTTACCGTTGTCGAAATGTCTTGTAACCGGGATTCCGAGTCTGATCGGGTCTTCCTGGGAGAAGGAATATCCTCCGTTGATCGTGAGAGCTTGTGATGGGCTAAGTTGGGACACCCCTGCAGGGTTTTGAACTTTCGAAAGCCGTGCCCGTGGTTATGGGCAGATGAGAATTTGTTAATATCCAATTGTAGAAAACCTGACACTTAACTTAATTAAAATGCATCAACCGCGTGTGTAGCCGTGATGATCTCTTCTTGGCGGGTCTGGGAAGTGAACACGGTTCTTGTGTTATGCTTGAACGTAAGTAGTTCCAGGATCACTTCTTGATCACTTCTAGTTCACGACCGTGTGTTGCTTCTCTTCTCGCTCTTATTTACGTATGTTAGCCACCATATATGCTAGTGCTTGCTGCAGCTCCACCTCACTACCCCTTTCCTACCCATAAGCTTAAATAGTCTTGATCTCGAGGGTGTGAGATTGCTGAGTCCTTGTGAGTCACAGATTTACTTCCAAAACCAGTTGCAGGTGCCGATGATACCAGTGCAGGTGACGCAACTGAGCTCAAGGAGGAGCTCGATGAAGATCGTGTTTGTTGTGTTGTTTCGTTTCCAGTTGATCAGTAGTGGAGCCCAGTTGGGGCGGTCGGGGATCTGTTGCATTAGGGGTTGTATTTCTTTATTTGGATCCTTAGTCAGACCTTGATTGTATTCTGGATGATGTAATGCTATATCCATGTATTGTGTGAAGTGGCGATTATAAGCCAACTCTTTGTCTCTTTCTTATTCAGTACATGGGATGTGTAAAGATTACCCCTCTTGCGACATGCCTACAATGCGGTTATGCCTCTAAGTCGTGCTCCGACACGTGGTCGATATAGCCGCATCATGGGTGTTACAAGTACGTATTTCTCACCGACATTACATTTATGTTCACACACTCATTGCTAGATGTCGGTGCTCATACTTTTTCATTGTAATATCCATGTGAAAGTGCGTTATATCGACTAGAGGGGGTGAATAGGCGATTTTTATGAAAGTCTTCAAAACGTGGAAGTTATGAAGACAAACAGTAAAGATATACCTATTACTATGCAGCGGAAGTTAGGTTACACTAGGAAAGCCATGGTCAAGTATCAACAGAGTGAAGGCATAGTGACAAATAGCTGTAGTGTAATTAGGATCAGGTAGGAAGAAGTTATGAAGCCAAACAAATTATTCAGTTATGTTGTGAAGACAAAAGATAGAGCAAGCATGCAATGGCTTCACAATGAGTAACAGTAAGTAAAAGGAAGTGAAGATGAAACCAGTGACTCGTTGAAGACAATGATATGTTGGACCAGTTCCAGTTGATGTGATAACTGTACGTCTAGTTGGAGCGGCTAGGTATTTAAACCTTAGGACACACAGTCCCGGACACCCAGTCCTGAACACGCAGCTCAGGACACCAAGTCCTCAGCGTATTCTCCTTGAGCTAAGGTCACTTAGTCCTCGCCCAATCACTCTGGTAAGTCTTCAAGGTAGACTCCCAAACCTTCACAGACTTCATTCACTGGCAATCCACAATGTCTCTTGGATGCTCTGAACGCGACGCCTAACCGTCTGGAGGATTCACAATCCTCAAGTGTAATAAGTCTTCAGATCACACAGACAAGAAGACTTAAGTGATGCCCAATTTACTCTGGCTCTGGGTGGTTAGGGCTTTCTCCTTGCTAGGAATTTTCTCTCAAAGGCTTCGAGGTGGGTTGCTCTCAAACGACAAAAGCCGTGCACTGAAATCTGAGTAGCCAACCGTTTATGGTTGTAGGGGGTGGGCTATTTATAGCCACTTGGCAACCCGACCTGATTTGTCCGAAATGACCCTGGGTCACTAAGGAACTGACACGTGTCTCAACGGTCAGATTTCAAACTCTCATGGCAACTTTACTTGGGCTACAAGCAAAGCTGACTTGTCCAGCTCTGGACAAGATTCACTCTCATTGTCTTCACTCGAAGACATAGGTTTTTGGTTTAGGCATCACTTCAGTCATTCTGACTGGTTCTCCTGGACCCCACTTAACAGTACGGTGGTTCCTATGACTCAACACAAAAGAAAAAGAACTAAGAAAGATCTAAGTCTTCGAGCTCCATAGGCTTCATAACGTGTCTTCTTTTGTCATAGTCTTCAATGTGAATATCTTCATATACCACCTTTGGCTTCAATGTCTTCATACATTTTTAGGGCTCATCTCTGGTAGTAAAACCGAATCAATGAGGGACTTCTACCTGTGTTATCCTGCAATACTCACAAACACATTAGTCCCTCAACTAGGTTTGTCGTCAATACTCCAAAACCAACTAGGGGTGGCACTAGATGCACTTACAATCTTCCCCTTTTTGGTGATCGATGACAAACTAGTTGAAATTTTCAACGGGGAATATAGTCTGTGAAATTGTAAAGGATAAGGAATTGTCTTCATAAGTTTCAAGGGCTCCCCCTTAAGATGTGCATATAAGTTAATTTGCTTTTGGAATGCAAATGCACATGGCAGGTTGTACTTGTGGAGATCCAATTCAGCTTATGATGACAATCCACTATGCATGTGAAAGTATATGAACATAATAACATGCATAATGGAAAATGGACGTCTGCAGAATGAGATAAGTGCGGATTTTATCGTCGCGCATGCGGAATTTATCTTCGCAAATAGGGTGGCAAACAAGTAGCAGACGACCATCGAGTTTTAGTGTTACAACTCAAAGAACCAAAAGAAGCAAAAACAAGAGTTGTAAGCACGAAGCAAAATATAGCAAAACATAAAGCACCCGCCCATATGGACCCGCTTGAAGACTATCGACCCATATGCTTCTCCCCCTTTTGTCAGCAAGGACCAAAAAGGTTTGAAGACATAGAGTGTCTACTCGTTCCCAGGAGCAGCAGGGTCGTTGGAGGTGTTTGGCGGTGCAGAAGAGCTTGGAGGTGCTGAAGCAGTTGGCGGTGATGTAGCATCGTCTTCTTCATCAATGATTCTGGCAGTGACTGTGGCAGCAGATGAAGAAAACTCAGAGTCTTCAAGTGATGGTGTGTTGCGCATCACAGCCCTTCTAGGAGGTGTGGTGTCAAACTTGAATCGCTCAGTGAAGCCATCCTCTTCAAGTTCAGCTTCAGTACACATCATTGATAGCCCTTTCCATGTACGACGACAGGTTTCATGAGTGACGAAAGCATTCTTGGTGGCAAGATTTCGAAGACGATTAACATCCACCAAGAGGCTTTTCATCTGACGCTTTAGCCAGTCGTGATGCCTATCTTGTTTTTGATGAAGGGCCACAAGAAGCTCTCGGTTATTGAGAACACGAGCGCGCTTCTTGGGTCTGGAAGCAGTTGCACTATCAGTGGCTTCAGTTGAAGCAGGATGTGGCGCACGTGTAGTGCCAGCCAAAGGATACACCCTGGAGATGGCTTCAACACCTTCATCGTTTTGAGTGAAGCTCTGGTGTTCTACTTTCTGAAGACTCAAAGGTTGCTTGGCAGGCTCAGGATATATAGCTTCAGCAGAGGTATCCACATCTGGCAAGAAGATCCGATGGTTGCGGGCTGAGGGCTGATATGAGATCGCAGAGTGAAGCTTGATCAGTCTCATTACCCAAGGAGCATAGAACTTTAAACCAAACAGATCTGAGCCTGATGGAGCGAGTTGGCGTATGAAGAAATCCTGTGCGTTGAAGCATTTTCCATGAAGGATACAGAATATCAGAGTCTTCATTGCACCCTCGATCTTGGCATTTGCAGAGTGCCCTTTAATAGGCCAGAGAGTCCGCCGGATAATGTGATAGATGGTTCTGGGCAGGTACTCAAAGTCTTCAACGAAGAACTCTGTTGGATAAGGAGCATCGTGGGGCAATGGCTTCATCATGGAGAGCATCTGACTCATATTTGGTTCAGGCCTCTGGAATATGCTCTCAAGAGCTTCAGTGTGTAGTGGACAGCCTTCCTCGAAGAGTTCGCCAGGAGTGGGCAGGCCGGTGAGCTCAATGATATCGAATGCATTGGCTTCGTGATGGACATTGCCGGTCATCCACTCCAGGGCCCAAGTCTTCGGATCTCTGTTGTATCCTTTGATGTGTAGGGTGGCATAGAATTGCAACAGAAGCTCTTCATTCCAGTGCTCTTCATCAGTTATAAACTGCAGCAGACCCACTTGCTTGAAGCAATCCAGCGCTTCCTCTAAGCAGGGCAGACCAGCAATGGCTTCAACATCAAGGCGCTTGTGCGGGAAGATGCGACCTTGGTTGTATAGGATGCATGAATAGTAGCTGCGCTGAGGATAGCTCCAGAACCTATTTGATGAAATCCTTTCCCTTGAATAGGGGTTCTTGGAGCTGTTGAAGAACGTATTGTCTGCCTTGAAGCTATTGATGTCAAAGGAGCCAGGTGCTGATGGAGGACCTGGGAACCTTGGCAGCCTTGGGACTGGCTTCTGGACATGAGGCCTGTGCTCAACATGGTAATCAAATTGAGGACCTGCAGCAGACTCAGGAACAGAAGTGTCTGGATCAGTAGCTTTGCTGTCTGCTGAAGCTTTTGGTGGGGAGGGCTCCACATTGGCTTCAGTGTTGGTTGTGGCAGCCTCAACATTTTCAGCCTCCGCTTGACTAGCTGGAGGGTCAGTCACAAGCACGTTCTCCTGGAGAACTGCTTCTTGGTGGAGCATAGGAGTAGGCTCTTGTGGTGCGTCTTCTGCGGCTGATGCAGCCGGAATGTCTTCAGCATAGACTTGAGGCCTTGGACCTTTGCGAAGCCTGCAGAATGCAGACGACGCCTGTGGGGTTGGAGTGTGCTGGGCCTCATTGTCTTCTTCCTCTTGAGGGCGATCCACCCATGACGCATCTTGTGCAATTGGCGTCAGAGGACGACCAATGCTGATGAGCTCGCTTTGTTCATACTGAGGAAGGGCTGCATCATCTTGTACATTGTCCTGATGACCAATGTCTTCAGCAGCAATGGGGTCGGCTGCTGGTATGTCTTCAGCTTCAGGAGCCTCTGTGGAAGCAGGCTCATGAACTGTCAGTTGTCGTTCTGCGTTGGGGTGAACCATAGAGATTGGTTCAACTATCAAGGGCTCTGTGGGAGCAGCCCGAGATTTCTTGATTTTTCGCTTCTTCTTGCTGGGGGCAGTAGGAGAGGCTTCAGAGCTTTTCCTCTTCCTGGCTTCAGCCTCAGCAGTTCTTGTCTTCTTGAGCTCTGAAGCTGTTGACCGGCTCTTTGGCTTCGAGCCAGTCGTTGCAGTAGGGAAGACAATTGGAACTGCTTCTTGCCTAGGTGCCTCTGGTTCAGCCATAGCAGGCTTCTTCTTCTTCTTTGCGGCCATCTTGGGGTCGATGCCAGGACGCCCAAGTGCCTTGCGCTTCTCGGCCTCATTGTAGCTTGCACACATCGTTCTGCCAGAGACTTCATCCGCTCACGTGAACCTTGAGCTTCTGCATGCTTCTTCAGAAAATTTTCCTTTAGCTCATGCAACATGGTCTTGAAGCTCTTCACTTCTTGCACGCTGAGCTTGGCCATATTCTTCTTGAACTGAGCCTTTTCATGATCAATTTTCTGCTTTAGTTCAACAATGCGCTGGGCAATGGCAAGTTCTAAAGCAATTGCGCATTAGAAGGCGATGCTGAGGCCAACAGGCAGCTGCAGATCTTCGAAGCTTATGTTCGGTGTGGCAAACCATTCGTCGATGAAGTTGTGGATGATGGCGACATCAAAGAGAGGCAAATTGTTGAAGATCTCAGCTTCTTCTTTGCTCTTGATGAGATGCTCTAGAGCGTCATCTCCAAGATCTTCATCACTTGACAGATCAATGGCTTCGCTACGCAGAATGGCAGCAGCTGTGAGCTCTTTGCCGGTGTGTGGCTGAGGCACCTTGGCCTTCTGGGGCTTGGAGACGCGGGATACGTCTTCAGACTGCACACTGTCTTTAGGAGGTGCAGTTGCCAATGGCTTCGCCCTTGAGATTTTTGATGAAGGGGCTGGCTTTGATGCTTTTGGCTTCTTCGACTGCTTTGGCTTTGGTACAGCAGGAGCTTCATCAGACTCAGAGTCAGCTGGAGGGTCATTCATGGCAGTCCCTTGGACTAAGATGCGGGTGATGAGGCCCTCAAGATTGGCATACAGACCGATGATATTGGGTTCTGCGTAGCGTTTGCCATATGCCCTTGGTGCTGAGGGACCAGGGTTGAAGTCTAACCCCAACTTCTTCTTGTTCCGCTTCGCTGATTGTTGGGCAAACTGGAAGTTGCGCTTGAATAGATTGTCGTCACGACACCAGAGTAGTGACGACGGATGTGCATCATCAGGCTGTGGCCCACGAACCATGCATGGATAGAAGCTTTGGGCAATAGCTTCATCTCTGGACCTGGGTACAAGGTTTTTGTATAAGATGTCTCCCCACGGTCTTTTGATGGCACTTTTCTCAGCATACTCTTGGGTTGTGAAGCAGTGTTTGAACCATTCTTCAGCCCAATAGCGTCGAATCCATTGGATTCGGGTCTTGCGCTGCCCATAATTCTCTTCAGGATCTGTTTTATACATTTCTGCCAGGTCTTCAGGCAGATCTTTGGAAGTTCCTTCACGTCGCTGTCTTCCCCCTTTCCTTGCTGCTGCTTCTGAAGCCATAAACTTTAACTTGAAAGGCTTCAAAACTTTCAAAGGCTTGAAAGGCTTTCTTTTGCTGGACCAACAGGAACTGGCTTCAGGAGAATTTATGTGATGCTGTAGGAATTCTACAAATGAATGCAGACTATGAGAACCAAAGGATTCTCCCACGAACATGTACCTGTGACAGCATTAAGGTGCGAGGGAAGGGGAAGTGGTCATATGCATTCTCAGAAGGTTTTGAAGATTAATCAGTTTAGAAGACATTGACCTCATCGTGCGAAGACATTCACTCATAGATAAGAAGTTGGTTCCAGATTTGTACGAACCCACAGATCAGTACAAGTGAGGAATCTAACTACTTCATGAAGCACAAGTGAATATACTAGGCATGTTATGAGATGCAGATAGAGAGATCTAACTTGTGTGAAGAGAAACTTCTTATGGTAGAAACTGACAGAACCATGAGATCAAAAGGGGCTGTAAAAAGAAGTTTTGTTTACCACACTTGGAACTGCTAGACGGAGTGGGAGATGATGCCGAGCAGTTCAATCCTTCGTGCCCTAACTTGGCGACGGAATACACCTATGGCGATGGCGGAGAGGATGATGTCCGCGATCGGCGTGAAGACGACGTCGGAGAAGTTGCGGCAGCGAAGCGCTTCGTCGCCGGCGTCGTCGAGTGCTAGCGGTGGCGCTAGGGTTCGTGCGAGGGTGGAAGAAGGAGATAATGACCGCGGTAAGTGTGAATTTATAGGCTCAGGAGCGGCACTGTGCTATTACACAGGTGCCCCTGGCGATTCGCATCTGAGGAACGCGTGGCCAGTTTGCGGAAGTTTTGGGTTTGTTCCACGTTCCACGCATGCCTGGATTGTCGAGCGGTCGTTCCTGCTTCTCCGGATTTTATGTGGAGGAATGGGCATTGAAAACAGACTTTATGGTTGTCTCTATATCTTCAGCTGACAAGGACGCAGTGAAGACATTCGATAGTTTCAATAGAATGCATATGACTTGGAGAGATAGAATTTGAGATAGAAAGCATAGAGAGATTAGGGTCCGATCACATTCACTTAGTTCAAAAGATTCAACCAAGAAGACATAGCTATAAGTGAATGCTGTAGAGGACATAACACTAGTATGTATACATCTATATAATCAACATAGTGAAGATAATCATGAAAACATGTTGAGTTCGAAGCCAAACCAAATGTGAAGACATTGCAAGGTAACGCCATGAGTGAAACACTTCAAAATAGAATGTTTGGTGGTGGCGTTACCCACCGTATAGGAACTATTAGACCCAGACACGGCGCACAATTATCATGGCGCTCCGAAGTCAAATTCCACATTTATGTATTCACACTTAGAATGTATGTCTTCATTGATTGAAGATATACTTTACTTTCTGCGTTGCACATCTAAGTCATCATATGCATAAGTGTTAGGATGTGTGCCTGATCACAGGACATTTGAGGATTCCAGGATATTTAGCTCACACCGTAACATGCAAAATCTCTTCTCATCCAAGGGCTTGGTGAAGATATCTGCCAATTGCTCTTCAGTGTTGACATGTATGATATCAATGTCTTCCTTCACAACATGATCTCTGAGAAAGTGATGACGAATTTCAATGTGCTTTGTCTTCAAATGCTGAACTGGGTTGTTGGCAATCTTGATGGCGCTTTCGTTGTCGCGGTAAAGTGGCACTTGCTTCAGATGAATGCCATAGTCCTTGAGTGTTTGCTTCACCCACAGAAGCTGAGCGCAACAAGATCCAGCAGCAATGTATTCAGATTCAGCAGTGGAGAGAGATACACAGTTCTGCTTCTTTGAAGACCAACATACAAGTGATCGTCCCAGAAAGTGACATGTGCCTGATGTAGACTTGCGATCAACTTTGTCACCAGCATAATCAGCATCCGAAAATCCAACCAAATCAAACTCTAAGCCCTTTGGATACCATAATCCTAGAGTTGGGGTGTGAGCCAAATATCGAAGAATTCGCTTCACAACTAAGGGATGCGACTCCTTTGGTGCGCTTGAAATCGAGCACACATGCAAACACTAAGCATAATATCTGGCCTAGATGCACATAAATAAAGCAAAGAACCAATCATGGAGCGGTATACCTTTTGATCGAACTCTTTACCATTGTCGTCAGGACCTAGATGATGTTTGGCTGGCATTGGTGTTGTGAAGCCTTTGCAGTCTTGCATACCGAACTTCTTCAGGCAATCTTTGAGATACTTCTCTTGAGATATGAAGATGCCATTGCGTTGTTGTCATATTTGAAGACCAAGGAAGAACTTCAGCTCCCCCATCATGGACATCTGATATTGCTCTTGCATCATATATCCAAACTCTTCACTGTACTTCTAATTGGTGCAGCCGAAGATAATGTCATCCACATATATTTGGCACACAAACAGTTCACCATCATATGTCTTCGTGAAAAGAGTGGGATCCAGGGAACCAAGTATGAAGCCTTTGCTCTTTAGGAAGTATTTGAGTGTGTCATACCAGGCCCTAGGGGCTTGTTTGAGGCCATACAGTGCCTTGTTGAGCTTGTATACCATGTCAGGATGTTTTGGATTTTCAAAGCCAGGCGGTTGTGCAACATACACTTCTTCTTCAATCTTGCCATTGAGAAAGGCACTTTTCACATCCATTTGATATAGAAGTATGTTATGATGATTTGCATAGGCCAGCAGAATGCGTATGGCTTCAAGCCTAGCCACAGGAGCAAATGTTTCATTGAAGTCAATGCCTTCCACTTGAGTATATCCTTGAGCAACGAGACGAGCTTTGTTTCTGACAACTTGACCATGCTCATCTTGCTTGTTGCGGTATATCCATTTGGTGCCTATTATGTTGTGCTTCCGTGGATCAGGATGCTTGACCAGTTCCCATACATTATTCAGCTCAAACTGTTGAAGCTCTTCTTGCATAGCTTGAATCCATTCAGGTTCCATGAAGGCTTCTTCAACTTTCTTGGGTTCTGATATTGATACGAATGCGAAGTGCCCACAGAAATTTGCTAGCTGAGTTGCCCTTGAACGAGTGAGTGGACCAGGTGCATTGATGCTATCAATTATTCTTTCAATCTGCACTTCATTGGCAACGCGAGGATGTACAGGGCGAAGACTTTGCTCTTGCTGATCTGTGTTGTTGTTTGGAGGAATGTCTTCAGGCTAAGCATTATCTTCATGTTGATCAGGTGCTGAGATGATAAGTTCTTCTTCAGGATGAGCTTTAGAAGGTATAATATCTCCAGTTCACTAGCTTCTTGGTGAAGCTCTTGTGTTGCTTCTTCTGCGGCTGATGCAGCCGGAATGTCTTTAGTATAGACTTGAGGCCTTGGACCTTTGCGAAGCCTGCGGAATACAGACGACGCCTGTGGGGTTGGAGCGGGCTGGGCGTCATTGTCTTCTTCCTCTTGGGGGCGATCCGCCCATGACGCATCTTGTGTAATTGGCATCAGAGGACGACCAATGCTGATGAGTTCGCTTTGTTCATTCTGAGGAAGGGCTGCATCATCTTGTACATTATCCTGATGACCAATGTCTTCAGTAGCAATGGGGTCGGCTGCTGGTATGTCTTCAGCTTCAGGAGCCTCTGTGGAAGCAGGCTCATGAACTGTCAGTTGTCGTTCTGCGTTGGGGTGAACCATAGAGATAGGTTCAACTATCAAGGGCTCTGTGGGAGTAGCCCGAGATTTCTTGATCTTTCGCTTCTTCTTGCTGGGGGCAGTAGGAGAGGCTTCAGAGCTTTTCCTCTTCCTGGCTTCAGCCTCAACCGTTCTTGTCTTCTTGAGCTCTGAAGCTGTTGACTGGCTCTTTGGCTTCGAGCCAGTCGTTGTAGTTGGGAAGACAATTTGAATTGCTTCTTGCCTAGGTGCCTCTGGTTCAGCCATAGCACGCTTCTTCTTCTTCTTTGCGGCCATCTTGGGGTCGATGCCAGGACGCCCAAGTGCCTTGCGCTTCTCAGCCTCATTGTAGGCTTGCACACATCGTTCTGCCAGAGACTTCATCCGCTCACGTGAGCCCTGAGCTTCTGCACGCTTCTTTAGAAAATTTTCCTTGAGCTCATGCAACATGGTCTTGAAGCTCTTCACTCCTTTCACGCTGAGCTTGGCCATATTCTTCTTGAACTGAGCCTTTTCATGATCAATTTTCTGCTTCAGTTCAACAATGCGCTGGGCAATGGCAAGTTCTGAAGCAATTGCGCCTTGGAAGGCGACACTGAGGCCAACAGGCAGCTGTAGATCTTAGAAGCTTATGTTCGGTGTGGCAAACCATTCGTCGATGAAGTTGTGGATGATGGCGACATCAAAGAGAGGCAAATTGTTGAAGATCTCAGCTTCTTCTTTGCTCTTGATGAGCTGCTCTAGAGCGTCATCTCCAAGATCTTCATCACTTGACAGATCAATGGCTTCGCTGCACAGAATGGTAGCAGCTGTGAGCTCTTTGCCGGTGTGTGGCTGAGGCACCTTGTCCTTCAGGGGCTTGGAGACGCGGGATACGTCTTCAGACTGCACACTGTCTTCAGGAGGTGCAGTTGCCAATGGCTTCGCCCTTGAGATTTTTGATGAAGGGGCCGGCTTTGAAGCTTTTGGCTTCTTCGACTGCTTTGGCTTCGGTACAGCAGGGGCTTCATCAGACTCAGAGTCAGCTGGAGGGTCATTCACGGCAGTCCCTTGGACTAAGATGTGGGTGATGAGGCCCTCAAGGTTGGCAAACGGACCGATGATATTGGGTTCTGCGTAGCGTGTGCCATCTGCCCTTGGTGCGGAGGGGCCAGGGTTGAAGTCTAACCCAAAATTCTTCTTGTTCTGCTTCGCTGATTGTTGGGCAAACTGGAAGTTGCACTTGAACAGATTGTCGTCACGACACCAGAGGAGTGACGACGGATGCGCATCATCAGGCTGTGGTCCTCGGACCATGCATGGGTAGAAGCCTTGAGCAATGGCTTCATCTCTGGTCCTGGGTATGAGATTCTTGTAAAGGATGTCCCCCCATGGTCTCTTGATGGCACATTTCTCAGCATACTCCTGGGTGACGAAGCGGTATTTGAACCATTGTTCTGCCCAATAGCGTCGAATCCATTGGATTCGGGTGTTGCGCTACCCATAACTCTCTTCTGGATCTGTTTTATACATTTCTGCCAGGTCTTCAGGCAGATCTTTGGAAGTTCCTTCACATCGCTGTCTGCCCCCTTTCCTTGCTGCTGCTTCTGAAGCCATAGACTTTAACTTGAAAGGCTTCAAAACTCTCAAAGGCTTCAAAGGCTTTCTTTTGCTGGACCAACAGGAACTGGCTTCAGGAGAATTTATGAGTTGCTGTAGGAATTCTGCAAATGAATGCAGACTATGAGAACCGAAGGATTCTCCCACGAACATGTACCTGTGACAGCATTAAGGTGCGAGGGAAGGGGAAGAGTTCATATGCATTCTCAGAAGGTTTTGAAGATTAATCAATTTAGAAGACATTGACCTCATCGTGCGAAGATATTCACTCATAGATAAGAAGTTGGTTCCAGATTTGTACGAACCCATAGATCAGTACAAGTGAGGAATCTAACTACTTCATGAAGCACAAGTGAATATACTAGGCATGTTATGAGATGCAGATTGAAAGATCTAACTTGTGTGAAGATAAATTCCTTATGGTAGAAAGTGACAGAACCATGAGATCAAAAGGGGTTGTAAAAAGAAGTTTTATTTACCACACTTGGAACTGCTAGACGGAAGTGAGAGATGATGCCGAGCAGTTCAGTCCTCCGTGCCCTAACTTGGCGACGGAAGACACCTACGGCGACGGCGGAGAGAACGATGTCCGCGGTCGGCGTGAGGACGGCGTCGGAGAGGTTGCGGCAGCGAAGCGCTTCGTCACCGGCGTCGTCGAGAGCTAGCGGTGGCGCTAGGGTTCATGCGAGGGTGGAAGAAGGAGATAATGACCGCGGTAAGTGTGAATTTATAGGCACAGGGGCGGCACTGTGCTATTACACAGGTGCCCCTGGCGATTAGCATCTGAGGAACGCGTAGCCTGTTTGCGGAAGTTTGGGGTTTGTTCCACGTCCCATGCACGCCTGGATTGTCGGGCGGTTGTTCCTGCTTCTCCGGATTTTATGTGGAGGAATGGGCATTGAAAACGGACTTTATGGTTGTCTCTATATCTTCTGCTGACAAGGACGCAGCGAAGACATTCGACAGTTTCAATAGAATGCATATGACTTGGAGAGATAGAATTTGAGATAGAAAGCATAGAGAGATTAGGGTCCAATCACATTCACTTAGTTCAAAAGATTCCACCAAGAAGACATAGCTATAAGTGAATGCTGTAGAGGACAGAACACTAGTATGTATACATCTATATAATCAACGTAATGAAGATAATCATGAAGACATGTTGAGTTCGAAGCCAAACCAAATGTGAAGATATTGCAAGGTAACGCCATGAGTGAAACACTTCAAAATAGAACGTTTGGTGGTGGCGTTACCCACCGTATAGGAAGTATTAGACCCAGACACGGTGCACAATTATCGTGGCGCTCCAAAGTCAAATTCCACATTTATGTATTCACACTTAGAATGTATGTCTTCATTGATTGAAGATATACTTTACTTTGTGCGTTGCACATCTAAGTCATCATATGCATAAGTGTTAGGATGTGTGCCTGATCACAGGACATTTGAGGATTCCACGATATTTAGCTCACACCATAACTTGCAAAATCTCTTCTCATCCAAGGGCTTGGTGAAGATATCTGCCAATTGTTCTTCAGTGTTGACGTGTATGATATCAATGTCTTCCTTCACAACATGATCTCTGAGAAAGTGATGACGAATTTCAATGTGCTTTGTCTTCGAGTGCTGAACTGGGTTGTTGGCAATCTTGATGGCACTTTCGTTGTCGTAGTAAAGTGGTACTTGCTTCAGATGAACGCCATAATCCTTGAGTGTTTGCTTCATCCACATAAGCTGAGCGCAGCAAGATCCAACAGCAATGTATTCAGATTCAGCAGTGGAGAGAGATACACAGTTCTGCTTCTTTGAAGACCAACATACAAGTGATCATCCCAGAAAGTGACATGTGCCTGATGTAGACTTGCGATCAACTTTGTCACCAGCATAATCAGTATCCGAGAATCCAACCAAATCAAACTCTGAGCCCTTTGGATACCATAATCCTAGAGTTGGGGTGTGAGCCAAATATCGAAGAATTCGCTTCACAGCTAGGTGATGTGACTCCTTTGGTGCCGCTTGAAATCGAGCACACATGCAAACACTAAGCATAATATCTGGCCTAGATGCACATAAATAAAGCAAAGAACCAATCATGGAGCGGTATACCTTTTGATCAAACTCTTTACCATTGTCGTCAGGACCTAGATGATGTTTGGCTGGCATTGGTGTTGTGAAGCCTTTGCAGTCTTGCATACCGAACTTCTTCAGGCAATCTTTGAGATACTTCTCTTGAGATATGAAGATGCCACTGCGTTGTTGCCATATTTGAAGACCAAGGAAGAACTTCAGCTCCCCCATCATGGACATCTGATATTGCTCTTGCATCATATATCCAAACTCTTCACTGTACTTCTGATTGGTGCAGCCGAAGATAATGTCATCCACATATATTTGGCACACAAACAGTTCACCATCATATGTCTTCGTGAAAAGAGTGGGATCCAGGGAACCAGGTATGAAGCCTTTGCTCTTCAGGAAGTATTTGAGTGTGTCATACCAGGCCCTAGGGGCTTGTTTGGGGCCATACAGTGCCTTGTTGAGCTTGTATACCATGTCAGGATGTTTTGGATTTTCAAAGCCAGGCGGTTGTGCAACATACACTTCTTCTTCAATCTTGCCATTGAGAAAGGCACTTTTCACATCCATTTGATATAGAAGTATGTTAAGATGATTTGCATAGGCCAGCAGAATGCGTATGGCTTCAAGCCTAGCCACGGGAGCAAATGTTTCATCGAAGTCAATGCCTTCCACTTGAGTATATCCTTGAGCAACGAGACGAGCTTTGTTTCTGACAACTTGACCATGCTCATCTTGTTTGTTGCGGTATGTCCATTTGGTGCATATTATGTTGTGCTTCCGTGGATCAGGACGCTTAACTAGTTCCCATACATTATTCAGCTCAAACTGTTGAAGCTCTTCTTGCATAGCTTGAATCCATTCAGGTTCCATGAAGGCTTCTTCAACTTTCTTGGTTTCTGATATTGAGACGAATGCGAAGTGCCCACAGAAATTTGCTAGCTGAGTTGCCCTTGAATGAGTGAGTGGACCAGGTGCATTGATGCTGTCAATTATTCTGTCAATCTGCACTTCATTGGCAACATGAGGATGTACAGGGCGAAGACTTTGCTCTTGCTGATCTGTGTTGTTGTTGGGAGGAATGTCTTCAGGCTGAGCATTGTCTTCATGTTGATCAGGTGCTGAGAGGATAAGTTCTTCTTCAGGATGAGCTTCAGAAGGTATAATCTCTCTAGTTCCCATTACCTTGATTGATTCACTAGCTGGAATCTCATCTAGCACATTTGGCAGTTGCTCTCTTTGTGAACCATTTGTCTCATCGAACCGCACATCGACTGTTTCAACCACTTTGTAATGAAAGAGATTGAAGACTCTGTAGGAGTGCGAATCCTTTCCATATCCAAGCATAAAGCCCTCATGTGCTTTTGGTGCAAACTTTGAGGTGTGGTGTGGGTCCTTGATCCAGTACCTTGCGCCAAATACTCTGAAGTAACTGACATTTGGCTTCTTGCTAGTTAGGAGTTCATAAGATGTCTTGTTCAGAAGCTTGTGAAGATAAACATGATTGATTGTATGGCATGCAGTGTCAATGGCTTCAGTCCAGAATTTTCTTGGAGTCTTGTATTCATCTAGCATTGTTCTGGCCATCTCAATGAGTGTTCTGTTCTTGCGTTCGACGACGCCATTCTGCTGTGGCGTGTACGGAGCTGAGAATTCATGTGTGATGCCCAAGGTATCAAGATATGTATCAAGGCCAGCGTTCTTGAATTCAGTGCCATTGTCACTTCTGATGTGTTTTATCTTGGCGCCAAAATTGTTCATAGCACGATTGGCGAAGCGTCTGAAAACATCCTGCACTTCAGTCTTGTAAAGGATTATGTGCACCCAAGTATATCTAGAGTAATCATCAACAATGACGAAGCCATAGAGGCAGACAGTAGTAGTAAAAGTTGAGTAGTGAGTGGGGCCGAAAAGATGCATGTGGAGCAGTTCGAAGGGTTGAGTAGTAGTCATGATTGTCTTCGAAGGATGTTTTGCTCTTGTCATCTTCCCTGCTTCACAGGCACCGCATAAGTGATCTTTCTTGAACTTGACGCCCTCGATGCCTATGACATGCTTCTTCTTCGCAAGGGTGTGGAGGTTCCTCATGCCAGCATGCCCAAGCCTCCGATGCCAAAGCCAGCATTCTGAAGCTTTTGCAAGAAGACATACTGCAAGTTGTGGCCCTGCTGAGAAATCTACCACGTACAGATCATCTTTTCGATACCCTTCAAACACTAGAGACTTGTTAGCATCAAAGGATTCATCAATAATAATAGGGTTTATAGTTTGCATCAAAGGATTCATCAATAATAATAGGGTTAGCACAAGTGAAGCCAGATAAATTGGATGGATCTGCTGAAGGTTCCTTTGCAGCAACCCATGTGGTTTTGGGGTACTGCTCATGTTTCCAGTAAGAGCCATCTGCATTTATTTTCCTTACGAACCCAACACCCTCTTTCCTAGGGTTTCGGTTCAGAATCTGCTTCTTGAGGACATCACATAATGTCTGATGTCCTTTAAGACTTTTGTACATCCCTGTTTCAAGCAATGTCTTCAACCTAGCATTCTCATCAGCAATAGCAGTGGTATCCTTGGCAGAGGGATTAGTTACCACATCAACAGTTGAAGATATTGCAACAGCAGTAGCAGTGGAACATTCAGCAACAGAAGTAGCATTATCACGTTCAATGCATTTAACACATGGTGGTTCAAATCCTTCCTGAGTGGAACTGATCTGTTCGGTGCGAAGTGACTCGTTTTCCTTTTGAAGATCTTCATGAGCCGCTCTCAATTTCTCAAGTTCTTGCTTCCTTTGAAGATAATCATAGGAAAGCTTTTCATGAGTTGTTGAGAGAGTATCAAGACGATCTTCAAGTTCCTGATACTTAACGTGAAGATTTTTTATGTCTTCAATTACGGATTCAGATCGAGTCATTTCAGCACCCAACAGATCATCGCTTCTGTCTAACAGTTTTTGAATATGTTCCATAGCTTTCTGTTGTTCAGTTGCAATTTTAGCAAGTGTTTTGTAGCTGGGTTTTGAATCACAGTCCGAGTCATCATCACTAGATGTTTGATAGCGAGTAGTGCGTGTGTTTACCTTGGCACCGCGTGCCATGAAGCAGTAGGTAGGAGTGGAGTCGTTCTTGTCATTTGCATCGGTGTCGGTGATGAAGTCATTGTCTTCAGTGTTGAAGATGGACTTGGCGACGTATGCTGTAGCCAGACTCGCAATGCCAGAATCAGACTCCTCCTCAAACTCCACCTCTGCCTCCTCAGAAGCGGACTCCTCCTCTGAATCCATTTCCTTGCCAACAAACGCACGTGCCTTTCCAGATGAGCTCTTCTTGTGTGATGAAGACTTTGAGGAAGACTTGGAAGAAGACTTTGAGTATTTCTTCTTCTTTTTGTCGTCAGAATCATATTCCTTGCTCTTCTTCTTCCTTCTGTTCTCATTGTCCCACTGTGGACACTCAGAGATGAAGTGTCCAGTTTTCTTGCACTTGTGACATGTTTTCTTCTTGTAGTCATGAGCAGAAGCTTCATCATTCCTTGAGCTTGATCGTGAAGATTTTCTGAAGCCTTTATTCTTGGTTATTTTTTGGAACTTCTTCACTAGCATTGCCAGTTCCCTTCCAATGTCTTCAGGATCATCAGAACTGCTGTCAGATTCTTCTTCAGATGAGGAAATAGCTTTTGCCTTCAAGGCACGAGTTCGCCCATAGTTTGGACCGTAGATATCTCTTTTCTCAAAAAGTTGAAACTCATGTGTGTTGAGCCTCTCAAGTATGTCAGACGGATCGAGTGTCTTGAAATCAGGACGTTCTTGAATCATCAGGGCTAGGATGTCAAACGAACTATCAAGTGATCTCAGTAGCGTTCTGATGATTTCATGTTTGGTGATCTCAGTGGCGCCGAGGGCTTGAAGCTCATTTGTGATGTCAGTGAGCCGGTCAAATGTGTGCTGGACATTCTCATTGTCATTTCGCTTGAAGCGGTTGAAGAGGTTGCGAAGAACACTGATTCTCTGATCTCTCTGGGTTGAGATGCCTTCATTGACCTTGGAGAGCTAGTCCCAGACCAGCTTGGATGTCTTCAAGGCACTCACACGGCCATACTATCCTTTTGTCAGATCACCACATATGATATTTTTGGCAGTAGAGTCCAGTTGAGTGAACTTCTTGACATCAGCAGCAGTGACACCTTCTCCAGCCTTGGGAGCGCCGTTCTCGACGACATACCATAGGTCGACGTCAATGGCTTCAAGATGCATGTGCATCTTATTCTTCTAGTAGGGATATTCAGTTCCATCGAAGACGGGGCACGCAGCGGAGACTTTGATTATCCCTGCAGTCGACATAGCTAAAACTCCAGGTGGTTAAACCGAATCACACAGAACAAGGGAGCACCTTGCTCTGATACCAATTGAAAGTGCATTATATCTACTAGAGGGGGGGGTGAATAGGTGATATTTATGAAAGTCTTCAAAACGTGGGAGTTATGAAGACAAACAGTGAAGATTTTGCCTATTACTATGCAGCGGAAGTTAGATTACACTAGGCAAGCCATGGTCAAGTATTCAATAGAGTGAAAGCACAAAGTCAAACAACTGCAGTGTAATAAGGATCAGGTAGGAAGAAGTTGTGAAGCCAAACAGATCATACATTCACGTTGTGAAGACAAAAGATAGAGCAAGCATGCAATGGCTTCATAATGAGTAACAGTAAGAAAAAGGAAGTGAAGATGAAACCGGTGACTCGTTGAAGACAATGATGTGTTGGACCAGTTCCAGTTGCTGTGACAACTGTACATCTAGTTGGAGCGGCTAGGTATTTAAACCTTAGGACACACAGTCCCGGACACCCAGTCCTGAACACGCAGCTCAGGACACCAAGTCCTCACCGTATTCTCCTTGAGCTAAGGTCACATAGTCCTCGCCCAATCACTCTGGTAAGTCTTCAAGGCAGACTCCCAAACCTTCACAGACTTCGTTCACTGGCAATCCACAATGTCTCTTGGATGCTCTGAACGCGACGCCTAACCGTTTGGAGGATTCACAGTCCTCAAGTGTAATAAGCCTTCAGATCACACAGACAAGAAGACTTAAGTGATCCCAATGTTCTCTGGCTTTGGGTGGTTAGGGCTTTTCTCCTCGCTAGGAATTTTCTCTCAAAGGCTTCGAGGTGGGTTGCTCTCAAACGACAAAAGCTGTGCACTGAAATCTGAGCAGCCAACCATTTATGGTTGTAGGGGGTGGGCTATTTATAGCCACTTGGCAACCCGACCTGATTTGTTCGAAATGACCCTGGGTCACTAAGGAACTGACACGTGTCTCAACGGTCAGATTTCAAACTCTCATGGCAACTTTACTTGGGCTACAAGCAAAGCTAACTTGTCCGGCTCTGGACAAGATTCACTCTCATTGTCTTCACTTGAAGACATAGGTTTTTTGGTTCAGGCATCACTTCAGTCATTCCGACTGGTTCTCCTAGACCCCACTTAACAGTGCGGTGGTTCCTATGACTCAACACAAAAGAAAAAGAACTACAAAAGATCTAAGTCTTCGAGCTCCATAGGCTTCATAACGTGTCTTCTTTTGTCATAGTCTTCAATGTGAATATCTTCATATACCACCTTTGGCTTCAATGTCTTCATACATTTTTAGGGGTCATCTCTGGTAGTAAAACCAAATCAATGAGGGACTTCTACCTGTGTTATCCTGCAATTCTCACAAACACATTAGTCCCTCAACTAGGTTTGTCGTCAATACTCCAAAACCAACTAGGGGTGGCACTAGATGCACTTACAAGACATGGTGGTTCAAATCCTTCCTAAGCGGAACTGATCTGTTCGGCGCGAAGTGATTCGTTTTCCTTTTGAAGATCTTCATGAGCCGCTCTCAATTTCTCAAGTTCTTGCTTCCTTTGAAGATAATCATAGGAAAGCTTTTCATGAGTTGTTGAGAGAGTATCAAGACGATCTTCAAGTTCCTGATACTTAACGTGAAGATTTTTTATGTCTTCAGTTAAGGATTCAGATCGAGTCATTTCAGCACCCAACAGATCATTGCTTCTGTCTAACAGTTTTTGAATATGTTCCATAGCTTTCTGTTGTTCAGTTGCAATTTTAGCAAGTGTTTTGTAGCTGGGTTTTGAATCACAGTCAGAGTCATCATCACTAGATGTTTGATAGCGAGTAGTGCGTGTGTTTACCTTGGCACCGCGTGCCATGAAGCAGTAGGTAGGAGTGGAGTCGTTCTTGTCATTTGCATCAGTGTCGGTGATGAAGTCATTGTCTTCAGTGTTGAAGATGGACTTGGCGACGTATGTTGTAGCCAGACTCGCAATGCCAGAATCAGACTCCTCCTCAGATTCCACCTCTGCCTCCTCAGAAGCGGACTCCTCCTCTGAATCCATTTCCTTGCCAACAAACGCACGTGCCTTGCCAGATGAGCTCTTCTTGTGTGATGAAGACTTTGAGGAAGACTTGGAAGAAGACTTTGAGTATTTCATCTTCTTCTTGTCGTCAGAATCATATTCCTTGCTCTTCTTCTTCCTTCTGTTCTCATTGTCCCACTGTGGACACTCAGAGATGAAGTGTCCAGTTTTCTTGCACTTGTGACATGTTTTATTCTTGTAGTCATGAGCAGAAGCTTCATCATTCCTTGAGCTTGATCGTGAAGATTTTCTAAAGCCTTTCTTCTTGGTGAATTTTTGGAACTTCTTCACTAGCATTGCAAGTTCCCTTCCAATGTCTTCAGGATCATCAGAACTGCTGTCAGATTCTTCTTCAGATGAGGAAACGGCTTTTGCCTTCAAGGCACGAGTTCGCCCATAGTTTGGACCGTAGATATCTCTTTTCTTAGAAAGCTGGAACTCATGTGTGTTGAGCCTCTCAAGTATGTCAGACGGATCGAGTGTCTTGAAATCAGGACGTTTTTGAATCATCAGGGCTAGGATGTCAAACGAACTATCAAGTGATCTCAGCAGCGTCTTGACGATTTCATGTTTGGTGATCTCAGTGGCGCCGAGGGCTTGAAGTTCATTTGTGATGTCAGTGAGCCAGTCAAATGTCTGCTGGACATTCTCATTGTCATTTCGCTTGAAGCAGTTGAAGAGGTTGCGAAGAACACTGATTCTCTGATCTCTCTGGGTTGAGATGCCTTCATTGACCTTGGAGAGCCAGTCCCAGACCAGCTTGGATGTCTTCAAGGCACTCACACGGCCATACTGTCCTTTTGTCAGATGACCACAGATGATATTTTTGGCAGTAGAGTCCAGTTGAGTGAACTTCTTGACATCAGCAGCAGTGACACCTTCTCCAGCCTTGGGAACGCCGTTCTCGACGACATACCATAGGTCGATGTCAATGGCTTCAAGATGCATGCACATCTTATTCTTCCAGTAGGGATATTCAGTTCCATCGAAGACGGGGCACACAGCGAAGACTTTGATTATCCCTGCAGTCGACATAGCTAAAACTCCAGGTGGTTAAACCGAATCACACAGAACAAGGGAGCACCTCGCTCTGATACCAATTGAAAGTGCGTTATATCGACTAGAGGGGGGTGAATAGGCGATTTTTATGAAAGTCTTCAAAACGTGGAAGTTATGAAGACAAACAGTAAAGATATACCTATTACTATGCAGCGGAAGTTAGATTACACTAGGCAAGCCATGGTCAAGTATCAACAGAGTGAAGGCATAGTGACAAATAGCTGTAGTGTAATTAGGATCAGGTAGGAAGAATTTATGAAGCCAAACAAATTATTCAGTTACGTTGTGAAGACAAAAGATAGAGCAAGCATGCAATGGCTTCACAATGAGTAACAGTAAGAAAAGGAAGTGAAGATGAAACCGGTGACTCGTTGAAGACAATGATGTGTTGGACCAGTTCCAGTTGCTGTGACAACTGTACGTCTGGTTGGAGCGGCTAGGTATTTAAACCTTAGGACACACAGTCCCGGACACCCAGTCCTAAACACGCAGCTCAGGACACCAAGTCCTCACCGTATTCTCCTTGAGCTAAGGTCACATAGTCCTCGCCCAATCACTCTGGTAAGTCTTCAAGGCAGACTCCCAAACCTTCACAGACTTCGTTCACTGGCAATCCACAATGTCTCTTGGATGCTCTGAACGCGACGCCTAACCGTTTGAGGATTCACAGTCCTCAAGTGTAATAAGTCTTCAGATCACACAGACAAGAAGACTTAAGTGATGCCCAATTTACTCTGGCTCTGGGTGGTTAGGGCTTTCTCCTTGCTAGGAATTTAGTCTCAAAGGCTTCGAGGTGGGTTGCGCTCAAACGACAAAAGCCGTGCACTGAAATCTAAGCAGCCAACCATTTATGGTTGTAGGGGGTGGGCTATTTATAGCCACTTGGCAACCTGACCTGATTTGTCAAAAATGACCCTGGGTCACTAAGGAACTGACACGTGTCTCAACGGTCAGATTTCAAACTCTCATGGCAACTTTACTTGGGCTACAAGCAAAGTTGACTTGTCCGGCTCTGGACAAGATTCGCTCTCATTGTCTTCACTCGAAGACATAGGTTTTTGGTTTAGGCATCACTTCAGTCATTCTGACTGGTTCTCCTGGACCCCAGTTAACAGTACGGTGGTTCCTATGACTTAACACAAAAAAAAGAACTACGAAAGATCTAAGTCTTCAAGCTCCATAGGCTTCATAACATGTCTTCTTTTGTCATAGTCTTCAATGTGAATATCTTCATATACCACCTTTGGCTTCAATGTCTTCGTACATTTTTAGGGGTCATCTCTGGTAGTAAAACAGAATCAATGAGGGACTTCTACCTGTGTTATCCTGCAATTCTCACAGACACATTAGTCCCACAACTAGGTTTGTCATCAATACTCCAAAACCAACTAGGGGTGGCACTAGATGCACTTACATCATGCTAGTTTATTTCCTTTTTATGCTTTCTTCTTGTGTGTTTAATAAACCTTAAGAAAAACCAAAAAATTAGTTGTAGCTTTTAATTAGTTTACTTTCCATGCTTGTAATAGTAATTAAAAAGAAAACCCAAAAAGATTTCTTGTTCTTCTTTTGCTTGTTGGGAGCTTTCCCGTGTAAATAGTTTTATTTCTTTTCTTTTCTTTGGGGGTCGATAGGAGAAGAACATAATTAAATTGTTGAAGTGGCTCTTATATGCATTATTGTTGATTTGACAAAAGAGCCCATATTGCCTTGCTTTCTCATGTTTATTGAATGCTTGTAGATTCCAGCTTAGTCCAATGCATGTGCACTATTATTATTATCCACATCGTTCGGTCGTGCAAGTGAAAGGCAATTATGACGATATATGATGGACTGACCGAGATGAGAAAAGCTGGTATAAACTCAACCTCTCTTGTTTTTGTAAATATGATTAGTTCATCGTTCCTGATTCAGCCTATTATGAATAAACATGTTTGCAATGACAACTAGAGATCATAGTTTCTTGTGCCATGCTTAATTAGCTAGGAGCTTATAATGGTTTACCTTGTGTGCCAACATGCTATCAAAATGGTTGTGATGTGGTATGATAGGGTGGTATCCTCTTTTGAACGATTCGAGTAGCTTGACTTGGCACATGTTCACGCATGTATTTGAAACAAAATCAACATAGCCTCTACGATATTTATGTTCATGGTGCATTATATCCTACTCATGCTTGCATTCGGTGTTGATTAATTTTAATGCATGTTCATGACTGTTGTCGCTCTCTAGTTGGTCGCTTCCCAGTCTTTTTCTAGCCTTCACCTGTACTAAGCAGGAATACTGCTTGTGCATCCAACTCCATAAACCCCAAAGTTATTCCATATGAGTCCACCATACCTACCTATACACGGTACCTACCTGCCGTTCCAAGTAAATTTATATGTGCCAAACTCTAAACCTTCAAATAAACATTCTGTTTTGTATGCGCGAATAGCTCATGTATCAACTAGGGTTGTATGTATCTTCCATGTTAGGCGGGTTATTCTCAAGAGGAGTGGACTCCGCTCCTCACTCACGAGAAAATGGATGGTCACCAGTATGCCCAGTCCCATGCTTTATGCAAATCAAATCAAAATAATTGCAAACAAAACTCCCCCTGGGACTCTTGTTAGTTGGAGGCACTTGTTGTTTCGAGCAAGCCATGGATTAATGCCTGTTGGTGGAGGGGGGTATAAACTTTACCATTCTATTTGGGAACCTCCTATAATGTGTGTAGCATGGAAGATATCGCCATCTCTTGGTAGTTATGTTGACAATGAAAGTATACCGCTCAAAATATTATTCATCTCTATTTTAAAATCAAGCTCTGGCACCTCTACAAATCCCTGCTTCCCTCTGTGAAGGGCCTATCTATTTGCTTTCATGTTGAGTCATCATCCTCTTATTAAAAAGCACTAGTTGGAGAGCACCACTGTCATTTGCATTCATTACTGTTAGTTTACATTGAGTATGACTTGACTGGATCTCTTTTACCATGAATTACAATGTCTAGTCAGTCCTTGATCTTTAAAGGTGCTCTGCATTTATGTTTTGCAATCTCAGAAAGGGCTAGCAATATACCATCTTGACATATCACATTATGATTGTTTTGAGAAAGTGTTATCATCCGTGATTTATTATTATTGCTCGCTAGTTGATTATGCCATTGATATGAGTAAACATTAGACCTAAGCGTTATTGTGAATATGGTTATTTTATAATCTTTGTTGAAAACTTGAATGTTGGCTTTACATATTTACAACAACAAGACCAAATAGAGTTTGTAAAAGTCTTTCTTTATCACTTTTAGTTTATCAACTGAATTGCTTGAGGACAAGCAAAGGTTTAAGCTTGGGGGAGTTGATACGTCTCCATCGTATCTACTTTTCCAAACACTTTTGCCCTTGTTTTGGACTCTAACTTGCATGATTTGAATGGAACTAACCCGGACTGACGCTGTTTTCAGCAGAATTGCCATGGTGTTATTTATGTGCAGAAACAAAAGTTCTCGAAATGACCTGAAACTCCACGGAGCGTATTTTTGGAAATAATAAAAAATCCTGGCAAAAGATCAAGACCAGGGGGCCCACACCCTTGCCACGAGGGTGGGGGGGGGTGCCCCCTACCTCGTGGGCCCCCTAGAGCTCCTCCGACCTCAACTCCAACTCTATATATTCACTTTCGGGGAGAAAACAATCAAAGAGAAGGATTCACCGCGTTTTATGATATGGAGCCGCCGCCAAGCCATAAACCTCTCAGGAGGGTTGATCTGGAGTCCGTTCGGGGCTCCGGAGAGGGGAATCCGTCGCCATCGCCATCATCAACCATCCTCCATCACCAATTTCATGATGCTCACCGCCGTGCGTGAGTAATTCCATCCTAGGCTTGCTGGACGGTGATGGGTTGCATGAGATTTATCATGTAATCGAGTTAGTTTTGTTAGGGTTTGATCCCTAGTATCTACTATGTTCTGAGATTGATGTTGCTATGACTTTGCTATGCTTAATGCTTGTCACTAGGGCCCGATTGCCATGATTTCAGATCTGAACCTATTATGTTTTCATCAATATATGAGTGTTCTTGATCCTATCTTGCAAGTCTATAGTCACCAGATCACACTCAACAAAGTAAAACAAGATGAATTCAATCGCTAAGACCTACCACTGGCTGATTCCATAAGCACAGAAAGAAGGGTTTACGAATAAAAAAGCTGCTCATTAGGGTCTCTTTTCATATCCGGCTATGTGAAAACCCACGTATTCTTCTCTAAAACAGCCTACCTACCTTTTGCTTTTCCAAATAAGTAAATAAGCGGACCTCCTTTCCGGAGATCGAGTTTACTATGTGTTATGATTCGGAAACCCTAAAGTGACAATAATCGGAACCACTCCCGGTGATGACCGTAGTTTGAGGAGTTTGTCACCGTCCTGGGAACGGGGGTCCCCAGGCTTGCCTGCCTGTGGCCCGCGGCGTGGCTAAGCTAGCAAGCCATACGGCCCACCTTCATCAACAAGGCATCCAAGACCATCGCGAGGGGCCAAGCCTCGCGAGGCGGACGACGCAAGACCTCCTCTGGAGCGACCTAGCTAGGCAGGCTCATGAGGAGCGGAGATATCAAGGCAAGGCGAACCTCACGAGGCTCTCGTGACGTGAGCCATGATGATCGACACTAGGCGGGCGCCAGCGGCCACAGCGTCCTTGTTTCCTCTTTGGTGCTAAGGAAACCAACGCAGGTGAGGAGTACCGAGGAATCAGGCAAAGGTTGCCATTTTGGTGCAAAAAGACCAAAACCAGAAGGACGGCAAGATGGAGGTCATCGTGGAGCCCAAGACGGCATCACCACCAGAGCGTTTGGCAGGCGAAGACCACTTTTGCCAGGATAGATTGTACTAGTTGTCCCCCTTTAAATTTGCCCACCATTGTTGGCTCCCTTCCTGCTCAAGATTTGGGAAGAGGACCAGGGCCTCTATAAGTAGGACTAGCCACCACCATAGGCAATGGATGAGATCTTAGATCACTCTCACCCACACAAGTTAGCCAAGCACAAGAATACCTCAACCTCAGGAGGTTGTTCTTCCCATTATATTGTTCATCATCAGCCCAAGAGGCAATCCACCACCACCACACTGGAGTAGGGTATTACACCACAACGGTGGCCTGAACCAATATAAATCTTGTGTCTTTCTGTGTTGCGAGTTCGTCGAGTTCGTCCGCGAGATCTTAGCGAGTTAGGGCGTAGATCGGTGGGAGGAAAAGACTTCGTGCGCACCCCAGTGTTCGAACCTTAAGGGTTTGCCGGAACCCCACATCTGACATTTGGCGCGCCAGGTAGGGGTGCGCCATAGCTTTCCTTCCATCAGTTTGTTGCTCCGTCGCTCCATCGTCTCCATGGCGGACGCTCGCCGTGCTCGAGCTGAGCGTCGGGCTGCCCTCACCGCCCGCGTCGCTCAGACGGCTCCCATAGGCGGGCCACTACGTCGTTCTCTGTCTCTTGCCACCAACGCTGCCACCGGCCCGGTGGGGAATGAGCAGCAAGCGTCTTCGTTGCACCTTCGGTGCGGTAGGACGGCAGCACCTCCACTCCATCGCTGGCCCCAGCCGGCTCTTCATCTCATGCACACCGCGCTCCCATGGAGGCGCGGGCCACACTCATCGCCGCAAACGAGCTCCTGCGCTACCGCCCAGTCGACGACCTCAATGAGGAGTGGCTTGACCGTGCCGCCGAGCTCATCCGTGCCGCAGGGGGCTCCCCGATGCCGTCCCTCTCTCGGCCTCACCCTCAGCCAGCCGCGGGCGACGAGGCCCGAGGCGCGCCTCCACCACCCTAGCCCAAACACGGCACCTTGGCACCAAGGCATGCAGCCCCGCGGTGCAAACCACCACGACCAGTGCCCGCGCATGAAGAGAGAAGCTGCCAAGAAATCCCAAGGCCGCGAGAAGCTGCACCCGCACTTCCCGCGCCGCCTCGTCAAGACCGTGCGCCGCTTGCGGCGGCACCGCGCGGACCTCGACAAGACCAAGCTCCACCTCCAAGGTGGGACCCAGTAACCACGGCCGGCTGCCGCGCCTTCACCCCCGAGCTGCGCAGCGTCGCCTAGCCAGGCAAGTTCAAGCCAAATCTGCCTCCTCGCTACGACGACGCCGCCGACCCCGCAGAGTTCCTGCAGCTCTATGAGCTGAGCATCGAAGCAGCCAACGGCGATGAGAAAGTCATGGCGAACTGGTTTCCCAAGGCTCTCAAGGATGGGGCCCGCACCTGGCTCCTGAACCTGTAGCACGGCTCGATCTCCTCCTGGGACGAGATGCGCGACCGCTTCGTCGCCAACTTACAGGGCACTCGCGACCGCCCGCGACCGCGACCGACCTGTGCCGCATCAAGCAACAACCAAGGGAGACCCTCCAGAAGTACATCCAGTGCTTCAACAGCACCCACCTCAAGATCCCCAAGGTCACGGATGAGGCCATCATCTCCGCATTCTCCATCGGGGTCCGTGACGTCAAGATGAAGGAAGATCCCACCATCCACGAGGAGCTCTCCACGTCTCAGGAGCTGTTCAACCTAGCGATCAAGTGCGCGAGGGCTGAGGAGGGGCGCCTTTCCCTCCTTGAGCTGCCAGCCACAGGCACAGAGGAGAAGAAAGCCAAGGCCAAGGATGTGAAGCGCAAGGAAGCGGTAGTGCTAGCTGCGGAGCCCGACACCAAACGGGGCAGAGATCAACCCGAGTCATCCAAGAACAGCCGACCGTTCTACGCCTTCCACAACCTGAACACCCACAACACCAGCGACTGCCAAGAGCTCCGAGCCCTACGCGAGGGACGCTATGATCGACGCCCCGAGCCCAGCGACCGGGGCTACGGCCATGGAGGAAGACGAGGAGGCGGACGTTGGGACGACCGTGGCCCGTGCCAGGAATGGCGCGACAGGCCTCGTCAAGACCGCTGGCAGGACCATCCTCGCGAGGGGCCCTGGAGGGACCAGCCTCGTGAGGATCGCCCCCAAGTCAATGCCAGTCTTCCTCCACTCCCGCCAAGAAAGAACAACGACCATCATCAGGACGAGGGGGCTGGGGTCTTCCAGGAGCCGCGTGCAATCGCCTGCATCTTGGGCGGCGCCCAGGCCCCAGCCTCTCAGCTCATCTTCAAACGGTTCGCTTGCGAGGTGAACGCGGCGCTCCCCAAGCTTGAGGCCGCTTGCCCGCTCAAGTGGTCCCAGTGCGCCATTATTTTCGACTCGGCAGATCAGCTCAAGTGTGCGGCCACCACCGGCGTCCTCCCGATGTTGTGTTCCCCAGTCATCAGCAATGTGCAAGTTACCAAGACTCTCATCGACGGCGGGGCAGGGCTCAACGTCCTGTCCGCCGACACCTTCGACAACCTCCAAGTGCCATATGAGCAGCTCCAGCCTACCAAACCTTTCTAAGGAGTGACCGACGGCTCCACCACACCGATAGAGCAGGTCCGCCTGCATGTCACCTTCGGCACATGCGACAACTATCGCACCGAGCTCATCGACTTTGACGTCGCGCACATCCGCCTGCCGTACAATGCCATCCTCGGGTATCCGGCCCTGGCAAAGTTCATGGCGGTCACCCACGACGGCTACAACATCCTCTGCCTGGAAGTGGCGGGGTCATCACGGTCCCATGTGAAGAAAGGGATGCGGTGTGCTCCCTCGAGCGCGCCTTCCAAGCTACAGCAATCGACGACCCCGATAGCAGAAGTGAGGGCCCTCCGGAGACCATCCCCAAGAAGAAGAAGCTGCGCCGTGCAGGACCTCAGGAGGATGGCGCGCGGCGGGAGCCTCGTCAGGATCAGCGTCCGTCCCAGGGGCGCCTCCCTCCATCACATAGGAAGGCGCGCCCAGCGCCCTCCTCGGGCAGGGCTCGGGGGCTCTCTTCTGGAGGGCCTCGGGCCTTGCCAACCTCATGAGGGAGGTGCTTGGGCGCCACTTGGAGGCGTGCCACGCGACACGTTTTCCTCAGGAGGACACAGGGCAAGGGGTGCCCACCGCTCAGGAGTTCATCGCCAAGACCACACAGGAACTGCAAGACGCAAGAGCCATGCGCGGCGACAGCCGCTCATAGGGCGCTGCTCACCACCCAGGCGAGGGTGCTGAGCTGCATGTCTGCATCGACGTCCCAGGGCTCAACAGGGCCGTGTCTCAGGAGCACTTCTGGCCTTCGCGTGTGGGCGGTTGCAAGGGCCCGCCACACAACTACGTTCGCATGCCCCTCGGCTTGCGGAGCGTGGCGTCGGCCTATCAGCGCGCCGTGTGGCGTGACCTAGTGGCTCAAGAGGCCAGGCACCGTGTCGTCCTGGAGGAAAAGGAGACGGTCTTCGGGAAGTCTCCTGAGCCCCCAAAGCCTCCTGAGGCTCAGGGCTCCGGTGGCTCATGAGGAGTCCTTTCTCTAACGCACACCTTCAGCTGCACCAACTCTGCTTCGTCTATAGAACCAGGTGACATCTTCCAAGCTCGTTAAGCTGGGAGCGCTGCATTATTCCTAGACCGTGTGGGTCCGTCCCTACGGCATGTATCCCATTTGCTTATGTCTTTAGCTTACCTTGCTGGGGGTGCCCCTCGGGCTGCATCATCCCCAAGCCGTGAGGGCCGGACCTAGTGGCATGTATCTTCCTGCATTTACCCAAGCTAATTTGCCTTCCCTGCTTAACCTGCCTATGGTTATGGCCTGCTCAATTGCCGCCCACCGCGGATACATTCACCCCGTGCAATTCGCTTGGCGTTAAAAGGGGGGCGCCTGAGCATCGCGGCTCAGGAGCTCTTACTGGCTCTCCAGCCCTCACCCCCTGTCCTTGACCACGGCATCGCGACCTGGCGTACCAGCGGCGGCTGAGCTCGCTCGAGGGCCGGGTCCTGAGGATGTAGAGTGCTTGCACCTGACCGCCTTGCAGGAACACACAATCACCAAGACTTAAGACCAGGCGCAACCTGCCTTGAGGTAGGGCCTTGTGAGTCCCGCGTTGGCTCACGAGTGCCCAGATACACCTCGCAGCCCTGCCGTGCAAGCCACGTGTCTGGGCAGGGCTGTACACGCCCCGGGGGCTCCTCCCGAAGGGGGGCCCCCATCCCACGCACAAGTGGAAGCACCATGCTCCGCGCTGGCTGTTGACACTGCCGAGGAGCGGCTATGCCCGTGCACAAGCGGAAGCACTATGCTCCGCGCTGGTGATAAACAACTGAGGGCGGCCCCACGGTCGTACCAACCTTAGGGAGCCCAAAGCTCAGCATCCGGCCTCACCGCAACGCCTCCCTTCGGGAGAGCCGCGCGAGGAGGCTGGGCATGGGGGTTGCGCTCAGGCCACACCTAAGCGCATGCCACCCAACCAGGTCTCCCGGACCTAGGCGTCGCGCGCCCCTCCCGAGGCCTCGGCGAGGGCAGGTATGAAAATTGTTTGCGCGTCAAGGGGGACTCCTGAGCATCGCGACTCAGGAGCCTAACTGGTCACATAGCCCCTCACTCCTTGGTCCGTCCTGGTCTCCGGTCGGCCCAATGGCGGTTGAGGTATGCACGGGGCCGGGCCCTGCCTACGTAGAACATCAGCCTATCCTTGTGAACTCTCCCTATAAGCTGTTTGCGCGTCAAGGGGGACTCCTGAGCATCGCGACTCAGGAGCCTAACTGGTCACGTAGCCCCTCACTCCTTGGTCCGTCCTGGTTTCCGGTCGGCCCAATGGCGGTTGAGGTATGCGCGGGGCCGGGCTCTGCCGACGCAGAACGCAAAGCAAATAGGAAGGAAATCACAAAATCTCAAAGGAAATATTACAAACATATTGTCCTCGCACGTTGTCCTCATGATACCAAATGAAAAGTCTAAACGCCTCCCCGAGGCCTAATGCATGTTGCAGGAACGAAACAGGAGAGTAGCCACAGGTCACCCCTGGACGCCGCCATCACCTGCGGAAGGCGCCACTTCATGAGCGACGTTGTCTTCGGCTTCACCACCAGCTGCAAGATCGGCAACATCGCCGGACATAGGAGTGGAGACGAAGCCGCGGAACTTCTCCAACAAGGCCTCCACCTGACCTTGCACAGCTACGGCGGCAGCCTCGTATTGGTCTTCAACCACAGGCTCCAACAGCTCGTCAAGGCAAGTGTCGGGGTCGCGATGGAGCAGGTGGCTGAAGACGCGAGTCAATGCAGCTGAAGACAGGACACGAGCCTCCGCCTCCGCCATAGGACCAACATCATCAACGACTTCCTCGAGCACCTGCACCAAGAGAGGAAGCAGCTGGGCGGGGCCGTCCTCGTCGGTGGCCAGCGACCTCTCCGGGTCGTGCTCGTAAAGCGTCTTCAGCACCTTGCAGGACCTCTTCTCAAGATCGGCAAAGGCCGCACGGTCTTTGGTCAGGACTCGCGCCTTGGCGTCGAGCTCAGCCTCCCTCGCCTTCGCCTCCCGCTCCAGCTCTTCCAACCGGCTGCGCTTAGCGGCCTGTGTCCGCCCCAACTCCGCCAGCTCGGCATCACGGTTCTAGACGGTATCCTCCCGGGCCTTCATTTCCCCCTCCTTCGCTTGGTGGCAGCGTGCTTCTTCGGCGAGCTTGGTGCACAGGCCCTACAATTCATCCTCCAGCGCCTGGCAGCGGTCGCGGGCGACCTCGGCGTCTTTCAACGCCATCTCACGATCGGCTGCGGCGTTGGCGACACTTTTTTTCTCCTTCTCAGAAGCCGCAGCGGCTTGGCCCAGCGCCGCACGAACCGCCGAGTTGGAATGGAGCCAGCCTAAAGCCAACTCCAGGTGCCCGGCCACAAGGCGTGGATCTGCACCCATGAGATCCGCCTACAGCTGGGTCATCTCCAAGAGAGCACGTTCCAGAGTAGCAACAGGGGCAGAAGAACCTGGAAGTGGAGGTGCGGCAGTGGGAGCAGGCGACATCATCACCAGGACCTGGGAGACCGCGACCTTCGGAGCAGCTGGGACCTCGTCATCCGTGCCAGGCGCCGGCACTTCCGGAGCTAGCAGGGCCATGGGGGCTGGTTCCACATGGCGATGCTCCTCTTGGCCCCGTGAGGACGACCGGGCTGGGGAGATGCGGGCGCTGCTCCCACCTTTTCTTGAGGAAGGAGGCACGGACGCCGCATCCTCCTTCATCTTCTTCGCGGAAGACGTCGGCCTGACCAACCAAGGGCCAGCATCAGGAAATGAAGAGTGCAAATAGGGACAAGGTGAAGCTTGAGACACTTACTGGTCCACCGCGACATACTTTCGCTTAGGAAGCGTGAAGCCTGACAGCATCGGGGCGAAGACGGCATCGCGAGGCACCAATGACGTCCTACCCCTCGTCGGGATGGGGGGCTGCTCCCTCTCCCTTTAGCGGGCGTCGGCCTCGGCATCGTCAGGAAGGGCGCGGAGGATCTCGGCCTTGCTCAGAGGAGAAGTCTCCCCCACCTCTTCCAGAGTCTTCTCCGGGTCCACCTCCTCTTCCCCCTCCCTGCGGGGCTCGCCAGAAGACATCTCCACAGGTTCCGGTGCTGCGGGGGCTCCTAGGAGCACCGGCGGCACCAGCCCACGCACATCGAAGGTCGGCCTGGAGGCGACAAATTCCTCCCAATCCTTGCGCCAGAACAGGGAGACGAAGGCGCTTCGTGGGTACTCCTGGTTGTCCCCAACTATGAGGCGCAGGACAGCGACCAATTCATCGTCAGGCAGGGCCCCTGGCCTCTGGCGGGTCATGTTCCCCTCTTCTTCAAGCTCCCACGGGGGGCGTGAACGTGCCTGGAGTGGAGCTACTCGCTGGGTTAAGAACTCCCTCAGAAGCATGATCCCCATCACCTTTGCTGCCCTCGCGTTGCCCAGTTTTAGGTCGGTCACCATCTACACCAACACTAACATGGCCCGCTCATCAGCAAGCTCCGCCCTAGGCCATCCCCCGTGGAAAGACGGCGCCGCCGTGGGCAACGCCAGACGTGGGTCGGCGCACTTGGCGTCCATCATGACCCATTTGGATCGAATGTTGTCGGCCCTCTTCCCGATGCTCGAGATCGAATTGGCCTTGCTGGATGCAACAAAGTTAGCGCATCCAGAGATGTTACCCTCGCTGACACGGAGGAAGAAGAAATGGCGTAGGAGCGCCACGGACGGCATCACGCCTAGGTACACCTCACAATAGTAGGCGAAGATGGAAAGGAGGAGGATAGAGTTGGGATGGAGATGCAACGCCTGCAGCCCATAGTGGTCGAGGACTTCGCAAAAGAAATCAAAGAATGGAGGAACCAACCCGACGGTGATGCTGCTCGAGAAGAAGGGGAAGAAGATGCTTCACTCGGGCTCCGGCTCGTCGGAGGCAAGCCGGAGCTCGGTCTTCCACCACTCATTGCTCTCGCCCGCCGTCAGCAGGCGCACGGAGGCGAGGCTCTTCTCCGTGACGGTAGGTGCCTCAAGGGCTGGCTCGTACCAAGCTGGCACTGAGGAAGCCTTGGCCTTACGCGGCGCCATGGATCACAACTACGAGATGAGATTGGAGCGGATCTGGAGATAGCGGTGGCGGAGACCAAGGAAGGGGATCTGGAGCAAGGCGAGAAAGAAGCAATGAAGGCAAGTGATGCCTGCGCCAGCCTTTCGTCAGGTCGAGTACTTGCCGAGGCAGCATGGGTAAGTGGAGACGCCCGCGTCCAATCAATCGCCACACATCAACCGAGGCCATAGGCTTTTGGGGCCCGCGGTGCTCCATACTTGGCCCTTGGCTTCGCCGCAAAGCCAATCCCGAGCGCACCTTGGGCCCGGGGGCTACTGTCGGCGTCCTGGGAACGGGGGTCCCCAGGCTTGCCTGCCTGCGGCCCATGGCGTGGCTAAGCTAGCAGGTCGTACGGCCCACCTTCATCAACAAGGCATCCAACACCCTCGCGAGGGGCCAAGCCTCGCGAGGCGGACGATGCAAGACCTACTCTGGAGAGGCCTAGCCAGGCAGGCTCACGAGGAGCGGAGATATCAAGGCGAGGCGAACCTCATGAGGCTCTCATGACGTGAGCCATGACGATCGACACCAGGCAGGCGCCAGGCGGGCACCAGCGCACACAACGTCCTTGTTTCCTCTTTGGTGCTAAGGAAACCAGTGCAGGCGAGGAGTACCGAGGCATCAGGCAAAGGTTGCCATTTTGGTGCAACGAGACCATGACAAGGTGGATGGCAAGGCGGAGGTCATCGTGGAGCCCAAGACGGCGTCACCACCAGAGCCTTTGGCAGGCGAAGACCACTTTTGCCAGGATAGCTTGTACTAGCTGTCCCCCTTTAAATTTGCCCGCCATTGTTGGCTCCCTTCCCGCTCAAGATTTGGGAAGAGGACCAGGGCCTCTATAAGTAGGACTAGCCACCACCATAGGCAAAGGACGAGATCTTAGATCACTCTCACCCACACAAGTTAGCCAAGCACAAGAACACCTCAACCTCAGGAGGTTGTTCTTCCCATTGTATTGTTCATCATTAGCCCAAGAGGCAATCCACCACCACCACACTAGAGTAGGGTATTACACCACAATGGTGGCCCGAACCAGTATAAATCTTGTGTCTTTCTGTGTTGCGAGTTCGTCGAGTTCGTCTGCGAGATCTTAGCGAGTTAGGGAGTAGATCGGTGGGAGGAAAAGACTTCGCGCGCACCCCAGTGTTCGGACCTTAAGGGTTCGCCGGAACCCCACATCTGATAGAGTTCATGTATTCACTATGTGTTAATGCTTTAGTCTGGTACTCTATTAAAAGGAGGCCTTAATATCCCTTAGTTTCCACTAGGACCCCGCTGCCACGGGAGGGTAGGACAAAATATGTCATGCAAGTTCTTTTCCATAAGCATGTATGACTATATTCGGAATACATGCCTACATTACATTGATGAATTGGATCTAGTTCTGTGTCACCCCAGGTTATGACTGTTACATGATCGATCGCATCCGGCATAATTCTCTATCACCGATCCATTGCCTACAAGCTTCCCATATATTGTTCTTCGCTTATTTACTTTTCCGTTGCTATTGTTATCATCACTATAAAACACCTAAAATATTACTTTTGCTACCGTTACCTTTTGCTATAGTTACTACTACTATCATATTACTTTGCTGCTAAATACTTTTCTGTAGATATTAAGTTTCTAGGTATGGTTGAATTGACAACTCAGCTGCTAATACTTGAGAATATTCTTTGGCTCCCCTTGTGTCGAATCAATAAATTTGGGTTGAATACTCTACCCTCAAAAACTGTTGCGATCCCCTATACTTGTGGGTTATCAAGACTATTTTCTGGCGCCATTCCCGGGGAGCATAGCTCTATTCTTTGAGTCACTTGGGATTTATATCTTCTTATCATTATGAAGAACTTGAAAGATCCAAGAACCAAGATTTATCCCTCAACTACGAGGGGAGGTAAGGAACTGCCATCTAGCTCTACACTTGATTCACCTTCTGTTTTGAGTAAGCTTGCGACAACTAAACCTGCTTCTGCTATTGATTCTGATATGTCGCATGTTATTGATGATGCCACTTCTGCTATGCATGATACATATGATGATACTACTTGTATGCTTGATACTACTATGCCACTTGGTGAATTTCTTGATGATCAACTTGCTAGGGCTAGAGAGAATGAAATTATTGAAACTGATAATATTGATGAAAGTGATGATGAAGACTCTCCCCCTAATAAATATGAATTGCCTGTTGTTCCTGAGGGTTATGTTATGGATGAAGAAGCTACTAGAGATATTTTAGCTTTCAATGATAGATATGATCTAAAGAGGTTATTAGCTAAATGGAAGCAGCAATCCCTTCATGCTAGAATGAAACCTGACCCTGCTTTTGCTACTTCACATATATGTGTTACTGATAAGGATTATGAATTCTCTGTTGATCCTGATATAATTACTTTGGTTGAATCTGATCCTTTTTATGGCTATGAATCTGAAACTGTTGTGGCACATCTTACTAAATTAAATGATATAGCCACCCTGTTCACTAATGATGAGAGAACTCGCTACTTTTATATCCTTAAAATATTTTCGTTCTCATTAAAGGGTGATGCTAAGACATGGTTTAATTCTCTTGATCCTGGTTGTGTGCGTTCCCCAGGATATGATTTATTAATTCTCTGCTAAATATTTCCCTGCTCACAAGAAACAAGCTGCCTTAAGGGATATATATAATTTTGTGCAAATTGAAGAAGAGAGTCTCCCACAAGCTTGGGGGAGGCTTCTCCAATTACTTAATGCTTTGCCTGATCATCCTCTTAAGAAAAACGAAAAACTTGATATCTTTTATAATGGACTAATCGATGCTTCCAGAGATTACCTGGATAGTTGTGCTGGTTCTGTTTTCAGGGAGAGAACACCGGATGAAGCTGAAATTCTATTGAATAATATGTTGACAAATGAAAATAATTGGACACTTCCTGAGCCAACTCCTGATCCTTTTCCTAAACCAACTCCGAAGAAGAGAGGTGTTCTATTTCTCAGTCTGGGAGATATGCAAGAGGCAAAGAAATCCATGAACGAAAAGGGTATTAAAGCTGAAGATGTTAAGAATTTACCTCCTATTGAAGAAATACATGGTCTTAATTTACCGCCTGTCAAAGAAATGCATAATTTAAATCCATCTCCTATTGAAGAAATACATGGTCTTGATAACCCGACACATGTATTAAAGGTAAATTCTCTCTATAGATATGATAAAGCTGAAATCCCATTTACTAAGTTTGCTAGCCCATGCTTAGATGAGTTCGATAAGTTTATGGTTAAGCAAGAAGACTTCAATGCTTATTTTGGTAGAGAATTAAAACGCAGTGCTGATATGCTTGAACACTTGGGTGATTATATGGCTAATGTTAAAGGTGAACTTAAACTTATTAGTAAACATGCTTCTATGGTTACCACTCAAGTAGAACAAGTACTTAAAGCTCAAAATGATTTGCTCAATGAATTGAATAGTAAGAATAATGATTATGTTGTTAGAGTGGCTACTAGAACTGGTATAATGACTCAGGAACCTTTGTATCATGAAGGCCACCCTAAGAGAATTGAGCAAGATTCTCAGAGAAATAGTATAGATGCACCTAGTCCTTCTAAAAGGAAGAAAAAGAAAAATGATAGGACTTTGCATGCTTCTAGTGAACCTGTTGCTGACACACCTGAGAATCCAAATGATATTTCTATTTCTAATGCTGAAACACAATCTGGTAATGAACCTGAAACTAGTGATAATGTTAATGATAATGTTCATGATGATGCTCAACCTAGCAATGATAATGATATAGAAATTGAACCTGCTGTTGATCTTGATAACCCACAGTCAAAGAATCAACATTATGATAAGAGAGACTTTGTTGCTAGGAAACACGGTAAGGAAAGAGAGCCATTGGTTCAGAAACCCATGCCTTTTCCTCCCAAACCATCCAAGGAAAAGGATGATGATGATTTTGAGCGCTTTGCTGAAATGATTAGACCTATCTTTTTGCGTATGCGATTAACTGATATGCTCAAAATGAATCCTTATGCTAAGTATATGAAAGATATAATTACTAATAAAAGAAAGATACCGGAAGCTGAAATTTCCACCATGCTTTCTAATTATACTTTTAAGGGTGGAATGCCAAAGAAACTTGGAGATCCAGGAGTACCCACTATACCATGCTCCATTAAAAGAAACTATGTTAAAACTGCTTTGTGTGATCTTAGAGCCGGTGTTAGTGTTATGCCTCTCTCTTTATATCATAGACTTGATTTGAATATGTTGACACCTACTAAAATATCTTTGCAAATGGATGATGAATCAACTGCTATACCTGTCGGTATTTGTTAGGATGTGCCTATTGTGGTTGCAAACGTTACTATTTTAACGGACTTTGTTATTCTTGATATTCCCGAAGACGATAGTATGTCTATTATTCTTGGAAAACCCTTTTTGAATACTGCAGGGGTTGTTATTGATTGCAACAAGGGAAATGTCACTTTTCATGTTAATGGTAATGAGCATACGGTACACTTTCCGAGGAAACAACCTCAAGTCCACAGTATCAATTCTATTAGAAAAATTCCATCAATTATTTTTGGAGGTTTTGATTTTCCACTTCCTACTGTCAAGAAGAAATATGATATTCTAATTATTGGGGATGTGCATATCCCCGTTGAGGTAACCTAGTGTTATTCGAAAATTCTCCGGTTCCATGTTATTCGGAATGAGTTTGTTAACAAGACTTGATCAACCTTGTTAATGGATTCCTTTTGATGGTCATGAGATGGATGAATTTAGAAAGCACAACCTTCTGCACCCTCCTTTTACTTTCTGTTATTTATATTAAATAAAATAAAAATAGTATTTTCTGTCTGTTATCTGAATTATCCGTTCAATATAAAAATACCCCGAAAATAAAAGTTCTCCAAATGCCCTGAAATTTAAATATGATTTTTTCTGGAATATTTGAGAATATTTGGCACTGAGAACACGGCAGGGGGGGCATCCACCTGGCCACGAGGGTGGAGGGCGCGCCCTACCCCCCTAATCGCGTGCCCCTGCCTTGTGGGCCCATGGTGGACCTCCTCCACTTATTCCTGCACCCACACACTCCTTCCTCCCACAAACACCATTATCCAGCTCAAGCACGAGTTCTAGCTCATTTTGCTATGATTTTCGATCTCCTTGCTCAAAGCACCTCTCACAAAACTGCTTTGGGGGATTGTTCCTTGGTATGTGACTCCTCCATTGGTCCAATTAGTTTTTGTTCTAGTGCTTTATTCATTGCAAATTTGTGCTGCCTAGGTGACCATGTTCTTGAGCTTGCATGTCAAATTTATATGGTTCCAAGTAGTTTAGATGCATGATATAGGCTCTAGGCACTTGTAGGAGTCGTTGCTATCAATTTTGTTGAGTTTGGTTCACTTTTATTTTGAAGTTACTAAAAATTTCAGAATTTTTCAGAAAATAATGAAGAGATTTTTGAGGGGCTCATTGAGCCGAAGCTCGAAGGAAAAGCAAAATGAAGAAGCAAAGAAGCCCAAATATAATCTGCCTCGCATCACGGAGGTTCAGCCATGTGAATGGCCTTGTGATGATTTCTTGAGAGCAGCCGGGATTTATGATGATTTCTATGAATTGGCTGAGAATGCAGGCCTCACCGCCTTCCTCCACGACCAGCGCGAATAGTATCTCTTACTCACCAATGTCTTTGTGCAAAACTTTCATTTCCATGCTAGGAGCTCACCACCTACGGTGGAGTTTTATTTATATGATGAGCATAAGGAGATGTCACTTCGTGATTTTTGTCGGGTTTGTTTGATCCCTTTCGAGGGCATCATAGAGGAACCACATCGCGGCGATGTGGATGGGTTTATTGATACCATCGCGGTAGGGGAAAGGAGGAAGGTTTCCGATGCACGAACTACTAGCATACACTTTCCTGTTCTACGTTACTTTCTATATTTGCTAGTAGATGCTTAATTCAGCGTGGAAACTGTGGAAACCTGAGTGCCCCTGATATTGTTATTTTGTGCCACGCCTTATTTCATGATGATACATTCAGCATGGGTGCTAATATTGCAAAGCGGTTAAATCTTAACTGTACTAAGGGCCCAGTCTTTGGAGGCATCTTCGCCTCGCGCCTAGTTGCACATTTTAACATACCTATTAGGCATTATGAGAAGGAAGAAAAATTGTTGCCTCCTATTTATTTAGATTATAAGAGTATGGTAGCACACGATTTTATTGTCAAGAATAGGGGAAATGAGCTCAAATACAAATTGTTCTTTGATAAACATCATCCTGAGACTATTACCCTGCCTGCTCCTTCCTTGTTTGATTTATCTGCAGGCAAGTACCTTGTTCCGTTGGAGGCTATTCACGCCTACCGGAACCCTACATCAGCCACAGAGCCAGAGTCGGAACCACAAGTTGATCCTCCACGACAGTCTAATTACCAGTGGGATCCGGAGATGATTGCCAACCAGTGGCAATCAGAGTCTTCTTCTTCGCAGTACGACCCCAACTATTACTATGGATATCCGCCAGGCCAACCGTGGCCATAGACCAACTTAGGCCAAAAGCCTAAGCTTGGGGGAGTACGTATTGCTCACCGACATTACATTTATGTTCACACACTCATTGCTAGATGTCGGTGCTCATACTTTTTCATTGTAATATCCATGCTAGTTTATTTCCTTTTTATGCTTTCTTCTTGTGTGTTTAATAAACCTTAAGAAAAACCAAAAAAATTAGTTGTAGCTTTTAATTAGTTTACTTTCCATGCTTGTGGTAGTAATTAAAAAGAAAACCCAAAAAGATTTCATATTCTTCTTTTGCTTGTTGGGAGCTTTCCCGTGTAAATAGTTTTATTTATTTTCTTTTCTTTTCTCTGGGGGTCGATAGGAAAAGACCATAATTAAATTGTTGAAGTGGCTCTTATATGCATTATTGTTGATCTGACAAAAGAGCCCATATTGCCTTGCCTTCTCATGTTTATTGAATGCTTGCAGATTCCAGCTTAGTCCAATGCATGTGCACTATTATTATTATCCACATCGTTCGGTCGTGCAAGTGAAAGGCAATTATGACAATATATGATGGACTGATTGAGATGAGAAAAGCTGGTATGAACTCGACCTCTCTTGTTTTTGTAAATATGATTAGTTCATCATTCCTGATTCAGCCTATTATGAATAAACATGTTTGTAATGACAACTAGAGATCATAGTTTCTTGTGCCATGCTTAATTAGCTAGGAGCTTATAATGGTTTACCTTGCATGCCGACATGCTATTAAAATGGTTGTGATGTGGTACGATAGGGTGGTATCCTCTTTTGAACGATTCGAGTAGCTTGACTTGGCACATGTTCACGCATGTAGTTGAAACAAAATCAACATAGCCTCTACGATATTTATGTTCATGGTGCATTATATCCTACTCATGCTTGCATTCGGTGTTGATTAATTTTAATGCATGTTCATGACTGTTGTCGCTCTCTAGCTGGTCGCTTCCCAGTCTTTTTCTAGCCTTCACCTATACTAAGCAGGAATACTGCTTGTGCATCCAACTCCATAAACCCCAAAGTTATTCCATATGAGTCCACCATACCTACCTATATACGGTATCTACCTGCCGTTCCAAGTAAATTTATATGTGCCAAACTCTAAACCTTCAAATAAACATTCTGTTTTGTATGCACGAATAGCCCGTGTATCAACTAGGGCTGTCTGTATCTTCCATGTTAGGCGGGTTATTCTCAAGAGGAGTGGACTCCGCTCCTCACTCACAAGAAAATGGCTGGTCACCGGGATGCCCACTCCCATGCTTTATGCAAATCAAATCAAAATAATTGCAAACAAAACTCCCCCTGGGACTCTTGTTAGTTGGAGGCACTCGTTGTTTCGAGCAAGCCATGGATTAATGCCTGTTGGTGGAAGGGGAGTATAAACTTTACCATTCTATTTGGGATCCGCCTATAATGTGTGTAGCATGGAAGATATCACCATCTCTTGGTTGTTATGTTGACAATGAAAGTATACCGCTCAAAATATTATTCATCTCTATTTTAAAATCGAGCTCTGGCACCTCTACAAATCCCTGCTTCCCTTTGCGAAGGGCCTATCTATTTACTTTCATGTTGAGTCATCATCCTCTTATTAAAAAGCACCAGTTGGAGAGCACCGCTGTCATTTGCATTCATTACTGTTAGTTTACATTGAGTATGACTTGACTGGATCTCTTTACCATGAATTACAATGTCTAGTCAGTTCTTGATCTTTAAAGGTGCTCTGCATTTCTGTTTTGCAGTCTCAGAAAGGGCTAGCAAGATACCATCTTGTCATATCATATTATGATTGTTTTGAGAAAGTGTTGTCATCCGAGATTTATTATTATTGCTCGCTACTTGATTATGCCATTGATATGAGTAAATGTGAGACCTAAGTGTTATTGTGAATATGGTTAGTTTATAATCTTTGCTGAAAACTTGAATGCTGGCTTTACATATTTACAACAACAAGAGCAAATAGAGTTTGTAAAAGTTTTTCTTTATCACTTTTAGTTTATCAACTGAATTGCTTGAGGACAAGCAAAGGTTTAAGCTTGGGGGAGTTGATACGTCTCTGTCGTATCTACTTTTCCAAACACTTTTGCCCTTGTTTTGGACTCTAACTTGCATGATTTTAATGGAACTAACCAGGACTGACGGTGTTTTCAGCAGAATTGCCATGGTGTTATTTATGTGCAGAAACAGAAGTTCTCGGAACGACCTGAAACTCCAAGGAGCGTATTTTTGGAAATAATAAAAAATCCTGGCAAAAGATCAAGACCAGGGGGCCCACACCCTAGCCACGAGGGTGGGGGCGCGCTTGCCCCCCTAGGCGCGCCCCCTACCTCGTGGGCCCCCTGGAGCTCCTCCGACCTCAACTCCAACTCCATATATTGTGTTTCGGGGAGAAAAAAATCAGAGAGAAGAATTCATCGCGTTTTACGATACAGAGCCGCCGCCAAGCCCTAAAACCTCTCGGGAGGGCTGATCTGGAGTCCGTTCGAGGGTCCGGAGAGGGGAATCCGTCGCCATCGTCATCATCAACCATCCTCCATCACCAATTTCATGATGCTCACTGCCGTGCGTAAGTAATTCCATCATAGGCTTGCTGGACGGTGATGGGTTGGATGGGATCTATCATGTAATCGAGTTAGTTTTGTTAGGGTTTTATCCCTAGTGTCCATTATGTTCTGAGATTGATGTTCTTATGACTTTGCTATGCTTAATGCTTGTCACTAGGGCCTGAGTGCCATGATTTCAGATCTGAACCTATTATGTTTTCATCAATATATGAGTGTTCTTGATCCTATCTTGCAAGTCTATAGTCACCTACTATGTGTTATGATCCAGCAACCCCGAAGTGGCAATAATCGGGACCACTCCCGGTGATGACCGTAGTTTGAGGAGTTCATGTATTCACTATGTGTTAATGCTTTGGTCCGGTACTCTATTAAAAGGAGGCCTTAATATCCCTTAGTTTCCACTAGGACCCCGCTGCCATGGGAGGGTAGGACAAAATATGTCATGCAAGTTATTTTCCATAAGCGCGTATGACTATATTCGGAATACATGCCTACATTACAATGATGAATTGGAGCTAGTTCTGTGTCACCCTAGGTTATGACTGTTACATGATCAATCGCATCTGGCATAATTCTCTATCACCATTCCATTGCCTACGAGCTTTCCATATATTGTTCTTCGCTTATTTACTTTTCCGTTGCTATATTGTTATCATCGCTATAAAACACCAAAAATATTACTTTTGCTACCGTTACCTTTTGCTACCGTTACCACTACTATCATATTACTTTGCTACTAAATACTTTGCTGCAGATATTAAGTTTCCAGGTGTGGTTGAATTGACAACTCAGCAGCTAATACTTGAGAATATTCTTTGGCTCCCCTTGTGTCGATTCAATAAATTTGGGTTGAATACTCTACCCTCGAAAACTGTTGCGATCCCCTATACTTGTGGGTTATCAGTCGGCATAATTGTCATAAACACTAAATGAAACAAATAATAATAAAAGATAATATACCACATTCGAATCATAGATAGGTCGAGGGCCGACGGGGGCGGATACCAAAACCATGGCACTATATAATAACAAACAATAATAAAACTAAGAAAATTATACAAGTATCTATCTAAATCATACAAGTAAGATTTTTTTTTCTTTTAAAAAGAAGATAAGAACAAGAGGCTCACCACGGTGGTGCCGACAACGAGATCAGCGCGGGCGATCGACGGCGGTGAGGACGGGGACCGGACAGGACGGACCGCCAAAACTAGACAAATCTTGGGGAAAATGGAGCTTGGAGGTCGAGCTTGGAGAGGAGAAATCTTAAGTGTGGCTCTCATGTGCATGCATAGAAGGGAGAACAGAGCAGCGCATGCACATACCTCCCACACAGCCAAAACAGAGGAGAGGGTGGGCAGGGGCGAGGGTATATATGGGCATCTCTTTAGTCCCTTTTGGTGGCTAGAACCAGGAAAGTAGCCCGCTCTTTGGTCCCGGTTCCAGCCACCAACTGGGACTAAAGGGGCAGCGCCAGGAGCAAGGCCCTTTGGTCCTGGTTCGTGTCTGGAACCGGGACCTATCGCCCCGAAGGCCCGGCCGGTGCTGTCGGATTAAGGGCTCCGCATACCCTTGAGAGGTCTGAATACTGGGGTGCGTACGAAGAACTCCTTCTCCCTGACATGTCGGCCCAATGGTCCCACAGCTTAGCTCAACGAACCCAAGGCAAAAGACACAGCAGTTTATCCTGGTTCGGGCCACCTTGCGGTGTAATACCCTACTCCAGCTTTCTGGTGGATTGCCTCGAGGGGATGAGGATGAACTAGTACAGTGGATGAATAGCCTCAGGAGGTGAGGTGTTCCTGAGTTCGATGAGCTGGTGGGTGAGGGGATGGTCTGAATGATCCGATCCCTTTCTATGGTGGTGGCTAAATCCTATTAATAGTGGCCTTGGTCCTCTTCCCAAATGTTGGTGGGAAGGGATCCCACAACGGCTAAATTCGAAGGGAGACAACTAGTACAAGTTAGCCTGACAAAAGTAGTCTTCGCCTGCAAAGGCTCTGGTGGTGACGCTGTCGTGGGCTCCACGATGACCTCCATCCTGTCGTACTGGCGGTCTTGGTCTCATTGCACCAATATGGAAACCTTTGCTTGACTCCTCGGGACTTCGTGCTTGCGCTTGCTTCCTTAGCACGAAAGAGGAAACTGGTGCGTTGCGCCTGTTGGCGCCTGCCTGGCCTTGGTCGTCATGGCTCACATCATGTAAACCTCGAGAGGTGCATCTTGCCTTGATATCCCAGCCTGGTGAGGCCGCCCCCTAGGGAGGTCTTGGTGTCGTCCGCCTCGCGAGGCTTGGCCCCTCGCGAGGGTCTTGTGTTGTTGCTACTGAAATTGGCCCGTACCAGGCCGCTGGTGGAGCCACACCGTGGGCAGCAGGCAGGCAAGTTTGGGTACCCCTGTTCCGAGGATGCCGACAGTAACCTCCGGGCCCAAGGCACGCTCGAGCTTGGCTTTGAGGCGAAGCCTAAGTGCAAGCGTAGAGCGCCGCGGGCCCCAACCGCCTACGGCCTTGGTCGACGCATGGCGATTGATGGGACGTGGGTGCCTCCGCTTCCCCATGCTGCCTCGGCAACTCCCCGACTTGATGAGACTCCGCTGCATGTAGAGGAAAATCATCATTACGTGCGATCGTGGTGACCGGTGATTGGCCTCCTTCTGGCTATAAATGAGAGGAGGGGCAGAGCCCCCTCGCTCATCCCTATCTTCTCATAGTCCGCTCCTTCTTCTTCCTCTTGGTCCCTCCATCCTGCTATCTTGCCAAAACATCCATGGCACCGATCAGGAGGTTTTCCGCAGCGGAAAAGGGAAAGACCTCCCTCGTGGAGCCTGAGCTACTTCCTCCGAAGAAGAAGTCCCGGTGCCCTCATGACGCCGAGGCGAGGAAGGAGGTGACGCGGCCTCGGTACGAGCGGCCACCCCTGGCTTCCCACTAGCTCTATACGCTCAGGCGCCAGGCTTGGGAGAAGGTAGCAGCGCTCCACGCCACGCGAGCCGTGGCCACGAGGACCAAGCTAGGGCCGCACGGCCGTCTGTCCTGTGAGTCCATGCTGAAGCCTCCTCGTGTGAGTTCGTGATGTGGGCGGTGATGCCTCCGCGCACGTGGATCCGGTCCCGCAGTTCTTCACCGAAGAGATGCCGCCGAGGGGGCCGCTCGAGCTGTGGCTGCAGCATGCTGGGTTCTGCAGCTTAGCCAAGGGGGCGGAGGTTGAGGTCGTCTCCCCTGGCAAGATCTTCATAACTCATGGATGGCGTGAGGTCGCCCGTGCCTGCCGCACGGAGGGGGCCCTCGCCATCCATTTCGAGTATGACGACACCTCCATGTTGTTCTTCAAGGTCTTCGACGAGGAAGGTCATCGCCTGGAGTGCTTCCTTGGAGGAGACCGCCAGTAGGGTGAGGCGACAGACGCAGGGCCTGCCATTGGTCCTGCCGACAGCTCCTCCAGCAGTGACGACTCCTGGGAGACCAGCGACTCTCCTGAGCCCAACGAGTCTCCGGAGTCGAGCGATGACAGATACATGCCTCCAACCTCTTGTCGTGCCCAGAGCATCACAGCGGCCTCCGTCTGGCGCCGGCGATGATCTGGATGGGGTCGGCCTGGGCCTCATGTGGCCCACTGTTGATGATGGCATCTGCGGTGGTGCCCATAGTCGGGGCCTCTCGAGGTTGTTCTTCTTTTGTTCCCTGCAAGGAATCGAAACGAACCCCATGGGGGTATGTAAATAACATGTAATGCTTCTGTTCCAATGTTCTTTGTTCTTAACGTGAGATAGTGGTTACATGTCTCGCTCAGACATCACTCCCCCTTTTCGTTCTTGCGGTAGCTTTAGCACTCTACGCTGTCAGGTCCCAGTCCCCAGGCAGGCTTTAGCCGTCACTGGTATGCCAGGTCGCGATGTCGTGTTCAAGGCCAGGAGGTGAGCGGCCCGAGGTCCGGTAAGAGGTCCCGAGGCGCGATGCTCAGGAGGTCCCCCTTGGCGTGCAAGCAACTCCCTGGAGGCCAAAAAGGAGAGCAGCACTGTTGGAGCGAGTTTATGGGAGCGCGGGGGGGGGGGGGTAAAGGCAGAGAGATTCACTTCATTACGCATGGTGACTTATCTTTTGGAAACCCGGTGGTGATTCCTCACACAACGCCCGACTCGTGCTTTAGCGGTGATGCTACTAGGTAGGGCCACGCCGGTCTCCCCTTTCCTCACTCATCTGAATGCTCTGCGTCCTTGGGTCCCAAACCTCGAGCGAGGCTCAGCCGCCACTAGTATACCAGGTCTCAATGCCGTGGTCAAGGCCAGGGGTGAGGGCTGGAGAGTCAGTAAGGGCTCCTGAGGCGCGATGCTCAGGAGTCCCCCTTAAATGCGCAAGCGAATCGCGTAAAAAGGGGCGGCCGGCGAGGCCTCCTGTAGTTGAGCTCCAGAGATTCCTGCGGGTTAGTTCGAGGGGAGAGCATAACTCATAATTACATTTGCTATCCTGCCACTATTCTTTCCACAAGAAGATAGAGGCACTGAGGATCTGGTGAGGTGACGTGCACGGAGCGGGCCGCGAGCCAGAGCTCGATCACATAGGTTTATCAGCGTTGCAGGGACGGACCCGAGCACAAGCACCGTGCTAGCATGTGGAACCCCCTTTGTGGGATGAGTGAGAGGCTGGTCAGCAACGCGGGGAGCCGCGAAGGGCGTCAGACAGGTAGGTGATAACATAAATCATCATATGGTAGAAGATAAAGCTAGTCCAGACAGATGCAAGAACAATACATGCCGCAGGTACGGACCCAACGCCGCCTTGGGATGATGCAGCCTGAGGGGCGCCCCCAACAAGATAAATTAAACATGAAAAAAGGATACGAGCCATAGGGACAGGCCCATGCGACTTGGGGATAATGCAGCCCAAGGGGCGCCCCCAACTAAATAAACTGGAAAATGTCACCTGCTGCCGTTGCTGAAGAGATGTTGAAGTAGCTGAAGATGCGCCCTGAAGAGGTTGCTCCTCACGAGCCGCCTTGGTCTTGAACCTCAGGAGGCTCTGGTGGTTCGGGAGGCTCGCGAAGAACCATTGCTACCTCCGCCAGGACCGCATGGTACCTGGTTTCCTGAGCAGCCATGATGCTTCGTAGGTGATGCTGGAAGGCGACAGCCGCGTTCGGCAAGCCAAAAGGCATGCAAACGTAGCTGTGAGGCGGGCCCTCACACCGACCAGCGTGCGAAGGCCAGAAGCGCTCTTGAGTTGCGGCTCTGTTGAGCCCGGGGATGTTGACACAGACATGTAGCTTGTTGTCCTCGCCAGGACAAGGAGCCGCGCCAGGTGGTAGGCGGTGGTCGCCACGCATGGCTCTCGCCTCATGAAGCTCCTCGGTCGTCTTGGTGCTGAAGTCCTGAGCACCTGGCACCCTGTGCCTAATGCCCTCGTCAGGGAAGTGTGCAATGAAGCACGCCTCCATGTGGTGCCCGAGCGCCTCCCTTGTGACATTGGCAAAGTCAGAGGCCCTCCAAAAGAGAGCCCCCGAGCCCAGCCTGAGGAGGGCGCCAGGCGTGCCTTCCTATGCGCGAGAGGGAGGCGCCCCATCCGTGGGCGCTGATCCTCAGGTTGTGCCGCTAGAGACACCGCTCTCCTAAGGCTCTTGGCAGAGTAGCTACTTCTTCTTCTTGGGGATATCCTCAGGAGAGTATATGGTGCCTTCATTGTCTAGGTCTTCAATTGTCGCAGCCTAATAGGCACGCTCGAGGGAGCACACCGCGTTTTTCTCCCCGTAGGCGGTCGTGATGATGTCTTGGTTCCCTGGTATCTTGAGGATGTTGTAGCCATGGTGGGTCACTGCCATGAACTTGGCCAGGGCCGGATACCCAAGGATAGCGTTGTATGGGAGGCGGATGTGAGTGACGTCGAAGTCGATGAGCTCGGTGCAGTAGTTGTCACGCTGGCCGAAGGTGACAGGGAGGCGGATTTGCCCTATCGGGGTGGTGGAGCCATCGGTCACTCTTGAGAAGGGCTTGGTGGGCTGCAGCTGATCATATGGCACCTTGAGGCAGTCGAACGTCTCGATGGAAAGAACACTGATCCCTGCACCACCATCGATGAGGGTCTTGGTGACAAGGACATTGCTGATGACAGGCGAGCAAAGCATCGGGAGGGCGCCGGAAGTTGCTGCACACTTGAGCTAGTCGGACGAGCTGAAGGTGATGGTGCACTTGGACCGCCTAAGTGGACGTGTGGCCTCGAGCCTAGGGAGGGCCACGTTCACCTCACAAGCGAACTGCTTGAAGGTGCGGTGTGAGGCTGGGGCCTGAGCGCCACCCAAGATGCAGGAAACGGTGTGAGGTTCCTGGAAGCCCCCAGCCCCCTCGTCCTGGTGGTGATCATCGTTTCTTCTTGGTGGTGGCGGCAACAGTGGGAGGCCACCATTGCCCCGAGGACGGTCCTCATGACACTGGTCTCTCTAGGCACCCTCGCGAGGCTGGCCTTGCCAGCGATCCTCACGAGGCTGGTCGCGCCACTCCTGGCGGGGGTCGCGGTCATCCCAACGTCCTCCGCTTCTGCCTCCACCGTGGCCGTAGCCTTGATTGTTGTGCTCAGGGCGTCGACCAAGGCGTCCGTCGCGGATGGCCCTGAGGTCCTGACAGTCGTTGGTGTTGTGGATGTGTACGTTGTGGAAGACGCAAAACGGGCAGCTACTCTTGGACGACTCTTGGTGGTCGCAGCCGGGCTTCATCTCTGGTTCGGCCGCGAGCACAGCAGCCCTCTTGCACTATAAGTCCTTGGCCTTGGCCCTCTTGTCTTCTGGGTCGGCAACTGGGAGCTCGAGAAGGGAGAGGCACCCCTCCTCAGCTCTCGCGCACTTGGTAGCCATGTTTAACATCTCCAGAGTCATGCACAGGTCCTCGTGAATGGTGAGATCTTCCTTCATCTTGACATCGCGGACGCCATCGGAGAATGCTGAGAAGATGGCTTCGTCGGAAACCTTGGGGATCTTGAGGCGAACATTGTTGAAGCGCTGGAAGTATTTTTGCAGGGTCTCCCCAGGCTGCTGCTTGATGCACCGTAGGTCACCCGCGGCAGGTGGGCGGTCGCGAGTGGCCTGGATGTTGGCGACAAAACGCTCACGCATCTCGCCCCAGGACGAGATCGATCCCGCGGGGAGATTCAGGAGTCATGAGTGTGCGCCGTCCTTGAGGGCCATGAGGAACCAGTTCACCATGACCTTTTCGTCGCCACTGGCCGCCTCGATGCTCAGCTCGTAGAGCTGCCGGAACTCCGCAGGTTCGGGGGTGCCGTCGTAGCGTGGAGGCAGGTCAGGCTTGAACTTGTCGGGCCAGACGATGCTGCGCAGCTCAGGGGTGAAGGCGCAGCAGCCCCCTGTGGTCACCGGAGCCCGTCGTGGAGGTGGAGCCTGATCCTGGCGCTCGCGCACCACCGCTGCAAGAGGTGCGCGATCTTGACGTGGTGGCGGAGGGAGCGCTAGAGCACCTTCTTGCAGCCACTGGACCTCCCGAGAACTTTCTTCTTCACCTGCGAGCGCCTAGCGCAGTGGGTCACGCCGAGGGCCATGCGTCTTGGGCCAAGGGCGACGTCTTGAAGAGGAGGTGGCGGAGGCGCTCCATTGGCTATGTCACCCGCTGCAGGCGGTAGACGAGGCAGCGAGAGGGACGGTGCAGGCGAGCCCCCAGCCATGCTGACAAGCTCGGTGATGCGGTCCAGCCAGTCTTCGTAGAGGTCGTTGACCTGGCGGTAGCGCAGGAGTTCACGCGTCATGAGCAGCGTGGCCTGCGTGTTCGTCGGGCCGTGGCGAGCATGGGACGACGAGCCAGCTGGAGTCAGCGACGGGGTGGCGTTGCGTCCGTCCCGCCGCATGAAGGGGTGCTGCGATGAAGCTTCCTACTCGTGTCCCACCGGGCCGGTGACAGCGTTGGTGGCTGGTGATGGAGAACAACGGGGAGGCCCACCAACGGGCGCTGTCTGGGCGACGCACGCGGCGAGAGCGGCTCGACGCTCAGCGTGGGCTCGGCGAGCATCTGCCATGGAGATGGTGGAGCGGCGGTGAGTCAATCGACGGAAGAGAAGCTTCGACGCACCCCTACCTAGCGTGCCAAATGTTGGATTCAGGGCTCCGCAGACCCTTGAGAGGTTCAAACAATAGGGTGTGTATGAAGAACTCCTTCTCCCCGACCTGCCACCACAACAATCCCACATCTTATCTCGACGAACCCAAGGGACAAGAGACACAATAGTTTATCCTGGTTCAGGCCACATTGCGGTGTAGTACCCTACTCTAGCTTTGTGGTGGATTGCCTCGAGGGGCTGAGGTTGAACTAGTATAGTGGATGAACAACCTGAGGTGGTGAGGTGTTCTTGAGCTCGATGAGCTGGTGGGTGAGGGGATGGTCTGAATGATCTGATCCCTTTCTATGGTGGTGGCTAAGTCCTATTTATAGTGGCCTCGGTCCTCTTCCCAAATGTTGGCGGGAAGGGATCCCACAACGGCCAAATTTGAAGGTAGACAACTAGTACAAGGTATCCTGACAAAAGTTGTCTTCGCCTGCAAAGGCTCTGGTGGTGACGTTGTCGTGGGCTCCATGATGAACTCCGTCCCGTCGTCCTGGCGGTCTTGGTCTCGTTGCACCAATATGGAAACCTTTGCTTGACTCCTCGGTACTCCGCACCTGTGCTTGCTTCCTTAGCACCAAAGAGGAAACTGGTGCGCTACCCCCGTTGGCGCCCGCCTGGCCTTGGTTGTCATGGCTCGCGTCATGTAAACCTTGTGAGGTGCATCTTGCCTTGATATCTACGTTCCTCGGGAGCCAGCCTGATGAGGTCGCCCCCTAGGGAGGTCTTGGTGTCGTCTGCCTCGCGAGGGTCTGGTGTTGTTGCTACTGAAACTGGGCCGTACCAAGCCGCTGGTGGAGCCACGCCATGGGCCGCAGGCAGGAAAGTCTGGCTACCCCCATTCCTAGGACGCCGACAGGCGCCCTGGCCTCACGAATTGGGACTGATGCACCCATTGGTCCCGGATCGTAAGAGAACCGGATTAATGCTCTTATCTGGCCTGGACCAAAGCCATGTTTTCTACTAGTGATAAGGGAAAGTCTCAATGAATTCAACCCATTTAGCATGTCAATGGTTCAGTTTTGCTTGACTTTTAATGTGTTTCGAAGATTTTCATGATCAGAATGTATAACAAATTCTTTGGGCCATAAATAATGTTGCCATGTTTCCAAAGTCCTAACAAGAGCACATAATTCCTTATCATGAGTAGAATAATTCAGACTAGGCCCACTCAATTTTTTAGAAAAGTATGCAACAGGTTTACCATCTTGTCTTAAATAACCTCCGAGTACAATTCCACTAGCATCACATTCAACCTCAAAAGTCATACTAAAATGAACAAGTTGAAGTAATGGAGAATGTGTCAACTTATCTTTCAATACCGTGAAGGCTTTTTCCTGTTTGGTACCCCGAACAAAAGGCACATCCTTCTTTGTAAGCTCATTGAGAGGTGCAACAATGGTGCTAAAATCTCTCCCAAAATGCCTATAGAAACTAGTGAGTCCAAGAAAACTCCTCACTTGTGTGACCGTTTCGGGCTGCGGCCAACTCTCAATAGATTCAATCTTGGCTTTATCAACTTCAATTCCCTGTGGAGTAACAACATAGCGAAGGAAAGATACTCGATCGGTGCAAAAGGTGCACTTCCCACGGTTACCAAACAAATGTGCATCACATAGCACAACAAAAACAACACGTAAATGTTCCAAATGTTCCTCCAAAAATCTGCAATAAATCAATATATCATCAAAATAGACTACCACAAATCGTCCAATGAAGGCACGTAAAAATCCGTTCATTAATCTCATGGAAGGTTCTAGGTGCATTAGTTAACCCAAAAGGCATGACAAACCATTCATATTAGCCAAACTTAGTTTCAAATGTCGTTTTCCATTCATCTCCCAATTTCATACAAATTTGATGGTATCCACTAATGCAAATCAACTTTGGAAAATATGGTAGATCCACTTAACTCATAAAGCATACCATCTTTCCTACGAATAGGATGGCAATAACGAATAGTAATATTATTAATGGATTTACAATCAACACACATACGTGATGTACCATCCTTTTTCGGCACTAGAATAATAGGAACAACACAAGGACTAGGGGATTCGCGTATATAACCTTTGTCGAGGAGCTCATGTACTTGAAGCATAATCCCCTTCATCTCCTTTGGATTGGTATGGTATGGCGCACTATTGGGCAGCGAAGCACCGGGAATTAAGTCAATCTGATGCTCAATCCCTCGAATAGGTGGTAATCCCGGTGCACGTCTTGTGGAAAGACGTCAGTGAACTCCTGCAAAATGTTAGTGATAGCAGGAGGCAAAGAGGGAGGCACGCCCTTGAATGAAAATAATGCCTCTTTGCACACAGAAGCATAGCAAACAGATTTGCTGAAATCTAGATCATCAATATCGGATTTGGTGGCTAGTAAACATCCATTTTTCAATTTAATTTCATAGGCAACATGAGATGATGGTTTATTATTAGGCTTCATTTGTTGCTCGGATTCTTTTGCCACAATCTGATTTTCACTCTTGTTTTGCTCCTATTTTGCTCTACTAGCTCTAGTAAGATGGTGTTTCAAAATGTGTTCAGGAGACATAGGAGGAAAAGTAACATGTTTATCCTTATGAACAAGAGTATACTGGTTGTTTCTACCATGGTTTACAGATTTTTCATCGAATTGCCATGGCCTACCAAGTAATAAGGAGCATGCTTGCATGGGTACCACATCACAACCAACATAACCAACATATGTGGTGATACTAAAATGCACACGCACAGTACGTGTTACCTTAACCTTGCCGCTATTATTGAACCATTGTATATAGTAAGGATGAGGATGTGGTCTGGAGGTGAGAGACAACTTCTCCACCATCTCCATACTAGCCAAGTTGTTGCAACTCCCTCCATCTATGATGATGCGAATAGAATGTTCCTTCACAACTCTCGTTGTATGGAACAAATTGTGCCTCTGGTTTGCTCAGCATGTGTTATCTGCACACTAAAACACGTTGACCAACTAAACTTTCATACCTGTCAGCGTCTTTAGCAGCCATGTATTGTGTATCTTGTTCAGAATCATCTCCACTGTGTCCTTCACTTGCAGTAAGAGCCAAAGTCTCCTCATCATAGGCACTAGTGGACTCATGCCCACCATCCTTAGTAGCAATCATCACACACAAAGATGGGCATTTGCTCGCATAGTGACCTCCACCCTTGCAACGATGACATATAACATCATGTGTTTTCCCTATTGATGCCATGGATGAAGAAGAGCATTGTGCGAGACCGGTAGGTGTGCTCTTGGCGGATGGTGGTGGTGCTTGTTTTCTTGTATCACAGTTGGAATTGGTGGATGAAGTAGGCGGTGCTGCAGCAGGATGTGTGGAAGTAGAAGATGTACGTGGTGTCCATGATGAAGATTGACCTACGAAAAAAATCAGTTCGCGCCAATGCCTGTTGATCCTGCACTTCACGTTCAGCTTTGCAAGCAAGATGGAATAAATGAGTGACATTGTTATAATCCTTATACTCTAATATTGTCTGAACCTCTCTATTTAATCCACCCATAAAACATGCAAGCATAGCTTCATTATCATCAACAATACCACATCCAATCATGCTAGTTTGTAATTCATGATAATATTCCTCTACAGAGTTTTTTCCTTGTCTTAAATGCTACAGTTTTTGGAGCAATTGACGTTGATAATATGGTGGAACCCAATGAGTACGCATAGAAATTTTCAAAGCAGCCCAAGTAGTTGGAATATTATCATGATATAATCTACAATGTTCAGACCACCATACACAAGCAAAACTAGTCAATGCACAAATAATAGCAGCAACACGTCTATCCTTGGTATATTGTAAACATGTAAAACGGTGTTCAGTTTCTAAATCCCAAGTAATAAGATATACATCGAGAACGTATCTACCCTCAAATGGCAGAATATTCAATTTTAGTTTAGGAACATGGTCATGGTATAGTACCTGAGGTGGTGGTGCAGCCCTACCGTTGTGATTATATGCATGTGGACGACGTGGTGGTGCTGGTGGTTGCACGTAGTTCTGATTTCGCACAGCCTCATCGTCGTATTCACCCTCATAATCGTGCCCTCCTCGGCAGTAGCAGCAGTAGCAGCGGCACTAGAATTTTGGCCTTCCTCAAGAGGAACACGATTTGCTCGTCCTACCGGATCGCGTTGTGGAGGTGGTTGTTGTTGTTGTTGCTGCAACGGTGCAGCAGAGGCAACAGGTGGTGGCAGACGCATGTGTACTTCACCGAACTTGGCATTCAACTTGTTGTCAATTGCCTTCTCAATTCCATCTATCCTCTTCAGAGCCTTTCCAAAGCTTCTCATCACGTCTTGCACCTGTTCATCCAACATTTACTGAAAATTATCATGGAGCTCCTTGTTCGTCATGTTCTCCCAGTCTAGCTCGTCCTCTTGTGACCCTGGCATGGTTAGCAGCAAGAGAAACACACAAGAATATGATCCTACATACTACTAGGAAGTGTGGTGGTGGTGATTCACAAATCCATCAAGCGAATCTCAAATTCTCTACTAGTTCTTAACAAGCAGCGGGCGGCGATCGGCAATCGTTGTAGTCAAAACTCTCAAAGCTTGGATAGCGAGATTGCCAAGTGGTGTCAAACGCATGGTGTAGATGTATGTGGAGCTGGGAAGGCTTTAATATATGGTAGCAAAAAGGGACAGTAATAATCAATTCAGAGATGCAAAGTTGAATAAACACTCAACGACGGTACTGTGATGGTCCTAAGCTAGACCGTGCTAGAGACACGAACCTACAGCACTAGCAAAATCACGATGATGCACGTAAATAAAGGACGAGCACACTCTGAATCTTCTTTTCTCTCTCTTTTTTTGCACCTTTTGCCTCTCTTTTTTACTCTACAACAATTTTTTCTGAAAAAGACTACAAATGGTCTAAAAACTGCCTAGCCAGAATTTTCCATACTTAGTTTTTTTTAACTCGAACTATTTTTCTTCTACGGGTGGCATGGAACTTGGGAATCCGACTTGGTCACAACTCGTACTAGTACGTGATCTCGAAATCAATAACAGAGAAGGAAATACTGGACTCAAAGTAGGATTGGTGGCAGAGATGAATCTGGTGGAACTCCGACTAGTGGCGGATATATGTAGCGGACTGGTGGCAAATCTGTGATGGAGGTGGACTCGGATTGGCAATAGATAGGTGGTGGCATATATGGACTCAGATTGGCGGCGGATATGCGATGGTGATATATGACAACGGTGATGATGATGGTGGTATATGGAAGCAGTGATGACGATGGTGGTATATGGCAGTGGTGATAACGATGGTGTGGTAGCGGCATGACAACATGTGAACAAAAATCGAAACTCTAAAGGACTAGACACTAAGACCAGCAACTTGACACGATGATGCAACCACAAATTCAAAAAAGCAAAAACACTGAAAATATTATGCAAAGGCTCAGATTGGTCGGATGTGATGAACTAACCCTAATGTTTTTGGCTTTTTCGTGGACTGTAGGTATGAAGAATAGATACAATCTAGACTATGAAAACTGGTAAAATCTCATTGAGCAACCTACACCTCTCATACCAATTGATAGAGGCAAAGGTGTCCCGTCTTTTCATGAGATGGTGGCTATCATTTTTAGTGGAGTATACTTTGATGATCTGACGACGAACGTGCAAAGACGTCGTGCCTTAGCAATCACTAAACCAACTCCGAGAGGTTATTAACCATGCAGAAACATGATCAACCTGACTATGAGGGTCTATTTGTTGCAGGAAAACAAACAAGAAAGAAACTAAGATTACAATATAGATATTGCGAATATAAGATGAAAGTTTTATTGATGAAAGTGGGGTTCTGTGACGTCTTGGCCTGGTCGTTGAACACAAACGACGGACGGAAGTTGCAGCTATGGCGAACTTTAATCTAAACAAAACCCATGTCTAAGCGACGCCCTAAAGGTTGTATTTATAGAGAGATAGAGGGGATTTCGTCCACCCTTGTCAAGGTGGGACTAAATTTTGTCGTAAGTCGTTTTCCCTATTAATATGGACTCTAAAAACAGCCTATAAAGTGTATATCAGAATTACATGGACCTGGCCCAAAAATAAGGTGGTGCGACACCTATATTAAGCAATGGACGGAATTTATGAAAGGCCATCTTGAATATTTCAGCCATGTCCTTGTATGTCATCATGGTGGCTCCAAAGTGTTGAAAACTCTACCAGACACTCCATTCTTGTTCCCCTTGTGCACGTCAACATCTCCATGCCTAATGACGCTCCAATGTACATAGTTCTTGTCCATGCCGGTCCCTTCATTTGTAAGCCAAATAAATGTACCCAATTTAGGTAGCATCACATTCTCATGAAAATTAGAATCATTACCAAAAAATGTAAGTACCTGGTAATTTAATTGGCGTGTGCAAGCTCTAGTAATTGGTCCAGTATATGTAATAGTAGGGGTTGTGGGTGTAATTGTGGTACGATGTCCTCATCAACCACATATCGAAACCACGACAAATATCTTTGTGTCTTCATTGTGTTTGATCTTCCATCTCTACCCTTTACTTTCTGCACAATTGCATGCTTTACTATTTCCGCTGCCCTATCTCTAGATATGCATGTGTAGGAAGTCTTGGTGTTATATTACCTAGTGCCAAAATCGGCCTAAATTTCAAGGGAACTAAAAATTGCACCTTTTGTTGGTTCAGAGTCTATTGACCCCCCCCCCTCTAGACCTATCTTCTCCAATCCTACAGCTTTGAAGACAAGTTCAGGGGCTACCAACGGTGTCCAAGACTAGGGGTACCAACATAGTTGGCTCGCAGTCCATGGGTCGAGCTTATGGCCCGCTGACCTCAACAAGGAAGGACTCTAGAGGCCTCGAACCTAGGCGTGATCGAGACAAACATTGCTGAAGACTTGGCTTATAATTCAAGGAGAACTCCAACTATCAGTGTGTTAATTCCTAGTTGGCAACCGACCATATGTAACCCTAGAGACCACTTGTGCCTATATAAGCCAGAGGGTTTAGTCCATAGAGACACAATCATAATTACCAGCCTTATGGTTTAGACCACAACACACGATCTCAAGGTAGATCATCCTATACTCGATACTTCATCATCAATACAATCAAAGCAGGACATAGTGTTTTACCTCTTCCAGAGGGCCCGAACCTAGGTAAACATTGTGTCCCTTGTCTCCTGTTACCCATTGTTTCTAGGTCCATAGCTCGGGAACCCTACTCGAGATCTGCCGATTTTAGTACCGACACTAAGGTGCTCAAGTTTTTGCGAAGCCCGACAATACTTAGAATGCTAGTCTCAATAGGTATGAAGGTATTTGCAATGATGGTGGGGATATCAATGTGAAAATAGCAAGGAAGGAAGAGTGTATGACAGAATGGATACCTTCGTCGCACATAACCTTCCACGAAGTTGGGGGTCACCGGCCTTGCTTCCGGTTGAAGATGGTCTCAAAGGACGGATAGTCATCGTCGATGTCGAGCTTCGATGGTTGATGTATTCGATGGAACGATACAATCTTACGATGGTTGATAAAGAAGTAATTGTCCCTAAGTAGCCGATACAACTTAGGAGACTTAAATCACAAATCAAACAACCAAAAATACAATGGGAACCAAAATGGGTTAGGTTGCGGAAGTTTTGGGTGGTTGTCGGCGTTCTGGGATTGGGGGTACCTAGACTTGTCTGCCTGCGGCCCAGCACACGGGCTCATCGATGGCCTGGAATATCCTAGCACCAACACCTATAGGACAAGACCGTTGTGATGTCCCCTGGCCTCGCGAGGTGGACGACGCCAAGACCTCCAGAGGAGAAGCTCGCCGAGCCTGCTTCCCAAGGGGCGGAGAGCTCTATGCAAGCCTCCCGCCTGAGGCTGTGATGATGTGAGCCATAACGACCAAGGCCAGGTGGGCGCTAGTGGGCGCAGAGGGCACAGTTTCCTCTTTGGTGCTAAGGGAGCAAGGGCAAGCGCAGGTTCCCGAGGAAGGCCCCAAAGCTTTCCATTCTGGTGCAACGAGACCAAGACCATGAGCTCAGCACGCGAAGAACACCTTTCGTCGGTATAAGATGTACTCCTTGTCCCCTTTCAAAATTGGCTGTTGTGGAATCCCTTCCCACCTAAGCTATGAGGGAAGAGGACCAAGGCCACTATAAATATGGGCTAGCCACCACCGTAGAAAGGATCTGATCCGACCCCAGGCCGATTCATCCTCACTACCCGAGCCGTCGCGAGGCCGCTCATCCACTGTACTAGTTCATCCTCTACCTCCTCGTGAGGCCAATCCACCAAAAGCAGGAGTAGGGTTTTACATTGCAAGGTGGCCCGAACCTGGGTAAATCATTGTGTCCATCTTCTTCCCTTCTTGCACGAACTCGACGAGGTTAGGCCATGGGGTGGTGAGCTTGAGGCTAGAACTAGTTGGGATCTTCGCACACGCCCAGAGTTCGAAACTTCTTGGGTCTATGGAGCCCCGATTCTGACATTTGGCGCGCCAGGTAGGGGTGTGTCGTAATCCTCCTTCCAATTCCACTTCGTCTCCGCTCTGTCGCTCCCATGACCGATGCACACCGAGTCTGCGTGGAGCGTCGGGCAGCTCGCGTCACCCAGACGGCGCCCATGGGCCGCGGTGTCCGGTGCCACTCTGCCTCTCCTGTGGCTAACGCTGCCACTGACATTGCTGCTCACGAGCAGCAGGATTCATCGCTGCCACCCTCCATGTGGTGCGATGGTGCACCGCCACTCCTTCTCTCACTCCCGCCACGGCATCGTCCTCTCACGCCTGCCGCGGACCGGCGAACGCACAGGCTGCCACTACTAGGGAAATGCCTATACACAGGAGCTTAGTAGTAGCGCTTTTTAGAAGGCAGCATTGTTACTACTTATCAGTAGCGCTTGGCCTCGGAAAGCGATGCTACTACGCACTTACCAGTAATGATGTATTCATAAAACACACTACTACTACAATTGCCAGACCATTGCCGGCAGGCCAGGCATACTAGTATCGCTTGTATGTAGATAGCTCTACTGCTATTGTACGTCGCAGTAGCGCTTTCCACTGACAAGCGCTACTACTACAGGCACCTTATCCACGCTCTCGGTCCGGCCCACGCTCGATCTCACTCTCCCCCTCACACACTCTCATGTGCGTGCCTCCGCCGCGCGCCATTGTTGTCGTCGTCCACCGCGCGTCGCCGTCCCCCACGCCGGTCTTCTCCCGCCGGCTCTCCTCCCCCGTCGGCCACCCTCCCCCGCGCCAGCCTCCTCCCCCGTTGGCCGCCCTCCCGTGCCGGCCCTCCTCCCCCGCCGGTCACCCCCCTGCGTCGGCCCTCCTCCACCAAGGTACTCCTCCTCCCTCCTTCCTCCTCCTCCCTAGTTAATTTTGAACCCTGTCTTGTTGAAAATTTTAGGTTAAATCTTACAATAATGTAGTAGGTTATGATCTTAGGTGTTTAATCTTAGGTGTTTAATTTTAGAATAATGTAGTATGAACCCTAGCTAGTTATGATCGAACCATATTCAAAATGTAGGTTTTTAATTAGGTGTAGTTAATATAGTTGAGGTGTTTTAGGTGTTTAATCTTAAAATAATGTAGTATGAACCCTAGTTATGATTGAACCATGTTCAACATGTCATGTTTGTTGTTTTTTTAGTTAAAGCAATTATTCTCGCATGGACGTCAATGATTCCTATCCCGCATCCTCGTCGTCGACTCAGGGAGGAGGCCTGCTTGATCAGAGGGGCCATGTTCGGGACTGGGCTTCACCGGGCTGGTACTGGGAGGTGCTAACTTCTGGGGGGTGCAGCTTGGTGAGGAGCCAGTCCGTCCTTGACCTGAACCTTCTTTGGTGGCAGTCACATAGGAAGTGACGGTGTAGAGGCTTGAGTACCCCGTAGAGGTGGTACGTCACTGTCTCAGCAAGGAGGACAAGCACGTCCGTCGCTACATGGTTGCATTGGAGGGCAGGTTCTTCAGGGATCTCACTGGAGCTATGATCATGTGATGGTTCCTTCTCTTTGGGTGTCCACCGCCCGCGCCGATACCCGTCTTTTGCGAGGGTTTTAGCTATATTAGTGATGTTATATGTATGATACTATTCAATATGTATTAGTGATAATATTCGGCGATGTACGGATGCATGAGATGATTTAGTTTTTCTTATTGAATGCATGCTAATTTGATACTAATTTATTTTATGATTTTGTTTTGCTTATTGAATGCTCAAATTGGAGAACTACTCCTATTTTGAATGCTCAAACTGGAGAGCACTATGCAAGGCATATGCATTTGATTAGTTGATAACTTACTAGGTTTCACTAAATCCTAAGATGAGGATAATAATGTTTTTGTTTATATTTTGTTTTTGAAAAAATCAAGGAGCCCCTCCATCATCCCCGCCATTGTTCCCGTTACCGACCCCCTTCAACCTCAAGGTGAGACCAGCCGGCCATGTATATCTTGTGTTGCTCAAATAGGATATGTGCTTGCCCAAGTGGCCGTCCATGTTTGCAGGTAACACCTCTGAGTGGCCTATGTTTTGCCGGAGTGTTGATTAATTTCCGTTCCGCCAAATTTCAGGTGCTCGATATGTCCTCTTTTAGCAAAGGTCATGCCGGATTTTTTCATGAATTTTGGCATGACTTGTGCTAGAATATGTAGGAAATATTGAGTGGCCTGGATTTTCTAGAAACATAATTAAACGACATTTTGGGTTGACTTTAAGTCTGTCGAGGCTCCATACATGACAGTCAACAAATGAGTATGGGAGAAAGTATGCACCATATATGAGAGAAGAAGAATCCCCACGGGTCGTTTTTCCTTCTTCTCCTTGTGCTAGACCTTTGTTATGCACTAGGGGAAGGAGGAATAACGACCATCACCGACGGTCGAAAAATCAGTGAGGGAGTGTGTCTACCATATATGAGAGAGGACGAAGAATTCCGACTGTTGTCGTGGGAGTCATTTCTCCTTCTTCTCCTTGTGCTAGACCTTTGTTATGCACTAGGGGAAGGAGGAGTAACGACCATCACCGATGGTCGCAAATGTCAGAGACGAATCAGTGGGGGAGAGTCTCCACCATATATGAGAGGACGAAGAATCCCGACTGTTGTCGTGGGGGTCGCTTCTCCTTCGTTCCCATGTTTTAGACATTTTGGTGTAATGCACTCGGGGACGAAGGGAGGAGCGACCATCACCGATGGTCGAATATATACACCATGTGAGCTGAGTGTTTTCAAGAAAAGACTCGGCAGACCGATAGTCAACCCGTGATGAATAATAATGATCTAATTTAGTTTTTTTAGTACATACATTTAATTGTAAAAGTTTAATATTTAAATTATGAACCTAGGAAATGTTGTCGTCGGACAACGAAAGTCTCCCGGGGAGTGCGACTGGTGCGGCGACGACTGGGGTCTGTGCGACAGGCCTCACCTGGACGAAGGTCGGCGCTTCAGCATTAAGCTCCATGGGACCTTCAATGTTGAAACGGTAGGCAACGACGACAAGTGTTTTTTTCGTAATTAAGCACGACTTCTGCTACTTCAACGTGTAATTTTCATCTTTTACAATTCGACTAGCTTATCCCATGCCATGCAAGACGCTGTGTCTTGGAGAGGATGGATTTTGAAGATCATGAAAGTATGGAAACAAAGATAATTCACCTAATGACCCATCATGGTATGGATTTTGAGGTAAATCTACACAATTCTGATAGTGTATCCCATTTTTGGTTGCCCGAGTTGGGAAGCACTTTGCAAGATGTATGATTTTCATGAGGGTATGCTTGTCACCATGGATCTTGGTGATCCTGACATCGCCCAAGACAATGTGGACATTTGGGTCCTTGTTGATACACTTCTAGTTCTACCGCTATGTGAGTTTCTCAAACATAGTTATTGAGTAATTTATATTGTTTATTTCATAATAGTTGACAGCTTATTTCCATTGATAGCTTATTTTCATTCTTCAAAGAATGTGTGGAAGATGGTAGATAGAACCTACTACACCGATGGCTCAGAATGAACTTATCGGGAGAAAAATCATCTAATCTCATTTATTACTGATCTTGAAAATTACAATATCTATTATCAAACTCCTCCATATTATGGTCAATACGTGCCGCTAGTGCATGTGTTGAACTATGATAACATCCATGGAGATGTCATGGTAAGATTTTTTACTATTATGACATCCGTGCATCTTTTGCATAAATTCTTTTAAAACTCAACTACATTGCTAACTACGAAGTTATTACTATGTTTTTCAACAGAAAATACCAAAGGATAGTGTGCCTCATCTGATGTTTCCGAATGGTCGCCTTGATGTTATGAAATTACGGCCAGGTCATCCTACGCATCACTGCTATTCATACCGGATTTCTAAAACCGATGAAGACATCACAATCGAAGATTGGAAAAAATGTATGGTCAATCATAGGGAGCTACTTGGAAGCAACATTGTGCGAAGGGAAAGAATTGGAGACAGGATAATCTCCATTCTCCATAATGGAGAGTGAGGGCCTATCTTGTTTTATGTTATTTTACCTTAGAAAGGGTATTTAGGTCCTAGCTAATACTCATGATCATGTGCTAATCATGTGCTAAGAACAATTAAGTAGGGTTGGTTAGATGACTATGATGATGATGAGTATGACTTGTTATTATGATAACGAGTAGAAGTTGTATGATGATGATGATGATGATGAGTAGGACTTGTTATTATGATACCAATGATGAGTTATTTATTATTATGATCGATAATGCATGATGCTAAGTTGTTATATGAGCATCATGAGTTATTATATATATCGGTAGGTGAAATGAACATGGATTAGATTCAAGTGGAGGCAACATGTGGTGTACATCGCAAGTACTATTCGATGTGCACCACATGTTGCCTCCACTTGAATCTAATCCATGTTCATTTCACCCACTATTATATATAGTAACTAATCATGGTCATAAAATCATATGATGAAAGTACTATATATAAAACCAACAGCGAAAATAAGCTGCATTTTCAAAAATATAGGAAAAGTTAGCAGCAGCACTTTTCAAAAGAAATGCTACGGCTACTTACTATTATCAGTAGCGCTTTCCCAAGAAAAGTGCTACTGCTAACAAGGTATAGCAGTAGCACTCGCTTTCCAGTGCTACTGCTACCAGTTAGCTGTAGCGCCTTAGTGGCAGCGCTTGTACAAGTGCTACTGCTAGCTATAAAACAAGTGCTACTACTAGGGTTTTCCCTAGTAGTGTGCGCTGCTCATGGCGCGCGAGCTGCTACGCTACCACCCCACCGACGAGGGCTATGATGCGTGGCTTGGCCGCATCATCGAGCTCGTCAACGCCGCAGGCGAGGCGTCGACGCCCTCCCACTCGCTCCGTCCCCGCCATCCCAGGCGAGCAACGTGGCCCGTGGCGCGCCTCCTCCTGCTACCCTGCGCGGGGCCGACCCCGAGCCTAGGCGTGACACTCTCCAGCGCGGCCTGCCGCGTGCGGCGCCGGCACCGGCATGGGATGAGGCAAGCTGCCAGGTGGTGCAGCGGCCACAAGGTGGTGCATGTGCACTCCCTGCACCACTGCGCCAGCATCAGGAACACGCGCCGCTGGAGATAGTGGCGCGTGGACATCAAGACTGAGCTCCCCCCCCACGTGTGTTGCGCCTATGAGTGCAGCGGGCTACTGCGCCTTCACCCTGGAGTTGTGCCGCATCGTTTGGCCCGGCAATTTCAAGCCAGACCTAACTCCATGCTATGACAGCACCCCCGACCCTGCGGAGTTCCTCCAGCTCTTCTCACTGAGCATCGAGGCGGCGAACGGTGATGACAAGGTCATGGTGAACTCGTTCCCCATGGCTCTCAAGGATGGAAGGCGCTCCTGGCTCCTCCACCTCCCGGAGGGATCAATCTCCTCCTGGGACGAGCTTCGCGAGCGCTTCATCGCCAACTTCCAGGGCACCCGTGACAGCGCCCCTGCAGTGAACAACCTGCGGAACGTGAAGCAGCAGCCGAGCAAGACTCTGCATAAGTACATACAGCGGTTCATGAATGTTCGCCTCAAGATCTTGAAGGCGTCGGACAAGGCCATCATATCGGTGTTTACCGATGGCATCAGGGATGTCAAGATGAAAGAGGAGCTTGCCATCCACGATGACTTGTGCTCAGCCTTGGAGATATTCAACCCGGCGAACAAGTGTGCAAGGGCCGAAGAGGGCTGCCTCTCACTCCTCGAGCTCCCAGAGACCGACCTTGAAGACAAGAAGGCCAAGGCTAAGGAGGCGAAGTGCAAGGATCCCGCCGTGCTGGCAGCGAAGCCATAGATGAAGTGCGGCCGTGACCATGATGAGCCTCCCAGGGGTAACCACCCGTTCTACGTCTTCCACAACGTACACAGACACAACACCAATGACTGTCAGAAGCTCAGAGCACTCCGTGAAGGATGCCTCGGCCACCGCCTCGAGCGCAGCGACCGTGGCTATGGTTGTGGAGGAGACTGCTGGGACAACCGCGATGCCCATCAGGACAGGCGCGACCAGCCTCGTGAGGACAGATGGCGAGATCAGCCTCGCGACGGCCCCTGGTGTGATCATCCTCGTGAGGATTGTCCCCAGGGCAATGCCGGCCTCCCTCCGCTGCCGCAGCCACCAAGGAGAAATGACGACAACCGACAGGATGATGGGGGTGGGGCTTCTAGGAACCCCGTGCGATCACCTGCATCTTGGGTGGTTCCTAGGCCCCTGCTTTGAACCGCATCTTCAAGCAGTTTTCTCATGAGGTGAACGCGGCGCTCCCGAAGCTTGAGGCCCCACGTCCCCTCAGGTGGTGGCAGTATGCCATTACTTCGACTCCAAGGATCACCTCAAGTGCTTAGCCACCATAGGTGCGCTCCCCATGCTCTGCATGCCCACCATTAGCAACATCCTAGTCACCAAGACCCTCATCGACGGTGGCACTGGGCTCAATGTTCTTTCTGTCGAGACGTTCAAGACGCTTTAGGTGCCCTATGATCATCTCATGCTAACCAAGGCATTCTCCGGGGAGACCGATGGGTCCACCGTCCCCCCTGGGCCAAGTACGCCTCCCGGTCACCTTCGGCAAGCGTGATAACTACCACACCGAGCTCATCGACTTTGACGTTGCCCACATCGGACTCCCATACAACGCCATCCTGGGGTACTCTGCCCTTGCCAAGTTCATGGCGGCAACCCACCATGGCTACAACATCCTTAAGATGCCAGGGTGCAGCGGAATCATCACGGTCGCCTGCGATGAGAAGGATGTAGTCTTCTCTCTTGAGCACGCTTACCAAGCCGCCGCAGCCGAAAAATCTGACGATGATGGAGGCATCATGCCTCCCGAGGCCACCCCCAAGAAGAAGAACCAGCTCCTCCCCAAGAGCCATCAAGAGGCCGAGATGCCCGCTGGCGGTGCCTCAGGTTGGGCGCCCTCTGCGGGGGTGCCTCTCCCTCTCTCATAGGAAGGCACGCTCGGTGCCTCCCTCAGGGCGAGCTTGTGGGCTTCCGCTTAGAGAGCCTCCGACCTGACCGGTGCGACGAGGAAGGTGCTCGGGCACCACTTGGAGGCGTGCCTCGGTGCATGTTCCCACAAGAAAGGAGCATGGAGGGAGGCGCCAGGTGCGCAAGAGTTCACCACCAAGGCGGTTGAGGAGCTTCAGGAGGCACGGGCCATGCGCGGCGAGCGCCGCCCCGCACGGTCTACCAGTGCAGCTGCCGCCCCCGACACAGGTGGCGGGCTGTCTGCGTCAACATCCCGGGCCTCAACAGGGCCGCTTCATAGGACCTCTTCTAGCCATCGCGCGTCGGCTGGAGGGGGGGCTGCCCCTACAACTACATCCACATGACATTTGGCCTCCTGAACGCGGGCGCCTCGTACCAGCGCAGCATGCTATGGCATCTCACGAGGCCACGCACTTGGCGGTCGCGTCTCAGGAGGCCCCGGACCCTTCCGAGCCCCCTCGGCCTCATGAGCTCCCCAGGCCTCTGGAGCCGCCCAATTCGTGAGGAGCAACCTCCACGATATGTTTCTTCAGCTACCTCGACGTTTCTACAACACCGGTGCTAGGTGACTTTTTGGTTTGTTCAATTGAGGGCGCCCCTGGGCTGCATTATCCTTGGGCTGTCAGGGTCCACCCCTGCGGTTATGTCATTTCGTTCGTGTACCTTGAACCTGTTATGCTTCCGCAAGCTACTGAGATCGTTAACCCTACATACGCTGATGTATCACTTCTGGAGCCACCTTCACGGGCTTCGTGCATTGTCAGCTCCCCTTCTGAGCGTCCCATGAGAGGGGGCTACCGGCACGGCGTCTCTGCTCGGGTCTGTCCCTACAGCGCCGATAAACCTAAGAAACTGAGCTCTGACCCTCGAGTCGGCCCCGTATGCGTCACCTCACCAGGTCCTTAGTGCCTTCGTCTTCTCATGAAACGATCATGAGTGGATCGACAAGTTGCCTTGCCTCTCATGTTGTGTAGTCGTATGATTCGTCAGAACCTCATGAGCTAAGTGTCCGAGCGACACTCCGTCCCCTCATGAGGGATGGCCTTGACCGGGCAGTTTTCTGATCTGGAAAGGCTAAAATTGGAGACGCAAACAGGATCAGAAAGCTCCAGAGATGCGTGCCCTCATGAACCAAGAGCCACCGCGGGCTGCGAACGCACTAAGCTAAGTCACCCTGCTCGCGCCGGACACGAGCCTTACCACTAACTCCTTATTTTCTAGCGACCTCGCTCAGCCAAGGACCCCCCTCCCCCTCTTTAATCTTTTGGGAACCGCTTGCGTGCCAAGGGGGACCTCGTCAGCATTGCGCCTCAGGAGCTCTTACTGGACCTCGGGTCGCTCACCTCCTGGCCTTGCACACAGCATCGCGACCTGGCATACTAGCAACGGCTGAAGTTCACCTGGGGATTGGATCCTGTCGACGTAGAGCAACACGCTACCGTAAGACCAAAAAGGGACCCCCTCCCAAGTGAGAGATGCAAACATATGCGAGCATAGCCGAGAACATAAGCTGGAAACACTAGAAATAAAGGTGCAAGCGCCATGGTTCTTACACGCCCCCACGGGGCCTTTCATGACTTCAATGCAGGAAAAAGAACATCAGAGGCAGCCTCCCGAGGGCCGCAGCTCAAGAGGTGTCGGCTCTGTGTCGCGGCATCGAGTCGGTGTACTCCTCCTCGTTGACCCAAACATGGCGATGCGACGGCTCGTCATAATCGGCGCCGCTCGAGCTTCCCTCGGGGGAGGTGCCGCCACTTCTGGAGGCGACGCGACAATCACCAAGGGCAAGTTCATCACCGAGGGTGTCGCCGCCGCTGTTGTCGCCCTCCGAGTAGTACTCCAGGCGCCCACCGTCTCCCCCGAATACCTTGAAGAAGAGCGTCATCACCCCGTCATACCTAAAGTGGAGGGCATGCCTCCCCTTTGACCCGCAGGCATGGGCGATCGCCCCCCATCCTCGGGTCATGTAGACGTGACCGCGGGAGATGGCCTCGATGTCCGCCTGAGAAGACTGGCGGCAGCACCAGTCGTGCTGCAGCCACAGCTCGACGTGCTCCCTCGCCGGCAAATCCTTCGCGAAGATGCGTGGGAGCTGTATCCAGGTGCCTGGCGGCCTCTCTACCCACACCATGAACTCCCAGGCCATGTCGTTAGAGTGAGCCCATGGCCGAGGTGGTCGAGCGGTCATTGCATGCCTTCCTCTGCGGCTTCCATGGCCGCCCGTGTGGGAAGGGCCCTTCCATGGCTGCGGGAGCCAACGCGGACCCCCAGCGAAGCATGCTCGCGCCGGAGAGGGGCCCCCGCAGGCATCACGGTGGTCTTGCGAAGGCAGTTTCGCCCTCTCCTCGACGGGGACGACTCCGGCTCCTCCCGTGGAGCCTTCCCCTTCTCGGCAGCTGAGAACCTTCTCACCGGCGCCATGGATGCGATAGGAAGAGTATGAAATAGGGGAGCAAGAATATGAAGATGGGCTAGGGGGCTCTGCCTCCCTCGCCTCTTATAGGCAAACAAAGTCAAACCGGTGTCCCTTCGCATTTGAGCAATGATGGCCCGCAGTGTGTGCCAGCCTTTTGTCAGCCTTGGCAGTTGCCGAGGCGACGTGGGGAAGTGGAGACGCCTACGTCCCATCATGTGCCATGTGTCGAGCCTGGCCCGCAGGCGATTGGGGCCTGCATCACTTCGCCCTTGCCCATTGGCTTCGCCTCGACGCCAGCTCGAGCGTGCCTTGGGCTCGGGGACTACTGTCGGCATTCTGGGATCGGCGGTACCCAGACTTGCCTGCCTGCGGCTCAGCACGCGGGCTCATCGATGACGTGGTATGGCCCAGCGGCAAGGCCTCTAGGACAAGACCCTCGCGAGGTCCCCCGACCTCGTGAGGCAGATGACGCCAAGACCTCCTGATGAGCAGCTCCCCGAGCTTGCCTCCCAAGGGGTGGAGAGCTCTATGCAAGCCTCCAATCTCATGAGGCTGTGATGACATGAGCCATGACGACCAAGGCCAGGCGGGCACCAGCGGGCGCAAAGGGGACAGTTTCCTCTTTGGTGCTAAGGGAGCAAGGGCAAGCGCAGGTTCCCGAGGAAGGCCCCAAAGCTTTCCATTCCGGTGCAACAAGACCAAGACCACGAGCTCATTAGGAAGGATGTCATCACCGAGCCCACCACTGCATCATGGCCAGAAGCTTTGCAGGTGAAGACCACCTTTCATCAGGATAAGATGTACTCCTTGTCCCCTTTTAAAATTGGCCATTGTGGAATCCCTTCCCGCCTAAGCTATCAGGGAAGAGGACGAAGGCCAGTATAAATATGGGCTAGCCACCACCGTAGAAAGGATCTGATCCGACCCCGGGCCGATTCATCCTCACTACCCGAGCCCTCGCGAGGCCGCTCATCCACTGTACTAGTTCATCCTCTACCTCCTCATAAGACTAATCCACCAAAAACAGGAGTAGGCTTTTACACGTCCCAGAGTTTAGGTCGTGGGGTGGTGAGCTTGAGGCTAGAGCTGGTTGGGATCTTTGCACACGCCCCAGAGCTTGAACCTTCTTGGGTCTACGGAGCCCTGATTCCAATAGTGGTGGTGGTGGAGGGCCTAGGCAAACTTGCCAAAAAAATCTCGAATACGCATGAGTGTGTGTACTATATATTAAAGGGGGGATGGGGAGAAGAAAACCCCTCCATGTTGGATGTTACATATTATATGCAAGCCAACTCCACGATTGATCTACCTATTACATATCTAACCCCTCGCAATGGCCCATGCAGCCAACACTTGAAACAGTGGTTCCACGTCTCCCTTAAAGATGCCCGCCTACTTCTAGCTTGCGCCTTCCTGTTCGATCCTTTTGACTAGTCTGGTCATGGAAGGTTGGTCCGCGTCAAACACAATTGACTTTCGGTGCTTCCAGATCTCCCAGAAGACTAACATCATAATGCACACACGTCCCTCATGCAAAGCGTCATATTTTGCTTGTTGGCACACCATTGCGTTAAGCTAGATTGGTGGTTAGGGATCTAATCTCGTCTGTTGAGGCCGGAGCAGACAATGGTCCAAAGCTCTCGCACAAAAATGCAGTTGAGGAGGATATGATCAATGGTCTCCTGCTCTTGCTCGCAGAAGGGACATGCCTCCTGATGATCGAGTTCACGCCTCTCTAGTCTGTCAGAAGTCCAACATCTATTTTGGACAGCGAGCCACGCAAAGAAATGGTTGAAGTGGTGCTTTTGACTTCCAAGTGAAATTCATAGTAGGTATGACATGTCTTTCCCAAAATTTTACCGCATAGGCCGATCGCGTTCAGCGTCGACCACTCCCGCTCCCCTGCTCTGAGCTCGCCCTCCCGTGAGCGTCGGCCGCTGCTCCGGCCTCGGCGGCCACTCCAAACGCCGGCTGCCACTCTGGCACCGGCATCCACCTCCCCTCCCCCAGTGCGATATCCCCCTTGTGCATTGGGCATGGCCTCCCGGGTCTCCCTCTTAGCGTCCTCCTCCTCGAGCGGCTTGACACCGCCCCCTGTCGGCGTTCTGGGAACGGGGGACTTGCCTGCCTGCGGCCCTCGGCATGGCTCCATCGACGGCCTGGTGCGGCCCAGCATCAACATCAACAACTCAAGACCCTCGCAAGGGGCCAAGACTCGTGAGGTGGACGACACCAAGACCTCCACGAGGGGCGGCCTCCCCAGGCTGGCTCACGAGGAGCGGAGATATCTATGCAAGGTTCACCTCGCAAGGTTCAGATGACGTGAGCCATGATGACCAATGTAACACCCTCGATGTGACTATATCTCCCACGTGTCGAGGCACAACTTAGAGGCATAATCGCATTGAAGGCATATGTCGCAAGTTAGGCAATCTTCACAACATCCCATGTAATATAAATAATAAAGGGGAGATAACAATAGTTGGCTTACACTCGCCACGTCAATCAAGTACATAAATAACATTACATCATCCAAACACTCATGGCCCGACTACAACGCCAAAATGAAAGATAACCCAACATGCGACACGGTCCCAATCACCCCCAACTAGGCACCACTACTGATCATCGGGAAAGGAAACATAGTATCGTTGAGAGTCTTCGTCGAACTCCCACTTGAGCTCATATGCGTCTCCTAGACCAGAATCATCGGGCCCTGCATCTGGTGTAATAGTAATCTGTGAGCCACAGGGACTCAGCAATCTCGCACCCTCGCGATCAAGACTATTTAAGCTTATAGGTAAGGCAAGGTAAAATATGAGTGGAGCTGCAGCAAGCGACTAGCAAGTATGGTGGCTAACTTATTCGCAAAGGAGAGCGAGAAGAGGAGGCAAGCGCGAGCGAGAAACTAGAGAGCAACCTGCGCAAACATTACTCCAACACCGTGTCCACTTCCCGGACTCCGCCGAGAAGAGGCCATCACGGTAACACACTCAGTTGATTCATTTTAATTAAGTTAAGGTTCAAGTTATCTACAACCGGACATTAACAAATTCCCATCTGCCCATAACCGCGGGCACGGCTTTCGAAAGTTCAATCCCTGCAGGGGAGTCCCAACTTAGCCCATGACAAGCTCTCACGGTCAACAAAGGAATAGACCTCCTCCCAAGACGTTCCGATCAGACTCGGTATCTCGGTAACTCAAGACACTTCGATAGGTTAAAACAAGACCAGCAACACCGCCAGAATGTGACGACAAATCCCGATAGGAGCTGCACATATCTCTTTCTCAGGGCACACTCAGATGAGCGCTCCATACAACTAAAACCAAACCTCGAGTTTCCCCGAGGGGGCGCTGCACAGGACTCTAGTTTGGACCAACACTCAGAGGAGCACTGGCCCGGGGGGGGGGTTTAAATACGATGACCCGCGGGCTCCGGAAACCCGAGGGAAAAAGAGGCTAGGTGGCAAATGGTAAGACCAAGGTTTGGCATTGCTGGAAAAGCTTTAATCAAGGCGAAATATCAAGGGGTTCCCATTATAACCCAACCGCGTAAGGAACGCAAAATCCGGGAACATAAGACCGATATGACGGAAACTAGGGCGGCAAGAGTGGAACAAAACACTAGGCGAGAGGCCGAGCCTTCCACCCTTTACCAAGTATATAGATGCATTAAGATAACATGGCAATATAATGATATCCCAACAAGTAAATAAATGATGTTCCAACAAGGAACGGCCTCCAATCTTCACCTGCAACTAGCAACGCTATAAGAGGGGCTGAGCAAAGCGGTAACATAGCCAATCAAAGGTTTGCTAGGACAATGGTGGGTTAGAGGTTTGACATGGCAATTTGGGAGGCTTGCAAGCAAGTGGTAGGCATCGTAGCATTGGCATAGCAAAAGAGCGAGCAAACTAGCATAACAAAGATAGTAGTGATTTCGAGGGTATGATCATCTTGCCTGCACAGTTGTCAGAGTTGACTGGATCCTCGAAAGCAAACTCAACGGGATCCTCGTTAGCGAACTCGTCTCCCGGCTCTACCCAAACAAGACAAACAAGCAACAAGGACACAATCAACCACGTGCAAGGATCAAGCGATATGATGCAATGATGATATGTTATGCGGGATGCGATGCGGGATGCAAAATGCAAGATATGACAGGAAATGCATGAACCTGGCCTCAACTTGGAAAACCAAGTGTGCCACTGGAAAGATGAGATGAAATCGCTTGAATACGATATAAAGAACGCCGGAATTGGAGTTACGGTTTGGAAATGGCAAGCGATTCAAAAATGACACCGGTCTGCGATTTACAGCAAGTACGCATCTAAATGCAATGAGATGAACATGCTACAGCACCCAAAAATGACAACAAAATACATGGCAGGGATGCATACAAGATGCTTAACAAAAGTCTAGCACTGAGCTACGGCTAATTCATCCATTAACAGGTTCAAACAAGCATGGAAAGAATGCATATGACAAACAGATCTCAGACTAGTGAAATTAACACTTGTGTGGGATTTCAGATCAGATAGCCCTCTTTGGAGCCACAAAAATACAAGCTACAGGACCTTAACATGGCAAAGTAAAGCATGGCATGGATCTACTCAAAGAGCTTAACAAAAGTTCCTTAGTGACCTTGAGCCAAAAGGGATCAGGAAATACAATTGCAAGCATGTGAACATAGCGAAAACATAATCAGTTTTCAGACTTAGTGAAAACTGGCACATGCTGAAACATAACTCAAGTAGGCATGTTTACGAGCTCGATGCAGTCACTACAGTGCAAGTCATGGCAAGACAAGCATACACACATCAAGAAGGCACAAAATACAAGCTAGACATGGCAAGAACAATAGCATAGCATGCACGGGTCAACTACAACATCACCGGCAAAATTGCAAACAAGTTGACAATCTGCCCAGATTCATAAAGTAGCAAAAGTAGAGCTCGATTGACTCAAGCTAGGGTACTCCATAATTGCAAACAAAGACATGGATGGATAGATCACTACATGATTAACAAAACTCCCTCACTGATCATCCTCAAAAGAGGCACGAATCACTAGGAAACAACAAGAACATATGGCATCATGAGATAAACAGCCCCAGGACTTAGTGAAATCACTAAGTCCCTGAAAACAGACTTAGCGAGTGCACCACTTCGCAAGCTTGCACAAGACACCACACACATCCTAAAAATACATGGGTTGCACCTCTGGAGAGATGACAAAACCCTTAACAAAACATATGTAGAACTGACGGGCATATCATGCACACAATAATCATGGCAAAAATGACAAAAGTGCTAAAGGGAGTAGCAGATCTGACAATTATCTCAAGTAGCCCTCTTCTAACAGCATTTCGGGCATCAAGATGAACTCAAACGAAAATTATGCAATGGAATGAAATAATGTACTCTCTGAGATGAACATTTTGATATGCTATATGCATGAATCGGAGCTATGGATGCAGAGTTACAGAGCCGTGAACATGAGCATATGGATCAAGAATTTCGGGACTTAGACGAAGTTTACCCCTAGGGTTTACTGTTCACCGAAACCGGATGTAGCGAAAACACTGTTCACGACGGCGGATCCGGCGCTCGCCGGCGACGAGGACTCGCCGGAGAGGAGGGAGGGCCGGCCGGAGCGGTGGCGCTCACCGGAGTGCTCCGCGGGGGCCGGAGCGAGCGGCTGCGGCGGTTGGCGGCGAGCGGCGAAGGCGACGGCGGCCTGGCGCGTCGGGGCGGCTCGGTCGGCGGCCGGGCCGGGCGGCGGGTGGCGGCCGGCGTCGGGCGAGGAGGCAGGGCGGCGCTGCGGCGGCGGAGGCGGCGGGGCGAGCCGGGTCGCGGGCGGCGGGGCGCGGGCCCGAGTGGCGGCGGAGAGGGGCCCGCGATGGGCCGCGGCGGGCCGGCGGAGGAGGCAGCGATGTGGGGCGCCGGGTTGCCACATGGCGGGCGGCGAGTGGCTGGCGGCGGAGGCGCGCAGGTCGGACACGTCTAACTTGGCGCGGACGTTGTCCGGCGGCGCGAGGAGGAGCGGATCTAGGGTTTCGGGGAGGGGGATCCGAGATATTTTGAGGGGGGCCTATTTATAGGCATAGGAGGAGCTAGGAGAGTCCAAATGAGGTGCGGTTTTCGGCCACGTGATCGTGATCGAACGCTCTAGATGATGGAGCAGAGTTTGGTGGGTTTTGGGCCAAATTGGAGGGGTGTTGGGCTGCAACACACACGAGGCCTTTTCGGTCCCTTGGTTAACCGTTGGAGTATCAAACGAAGTCCGAATGGTACGAAACTTGACAGGCGGTCTACCGGTAGTAAACCAAGACCGCTTGGCAAGTCTCGGTCCAATCCGGAAATGTTTAATCCCCACACATGAAAGAAAGCTGGAAATGACCACCGAGGAGAACGGAGCGCCGGAATGCAAAACGGACAACGGGGAAAATGCTCGAATGCATGAGACGAACACGTATGCAAATGCAATGCACATGATGACATGATATGAGATGCATGACAACGACAACAACACACGGAGACAAAACCCGAACCCGAGGAAATAAATATAACTTAACGCCGGAAACGGCAAGAGTTGGAGTACAAATTGGGAAAGTTACATCCGGGGTGTTACAACACTCCACCACTACGAAAGGATCTCGTCCCGAGATCTAGGACTGACAGAACGCCGGGTACTCAGAACGGAGGTGATCCTCGCGTTCCCAGGTAGCTTCACGGTCGGAATGGTGTGACCACTTGACTTTGAGAAATTTGATTGACTTGTTGCGAGTCTTGCGTTCAGTCTCTTCAAGAATAGCAACTGGGTGCTCACGATAAGAGAGATCTTCTTGGAGCTCAATGTCCTCGAAGTTGATGGTGCGGTCAGGAGTTTTGAAGCACTTTCGAAGCTGAGAGACATGGAACACATCATGAACATTTGCAAAGTTTGAAGGAAGCTCGAGATGATAGGCAAGGTCGCCTCTCTTGCTAACAATCTTGAAAGGTCCCACGTATCTAGGGGCAAGCTTCCCTTTGATACCGAAGTGACGAGTACCTTTCATAGGAGAGACGCGGAGGTAAACATGATCTCCGATCTCGAAAGCCAAATCACGGTGCTTACTATCATAGTAGCTCTTCTGGCGGGATTGGGCCGCTTTGAGGTTATCTCGGATGACTTTGCACATTTCTTCTGCCTCTGTGATTAAGTCATTACCCAAAAGCTGACGTTCACTGGTTTCGGACCAGTTGAGAGGGGTACGGCACTTCCTGCCATACAGAATTTCAAAAGGGGCCTTGCCCGAACTTGCTTGAAAACTGTTGTTGTAGGAGAATTCAGCATAAGGAAGACAATCCTCCCACTTCATGCTGAAGGAGATCACACAAGCCCTGAGCATATCTTCAAGAATCTGGTTGACACGCTCGACTTGACCGCTAGTTTGAGGATGGGAAGCTGTGCTGAAGCGGATGTTGGTGCCCATGGCCTTCTGAAAAGAATCCCAAAACTTCAAGGTAAAGATGTTGCCACAGTCTGAAGAGATCACTTGAGGAATACCGTGCAGAGAGACAATCTGAGAGGTATAGAGTTCCGCCAATTGAGCTGCAGTGATCGACTCTTTGATAGGCAGAAAATGAGCCACTTTGGTGAGTTTGTCGATGACAACGAATATAGCATCATTGCCACGCTTGGACTTTGGAAACCCAGTCACGAAGTCCATCTCAATGTGGTCAAACTTCCATTCTGGAATGGCAAGAGGTTGGAGGAGACCTGCTGGCCTTTGGTGTTCTGCCTTCACTCTTCTGCAGACATCACATTCATTCACGAATTGAGCGATCTCGCTTCATTCGAGTCCACCAATAAGCTTGCTTAAGGTCCTGATACATCTTCGTGCTCCCAGGGTGGATGGAGAGGAGAGAATTGTGAGCCTTGTTCATGATCACTTTATGAAGGTCACCTTTGGGTACAACAATACGATCCTCGAAGAAGAGAGTGTCCTTGTCATCAAGGCGGTAGCACTTGTACTTGGACTGACTCTTGGCAATCCCAATCTTCACCTTTTTCACCATAGCATCAAGAAGCTAGGCTTGGCGAATCTGGTCTTCTAAGGTAGGAGAGACTTGAAGGTTGGCAAGGAAACCTTGAGGAACAACTTGCAGATTAAGTTTGCGGAAAGCTTCACAAAGCTCGGGTTGATAAGGCTTGAGAATCAGACTGTTGCAGTAGGCCTTTCTGCTCAATGCTTCAGCAATCACATTGGCCTTGCCTGGAGTATACTCGATACTCGAATTATACTCTTGAATCATCTCGACCCATCGAGTTTGCCTGAGGTTGAGATTAGGCTGAGTGAAGATGTACTTGAGACTCTTGTGATCAGTGAAAATGTCCACTTTTCTTCCCAATAGAAGATGTCTCCAAGTCAAAAGAGCATGCACAACTGCCGCCAACTCGAGATCATGAGTGGGGTAGTTCTTCTCATTAGGCTTCAACTGGCGAGAAGTATAAGCAACAACTTTCTTCTCTTGCATCAATACTGCGCCAAGACCTTGGAGAGAGGCATCACAAAAGACCTCGTACGGCTTGGATTCATCAGGCGGAGTCAGAACTGGAGCAGTGATCAATTTCTCTTTCAAAGTGTTGAAAGCAATGTCACACTCCGGAGACCAAACGTACTTGACGTGCTTCTGGAGAAGATTAGAGAGAGGCTTCGCGATCTTAGAAAAGTTTTCAACGAATCTTCGGCAATAGCTTGCGAGACCGAGGAAGCTACGGAGTTGCTTCACATTCTAAGGGGGTTCCCAATTCACAATTGCAGACACCTTCTCAGGATTCACGGCAATGCCCTTGGCAGAGATGATATGACCAAGGTAAAGAACCTCATCGAGCCAAAATTCACACTTGGAGAACTTGGCGTAGAACTGATGTTCTCTGAGCTTATCAAGAACCAAACGCAAGTGCTTGGCATGATCTTCCTTGTTCTTGGAGAAAACCAGAATGTCATCGAGATAGACCAAAACGAAGTCATTGGTGTAGGCGTTGAAGATGAAGTTCATCATGCGAGAGAACGTCGGAGGAGCGTTGGCGAGGCCAAAAGACATGACAGTGTATTCATATGAACCAAAGCTTGTTCTGAATGCTGTCTTGGGAATATCTTCTTCACGAATGCGAATCTGGTGATAACCCATACGGAGATCAAGCTTGGAGAATACTTGGGCACCTTTGAGTTGTTCAAACAGCTCATTGATGTTGGGAAGTGGGTATTTGTTCTTGATGGTCTTCTTGTTTACTGGACGGTAATCAACACAAAGTCGGTCCGTTCCATCCTTCTTCTTCACAAAAAGAACACCACAACCCCATGGAGAAGAACTAGGCCGGATGAGACCCATTTTCTCTGGAATATCGAGTTGCTTCTTCAGCTCCTTCAACTCTTCAGGTCCAAGCTTGTAAGGACGTTTGCACACAGGTTCCGTGCCAGGCTCAAGATCAATAACGAATTCAACTGGCCGGTGCGGAGGCATTCCTGGAAGTTCTTCTGGAAAGACGTCTTGATATTCGCAAACGACTGGAATTTGAGAGATGGCATCCAATTCACCCTTCTCATTGAGAGAAAACAGACGGATGGTATCATCACGAGCGGCAAAGACAATTACATCCTCAAACGAATGAGTCAATTGAATCTGCCTGGCAGCACAATCAAGATGTGCCTTGTGCTTAGAAAGCCAATACATTCCGAGAATAAGATCAATATCCGAGTTACCAAGAACAATTGGGGAAGAAAGGAACTTGTAGTCACCCAATGTGATAGTAACCTCCGGGGCGCAGGTGTTAGCTGTCATCTGCTTGCCCGGTGACACAATTTGCAAGGAACTTTGCAGATACTGATAATCACACTCATACTTTGATGCAAAAGGTTTGGAAATGAAGCAATGCGATGCACCCGTGTCAAAAAGAACTTTTGCAGGAATATCATTAACAGGAAGGTTACCCATGATGACATCTGGTGAGTCCTCTGTCTGAGCTGCATTCACCATATTGACCTTGGCGAACTTGGGGTTATGCTTGACCACAGCTGTACTTGCCGATCTGACAGGAGAAGGAGGAGGAAGACGCCTCTGGTTGAAACACTTGTTAGCATAGTGACCCTTCTGTTGTCACATGTTGCACGTGACCTCTGAAAGCGGACGGTGATACGGAGCACTCGATCTTGGAGGTTGAGACGAAGTCTTGTTCTGAAAGCCAGGGTTGGGTGGGTGGGAATAACCACTGCCACCTTTGCTCTTCTACTAATACGGCTGACGGAACGGAGGAGGAGGAAGCCAAAACTTCTGCTGCTTGGCCACTTGAGTATAGGAAGGAGTAGCATCTCTGACTCGCTTCTTGGAAGCATCACACTTCAACTGAGCAGCCTCTTGCTTCAGTGCCATGTTGTAGAACTCATCGTATCTCAAGGGCTCGAAGAGAACAAGAGCTAGCTGGATTTCTTCTCTGAGACCACCCCTGAACTGGTATATCATGCTCTTCTCATCAGGGACATCCTGCTTGGCAAAGCGGGCGAGCTTCTGAAACAACTTGTTGTAGTCATAGACAGACAAAGACCCTTGCTTCAGATTGCGGAATTCCTCACGCTTACTTTCAACCACGCTCTGAGGAATATGATGAGCTCGGAAATCTCGACGAAAATCATCCCAAGTGATAACACGTCCACCTCTGGAGTCCTTGTACTGCTGGAACCATTCTGCAGCTTGATCTTTGAGTTGGAAGGAAGCGAACTTGACAAAGTCCTCAGGCCTGACGTTACTGCACTCGAAATGCTTGCACAGATCCACTAGCCAATCGTCAGCATCGGTTGCCTCAACACAATTGCTGAAAGTCTTTGGCCCATTAGCAAGGAACTGGTTGAGTGTAGCAAAGTGATTCTGATTGCTGCCTTGATTCCCTTGACTGCCTTGATTGCGCTCTTGGAGAATTTGCATGATCAACTGTGTATTTGCATTGGTTGCGGCCATCACAGCTTGCCATGCCTCCGGAGGAGGTGGAGGTGGGGGCGGATCAGGATTCGGAGTCGTGCGCGTTGGAGGAGCCATTCTGAAGAGGTTGACCACCATTAGCACATTGATAGACAAATATTGAAGCTGAATCCAACGTTATGAAAATTGCAACATATAGTCTTCACATCCGAACAAAATGAACGAATGCATTCCTCTTGAAATGGTCACATATCCATAAATTGAGAAGCCACGTAGAATTAAGGTAGAGAAAAAAATCAACAAGGTACAGATCAAGAATGAATAATCGGTAAGAAATCCCAATCTCAAACCAATATCCGTGGAAGAAGAACTAGAGCTACTAGAATTCCCACCTATGAAACTCCCGAACCTTTCCGGTTATGCAATCAGGTGTTGGGGATACAAGGGAAGCATAATATCTCACCCAAACTAGCAATTCCTACATCCAGCTGTATCCATCCTTCAACACATAACCAAGAAACCTTCGGAAACCATCTACCTCAACCTTCGAAAAGCATCCGTTATACAAGTTATGGCGATACTCCCGAACTCCCGCCCCAGTACTGGGTGGCGTCGAGGTTATCTCACCAACGAACTACATAAAAGAGATTTTCGATGTCGGCGTACTAAACTCAGGTATTCCAGAACTGCAACGATAAAATTATGATGGCAACACCTCAGAGCTCAACTCCTCGGGACACTTCCACTAAACCCCTGACAGGAGGCACCAAGACAATGTTCTCATCATAAAACCATCAGAACGATTCCAAGATACCCGCGTGATCCTAAAAAAAATTAGTTAAATTTGAGAAGAGAAGAGTCAAAACTCTACGTCAGGATGCATTACCAGAGCGATGAGGAGACTGGGAAATAAAAAGAATTCCTAAACTCTCCGATATATAATTCCTAAAAGACTCAAAACATTTTTCTAGACACAACTCGGCAGCTAAAAACGATCAAGCAGTGGGGCTCCTGAGGTCGGGGAAGGCTCTGATACCAACTTGTAACACCCTCGATGCGACTATATCTCCCACGTGTCGAGGCACGACTTAGAGGCATAATCGCATTGAAGGCATATGTCGCAAGTTAGGCAATCTTCACAACATCCCATGTAATATAAATAATAAAGGGGAGATAACAATAGTTGGCTTACACTCGCCACGTCAATCAAGTACATAAATAACATTACATCATCCAAACACTCATGGCCCGACTACGACGCCAAAATGAAAGATAAAGCAACATGCGACACGGTCCCAATCACCCCCAACTAGGCACCACTACTGATCATCGGGAAAGGAAACATAGTATCGTTGAGAGTCTTCGTCGAACTCCCACTTGAGCTCATATGCGTCTCCTGGACCGGAATCATCGGGCCCTGCATCTGGTGTAATAGTAATCTGTGAGCCACAGGGACTCAGCAATCTCGCACCCTCGCGATCAAGACTATTTAAGCTTATAGGTAAGGCAAGGTAAAATATGAGTGGAGCTGCAGCAAGCGACTAGCAAGTATGGTGGCTAACTTATTCGCAAAGGAGAGCGAGAAGAGGAGGCAAGCGCGAGCGAGAAACTAGAGAGAAACCTGCGCAAACATTACTACAACACCGTGTCCACTTCCCGGACTCTGCCGAGAAGAGGCCATCACGGTAACACACTCAGTTGATTCATTTTAATTAAGTTAAGGTTCAAGTTATCTACAACCGGACATTAACAAATTCCCATCTGCCCATAACTGCGGGCACGGCTTTCAAAGTTCAATCCCTGCAGAGGAGTCCCAACTTAGCCCATGACAAGCTCTCACGGTCAACGAAGGAATAGACCTTCTCCCAAGACGTTCCGATCAGACTCGATATCTCGGTAACTCAAGACACTTCGACAGGTTAAAACAAGACCAGCAACACCGCCCGAATGTGACGACAAATCCCGATAGGAGCTCCACATATCTCTTTCTCAGGGCACACTCAGATGAGCGCTCCATACAACTAAAACCAAACCTCGAGTTTCCCCGAGGGGGCGCTGCACAGGACTCTAGTTTGGACCAACACTCAGAGGAGCACTGGCCCGGGGGGGGGGGTTTAAATACGATGACCCGCGGGCTCCGGAAACCCGAGGGAAAAAGAGGCTAGGTGGCAAATGGTAAGACCAAGGTTTGGCATTGCTGGAAAAGCTTTAATCAAGGCGAAATATCAAGGGGTTCCCATTATAACCCAACCGCATAAGGAACGCAAAATCCGGGAACATAAGACCGATATGACGGAAACTAGGGCGGCAAGAGTGGAACAAAACACTAGGCGAGAGGCCGAGCCTTCCACCCTTTACCAAGTATATAGATGCAGTAAGATAACATGGCAATATAATGATATCCCAACAAGTAAATAAATGATGTTCCAACAAGGAACGGCCTCCAATCTTCACCTGCAACTAGCAACGCTATAAGAGGGGCTGAGCAAAGCGGTAACATAGCCAATCAAAGGTTTGCTAGGACAATGGTGGGTTAGAGGTTTGACATGGCAATTTGGGAGGCTTGCAAGCAAGTGGTAGGCATCGTAGCATTGGCATAGCAAAAGAGCGAGCAAACTAGCATAGCAAAGATAGTAGTGATTTCGAGGGTATGATCATCTTGCCTGCACAGTTGTCAGAGTTGACTGGATCCTCGAAAGCAAACTCAACGGGATCCTCGTTAGCGAACTCGTCTCCCGGCTCTACCCAAACAAGACAAACAAGCAACAAGGACACAATCAACCACGTGCAAGGATCAAGCGATATGATGCAATGATGATATGTTATGCGGGATGCGATGCGGGATGCAAAATGCAAGATATGACAGGAAATGCATGAACCTGGCCTCAACTTGTAAAACCAAGTGTGCCACTGGAAAGATGAGATGAAATCGCTTGAAAACGATATAAAGAACGCCGGAATCGGAGTTACGGTTTGGAAATGGCAAGCGATTCAAAAATGACACCGGTCTGCGATTTACAGCAAGTACGCATCTAAATGCAATGAGATGAACATGCTACAGCACCCAAACATGACAACAAAATACATGGCAGGGATGCATACAAGATTCTTAACAAAAGTCTAGCACTGAGCTACGGCTAATTCATCCATTAACAGGTTCAAACAAGCATGGAAAGAATGCATATGACAAACAGATCTCAGACTAGTGAAATTAACACTTGTGTGGGATTTCAGATCAGATAGCCCTCTTTGGAGCCACAAAAATACAAGCTACAGGACCTTAACATGGCAAAGTAAAGCATGGCATGGATCTACTCAAAGAGCTTAACAAAAGTTCCTTAGTGACCTTGAGCCAAAAGGGATCAGAAAATACAATTGCAAGCATGTGAACATAGCGAAAACATAATCAGTTTTCAGACTTAGTGAAAACTGGCACATGCTGAAACATAACTCAAGTAGGCATGTTTACGAGCTCGATGCACTCACTACAGTGCAAGTCATGGCAAGACAAGCATACACACATCAAGAGGAGCACTGGCCCGGGGGGGTTTAAATACGATGACCCACGGGCTCCGGAAACCCGAGGGAAAAAGAGGCTAGGTGGCAAATGGTAAAACCAAGGTTGGGAATTGCTGGAAAAGCTTTAATCAAGGCGAAATATCAAGGGGTTCCCATTATAACCCAACCACGTAAGGAACGCAAAATCCGGGAACATAACACCGATATGACGGAAACTAGGGCGGCAAGAGTGGAACAAAACACTAGGCGAGAGGCCGAGCCTTCCACCCTTTACCAAGTATATAGATGCATTAAGATAACATGGCAATATAATGATATCCCAACAAGTAAATAAATGATGTTCCAACAAGGAACGGCCTCCAATCTTCACCTGCAACTAGCAACGCTATAAGAGGGGCTGAGCAAAGCGGTAACGTAGCCAATCAACGGTTTGCTAGGACAATGGTGGGTTAGAGGTTTGACATGGCAATTTGGGAGGCTTGCAAGCAAGTGGTAGGCATCGTAGCATTGTCATAGCAAAAGAACGAGCAAACTAGCATAGCAAAGATAGTAGTGATTTCGAGGGTATGATCATCTTGCCTACACAGTTGTCAGAGTTGACTGGATCCTCGAAAGCAAACTCAACGGGCTCCTCATTAGCGAACTCGTCTCCCAGATCTACCCAAACAATACAAACAAGCAACAAGGACACAATCAACCACGTGCAAGGATCAAGCGGTATGATACAATGATGATATGTTATGCGGGATGCGATGCGGGATGCAAAATGCAAGATATGACAGGAAATGCATGAACCTGGCCTCAACTTGGAAAACCAAGTGTGCCACTGAAAGATGAGATGAAACCGCTTGAAAATGATATAAAGAACGCCGGAATCGGAGTTACGGTTTGGAAATGGCAAGCAATTCAAAAATGACACCGATCTGCGATTTACAGCAAGTAGGCATCTAAATGCAATGAGATGAACATGCTACAACACCCAAACATGACAACAAAATACATGGCAGGGATGCATACAAGATGCTTAACAAAAGTCTAGCACTGAGCTACAGCTAATTCATCCATTAACAGGTTCAAACAAGCATGGCAAAAATGCATATGACAAACAGATCTCAGACTAGTGAAATTAACACTTGTGTGGGATTTCAGATCAGATAGCCCTCTTTGGAGCCACAAAAATACAAGCTACAGGACCTTAACATGGCAAAGTAAAGCATGGCATGGATCTACTCAAAGAGCTTAACAAAAGTTCCTTAGTGACCTTGAGCCAAAAGGGATCAGGAAATACAATTGCAAGCATGTGAACATAGCGAAAACATAATCAGTTTTCAGACTTAGTGAAAACTGGCACATGCTGAAACATAACTCAAGTAGGCATGTTTACGAGCTCGATGCACTCACTACAGTGCAAGTCATGGCAAGACAAGCATACACCCATCAAGAAGGCACAAAATACAAGCTAGACATGGCAAGAACAATAGCATAGCATGCACGGGTCAACTACAACATCACCGGCAAAATTGCAAACAAGTTGACAATCTGTCCAGATTCACAAAGTAGCAAAAGTAGAGCTCGATTGACTCAAGCTAGGGTACTCCATAATTGCAAACAAAGACATGAATGGATAGAGCACTACAAGATTAACAAAACTCCCTTACTGATCATCCTCAAAGGAGGCACGAATCACTAGGAAACAACAAGAACATATGGCATCATGAGATAAACAGCCCCAGGACTAAGTGAAATCACTAAGTCCCTGAAAACAGACTTAGCGAGTGCACCACTTCGCAAGCTTGCACAAGACACCACACACATCCTAAAAATACATGGGTTGCACCTCTGGAGAGATGACAAAACCCTTAACAAAACATATGTAGAACTCACGGGCATATCATGCACACAATAATCATGGCAAAAATGACAAAAGTGTTAAACGGAGTAGCACATCTGACAATTATCTCAAGTAGCCCTCTTCTAACAGCATTTCAGGCATCAAGATGAACTCAAACGAAAATTATGCAATGGAATGAAATAATGTACTCTCTGAGATGAACATTTTGATATGATATATGCATGAATCGGAGCTAGGGATGCAAAGTTACAGAGCCGCGAACATGAGCATATGGATCAAGAATTTCGGGACTTAGACGAAGTTTACCCCTAGGGTTTACTGTTCACCGAAACCGGATCTGGCGAAAACACTGTTCACGGCGGCGGATACGGGGCTCGCCGGCGACGAGGACTCGCCGGAGAGGAGGGAGGGCCGGCCGGAGCGGTGGCGCTCACCGGAGTGCTCCGCGGGGGCCGGAGCGGGCGGCTGCGGCGGTTGGCGGCGAGCGGCGAAGGCAGCGGCGGCCTGGCGCATCGGGGCGGCTCGGTCGGCGGCCGAGGCGGGCGGCGGCCGGCGTCGGGCGAGGAGGCGGGGCGGCACTGCGGCGGAGGAGGCGGCGGAGCGAGCCGGGTCACGGGCGGCGGGCCGCGGGGCCGAGTGGCGGTGGAGAGGGCCCGCGATGGGCCGCGGCGGGCCGGCGGAGGAGGCAGCGATGTGGAGCGCCGGGTTGCCATGTGGCGGGCGGCGAGTGGCTGGCGGCGGCAGCGCGTAGGTCGGACACGTCTGACTCGGCGCGGACGTTGTCCGGCGGCGCGAGGAGGAGCGGATCTAGGGTTTCGGGGAGGGGGATCCGAGATATTTCGAGGGGGGCCTATTTATAGGCATAGGAGGAGCTAGGAGAGTCCAAATGAGGTGCGGTTTTCGGCCACGCGATCGTGATCAAACGCTCTAGATGATGGAGCAGAGTTTGGTGGGTTTTGGGAGTATCAAACACGAGGCCTTTTCGGTCCCTCGGTTAACCGTTGGAGTATCAAACGAAGTCCAAATGGTACGAAACTTGACAGGCGTTCTACCGGTAGTAAACCAAGGCCGCTTGGCAAGTCTTGGTCCAATCCGGAAATGTTTAATCCCCACACATGAAAGAAAGCTGGAAATGACCACCGGAGGAGAACGGAGCGCCGGAATGCAAAACAGACAACGGGGAAAATGCTCGAATGCATGAGACGAACACGTATGCAAATGCAATGCACATGATGACATTATATGAGATGCATGACAACGACAATAACACACGGAGACAAAACCCGAACCCAAGGAAATAAATATAACTTAACGCCGGAAACGGCAAGAGTTGGAGTACAAATTGGGAAAGTTACATCCGGGGTGTTACAACCAAGACCAGGCGGGCGCCAGCGGGCGCAGTGTACCAGTTTCCTCTTTGGTGCTAAGGAGGCAAGCGCAGGCGTGGAGTCCCGAGGAATCAAGCAAAGGTTTCCACTCCGGTGCAACAAGACCAAGACCGCCAGGACGGCAGGATGGAGGTCGTCGCCGAGCCCACCACGGTGTCACCACCAGAGGCTTTTGCAGGTGAAGACTACTTTTGTCAGGATAGCATGTACTAGCTATCTCCCTTTGAATTTGGCCATTGTCTGATCCCTCCCCACTTTCATTTGGGAAGAGGACCATGGCCACTATAAATAGGACCTATCCACCACCATAGGGGGAGAGATCATCCTTACGGAGCGGACGAAAAGGAGAGATCATCCTTATGGAGGGGACGGATCATTCAGATCATCCTCGCACCCACCAGCTCATCGAGCACAAGAACACCTCTCCTCTTGAGGTCGTTCTCCACTATACCAGTTCATCCTCAGCCCCTCGAGGCCAATCCACCACAAAGCAGGAGTAGGGTTTTACACCGCAAGGTGGCCCAAACCTGGGTAAACTGCTGTGTCTCCTGTCCATTTAGTTCATCGAGCTAGGCCGTGAGATTAGCGAGCAGGCAAACTAGGGAGGATGAGTTCTTCGCACGCACCCCAGAGTTCGAACCTCTCAAGGGACTGCGGAACCCGAAATCCAACATTTGGCGTGCCAGGTAGGAGTGCGTCGGAGCCTCTTTTGCCGGTCGACTCGCCATAGCTACACCGCTTCCATGGTTGACGCCCGTCGAGCCCGTGCTGAGCGCCGGGCCGCCCTGGCCGCTCGTGTCGCCTTGACTGCGCCCGCCGGCGGGCCTCCTCGTCGTTCTCCATTGCCTGCCACCAACGCCGCCAATGGCCCGGCAGGGCACGAGCAGCAAGCTTCGTCGCTGCACCCTCCGTGCGGTGTGATGGGCACACCGCCACCCCGTCGCTGACTCCGGCCGGTTCATCGTCCTATGCTGGTCGTAGCCTGATGGACGCGCAGGCTGCACTGCTCATGGCGCGCGAGCTCCTGCGCTACCGCCCCGTCGACGACCTCTACAAAGACTGGCTGGACCGCATTGCCGAGCTCGTCAGCGCCGCCGGGGGCTCTCCTGCACCGTCTCTCTCGCTGCCTCGCCTGCTACCTGCTGCAGGCGACATGGCCCACGGGGCACCTCCTCCACCTCCCCGTCAAGAAGCCATCGTCGAGCCAAGGTGCGAAGTCCTGCGGCGCGACCCGCCATGCAGGGCACCAGCATGTGAAGAAGAAAGCTGCCAGGTGGTCCAACGGCCGCATGAAGATGCTCGAGCACTCCTAGCGCCGCTTGTGGCAGTGGCGTGCGAGCGCAAAGATCAAGCTCCACCCCCACGACGGGCTCCCGTGACCACAGCGGGCTGCCGCGCCTTCACTCCGGAGCTGCGCAGCGTCGTCTGCCGGGGAAGTTCAAGCTTGGCCTGCCTCCACACTACGACGGCACCCCCGACTCTGTTGAGTTTCCGCAGCTCTACGAGCTGAGCGTCGAGGCAGCCAACGGCGACGAGAAGGTTATGGCGAACTGGTTTCCCATGGCCCTCAAGGACGGCACACACTCATGGCTCCTGAACATGCTCGTAGGATCGATCTCCTCCTGGGGCGAGATGCGCGAGCGTTTCGTCGCCAACTTCCAGGGCACTCACGACCGCCCACCGGCTGCGGGTGACCTGAGGCGCATCAAGCAGCAGGCAGGTGAGACCGTGCAGAAGTACATCCAGCGCTTCAACAACGTTCGTCTCAAGATCCCCAAGGTGTCGGACGAGGCCATCATCTCCGCGTTCACTGATGGCGTCCACGACGTCAAGATGAAGGAGGAGCTCACCATACACGAGGACATGTGCACGACCCTGGAGATGTTCAACATGGTGACCAAGTGCGCAAGAGCTGAGGAGGGACGCCTCTCCCTCCTCGAGCTCCCTGAAGCTGATCTAGAGGACAAGAAAGCCAAGGCCAAGGACATGAAGCGCAAGGGGGCAGCCGTGCTAGCGGCCGAGCAAGAGATGAAGCGCGGATGCGATCACCCGGAGTCGTCCAAGGGCAACCGCCCATTCTGCCTCTTCCACAACATGCACAGCCACAACACCAACGACTGCCAGGAGCTCAGAGCCATCAGTGATAGGCGCCTCGGTCGTCGCATTGAGCACAATGATTGAGGCCTCAGTAGCGGAGGAGGCCAAACTGGAGGACGCTGGGACAATCGTGGCCCCTGCCAGGAGTGGCGCGTTCAGCCTCGTGAGGAACACTGGCAGGGCCAGCCTCGCGAGGGCCCCTAGCGGGACTAGCCTCGTGAGGACCGTCCTCAGGGCAATGCTGGCCTCCCTCTGCTGCAACCACCACCAAGAAGGAACGACGACCGCCACCAGGACGAGGGGGTTGGGGGCTTCCAGGAGCCTCGTGCCATCGCATGCATCTTGGGCGGCGCTCAGGCCCCTGCCTCCTATCGCATCTTCAAGCAGTTTACCCGTGAGGTGAACACGGCCCTCCCCAAGCCCGAGGCCACGCGCCTACTCAGGTGGTCCAAGTGCACCATCACCTTCAGCTCATCCGACCAACTCAAGTGCGGGGCAACTGTCGGCGCCCTCCCAATGCTTTTCTCGATCGTCATCAGCAATGTCCTCGTCAACAAGACCATCATCAATGGCGGTGCGGAGCTCAATGTTCTGTCTATTGAGACATTCGACCGATTCCAGGTGCCATATGACTAGCTGCATCCCACCAAGCCCTTCTCAAGAGTGACCGATGGCTCCACCACCCCGATAGGGCAGATCCGCCTCCCTGTCACCTTCGGCACCCGCGACAACTACCGCATAGAGCTCACCGACTTCGACGTCACCCACATATGTCTTCCTTATAACGCCATCCTTGGGTATCCGGCCCTGGCCAAGTTCATGGCAGTGACTCATCATGGTTACAATGTCCTCAAGATGCCAGGAAGCCACGGCATCATCACGGTTGCCTGCAAGGAGAAGGACGCGGTGTGCTCTCTCGAGCGTGCCTACCAGGCTGCGGCAGTTGAGAATCCAGACGATGAAGGCGTCATCTACCCTCCTGAGGTTGTCCCCAAGAAGAATAAGCAGCTGCCCCACCAAGAGCCTTAGGGGAGCGGTGTGTCCAGTAGCACCACCTCAGGATCAGCGCCCACGGATGGGTCGCCTCCCTCTCTCGCATAGGAAGGAGCGCCCAGCTCCCCTCTCAAGCTAGGCTCAGGGGCTCTCCTCTGGAGGGCCTCTGACCTAGCCAACGTCATGAGGGAGGCGCTCGGGCACCACATGGAGGCGTGCTTCAACGCGTGTCTCCGCCAGGAAGGCACAAGGCATGGGGCGCTAGGTGCTCAAAGGCAAGCTTGCCCCTAGGTACGTGGGTCCTTTCAAGATCGTCAGCAAGAGAGGCGATCTCGCCTATCAACTTGAGCTTCCCTCCAACTTTGCAAACGTGCACGACGTGTTTCATGTCTCTCAACTCCACAAGTGCTTCAAGACCCCTGACCGCGCCGTCAACTTCGAAGACATTGATCTCCAGGAAGACCTGTCTTATCATGAGCACCCAGTTGCTATTCTTGAAGAAACTGAGTGCAAGACTCGCAACAAGTCAATCAAATTCCTCAAAGTCAAGTGGTCACATCATTACGACCGTGAAGCCACCTGGGAACGCGAGGATCACCTCCGTTCTGAGTACCCGGAGTTTTTTTGTCCAGTCCTAGATCTCGGGACGAGATCCTTTCATAGTTGTGGAGTGTTGTAACACCCCGGATGTAATTTACCTTATATGTATCCCAACTCTTGCTGTTTCCGGCCCTAAGTTATATTATTTCCTTGTTGTCGGGTTTTTTTCTCCGTGTGTGTTTGTCTTTGTCATGCATCTCATATCATGTCATCATGTGCATTGCATTTGCATGCATGTTCGTCTCATGCATTCGAGCATTTTCCCCGTTGTCCGTTTTGCATTCCGGCGCTCCTATGTCCTCCGGGGCCCCTTTTTACCTATTTTCATGTGCGGGTGTTAAACGTTTTCGGATTGGACCGAGACTTGTCATGCGGCCTTGGTTTACTATCGGTAGACTGCCTGTCAAGTTTCGTGCCATTTGGACTTCGTTTGATACTCCAACGGTTAACCGAGGGACCGAAAAGGCCTCATGTGTGTTGCAGCCCAACACCCCTCCAATGTGGCCCAAAACCCATCTAAACCCCTTCCATCATCTAGAGCATTCGATCACGATCGCGTGGCCACAAACTGCACCTCATTTGGAGCTTCCTAGCTCCCTCCACCTCTATAAATACATCACCCTCTCGAAATCCCGGGTCTTCTCCCCCCGAAACCCTAAAATTCCTCTCCGCGCGGCCTGACACGTCCGCCCGCGCCGGACGAGACCGCTGCCGCCAACCAAGGCATGCCACGTGGCACCGTGCGCCCACATCGTCGTCTCGCCCGCGCCGGACCGCCCGGGACCAGGCGCCCCCCCCCCCCCCCGGCCCGAGCCGCCACCGCCCGAGGCCGTCGACCCCCGCGCCTCCTCACCTGGTTCCCTGCCGAGCGGCCGCCGTCTTCTCCCTCGCCGGCCGCCGCGCTCAATTCCACCGGCAAGCCACACCGCCACCGGACAGCCCCGCGACGGCGCCTCCTCACCGACCGGCCTCCTCTACCTCGCCGTCGCGCTGTCATGGTCCGGATCCGGCCTCCTCCGGCCTTCCCCACGCCCTCACCACCTCACCGGAGTTCAGTACCTCGCCGGAGACCTCGGGCGCCGCCACTGCTATAGTGCATGTCCCAGATCTGGATCGGATCGGTTCGGTTGACTTTCCCCCGAACCCTAGTTTTCCAGTATTTTTGTGCATACTTTGACGCATCATAACTCTGTCATCGTAGCTCTGATTCGTGCGTGTAGCATATCAAAATGTTCGTCTCGATGAGTAAAACATTTCTTCTCATTGCGGCATCTTCATTAGAGCTCATCTTGATGCCCGAAATGCTGTTGGAAGAGGGCTATGTGAGGAAAGTTGCAGATCTGTTTCAGCAAATGGCCTTCTGTCATTTTTGCCATGATTATTGTGTGCATGGTATGATCCTGAGCTCTAAATGTATTTTGATGTATGCCATGCCATCTTTACAGGGGTGTATGCCATGTATTTTTGTGATCTTTGTGGTGACTATCACAAGCATGCAAAGTAGCTTACTCAATGATGCTGATTTCAGGGACTTACAATTCCACTAAGTCCTTGTCCTGATATTGTTTTTATGCCATATGTTCATGTTGTTTCCTAGTGATCTGTGCCTATTTTGAGGATGATCAGTAAGGATGTTTTGTTAATATTGTTGTGCTCTATCCATCCATGTCTTTGTTTGCAATTATCGATCACCCTAGCTTGAGTTAATTGAGCTCTACTTTTTCTATATAATGTTCCTGGCAGATTATCAACTTGTTTAGCGATTTTGCCGAGGTTGTTGCTATTGATCCGACATGCTATGTTGTTGTTCTTGCCATGTCTAGATTCTATGCTATGTCTATTTGCTGGGTGTATGCTTAGATGTCATGCCATGTTGTGTAGTGATTGCATCGAGCTCTTAAACATGCCTACTTGTTATCTGTTTTGCATGCTCCAGTTTTTCACCAAGTCTGAATCTGTTTATGTTTTTGCTATGTTCACATGCTTGCAATTGTATTTTCTGATCCCTTTTGGCTCATGGTCACTAAGGGACTTTTGTAATATGCTTAGATTAGCTTCAAGAGATGCCTTGCTTTGCCATGATATGTTCCTGTAGCATGTAGTTTTCATGCTCTAAAGATTGCTTCCTGATGATAAATTCCTGATGTGTTGTTAATTTCACTAAGTCTGAAACCTGTTATCTTTTGCACTTTTGCCATGCTTGTTTGAACATGTTAATGAGTGAATTAGCCATAGCTCAGTGTTCATATTTTGTCAAGCATTATGAGTGGATCCCTGCCATGTATTTTTTTGTCATGTTGGAGTGTTGTAGCATGTTATTCTTGATGCATTTAGGAGGCTACTTGCTGTTTATCGCAGACCGGTGCCATATTTGTTTTGCTTGCCATTTCCAAACCGTGCATCCGATTCCGGTGATCTTTATATCAATTTCAACCGATATCAACTCACCTTTCCAGTGGGACTCTTGGATTTCCAAGTTGAGGCCAGGTTTAATCATTCCTTTCCAAATCTTGCATATGCATCACATATCGCATCTCGCATATCATACCATGTTGCATCATGTTGTTTGTGCATTGCACGTGGTTGATTGTTCTCCCTTTGCTTGTTGTTCTTGCTTGGGTAGAGCCGGGAGACGAGTACGTGAACGAGGAGCCCATTTAGTTCACTTTCGAGGATCAAGGCAACTCTGAGAATTTTGCAGGCAAGATGACCATACCCTCGAAATCACTTCTATCGTTGCTTGCTAGAATCTCGCTCTTTTGCTATGCCTATGCTATGATGCCTCCCACTTGCTTATCATGCCTCCCATGTTGCCATGTCAAACCTCTAACCCACCATGTCCTAGCAAACTGTTGTTTGGCTATGTTACCGCTTTGCTCAGCCCCTCTTATACCGTTGCTAGTTGCAGGTGAAGTTTGGAGATCATTCCTTGTTGGAACATGTTTATTGTTGGGATATCACCATATTATCTTGTTTATCTTAATGCACCTATATACTTGGTAAAGGGTAGAAGGCTCGGCCTTATGCCTAGTGTTTCGTTCCACTCTTGCCGCCCTAGTTTCCGTCATATCGGTGTTATGTTCCCGGATTTTGCGTTCCTTACACGGTCAGGTTATAATGGGAACCTGAAAGCACAAGTGCTCCCTGGGTGCTTTTGGTAATTAATGTCAACATATATCTTGTGGGACTAACACTTTTACCTAGTATGTTTCAGATAAGTTCAACAATGGAGTGGCATGGACTAGAGGATGTGGAACCCCTTCAAGATGCTAAGGACAAAGGATTGGCTCAAGCTTCAAGATCAAGACTCTACATTTTGTATTTTAGTGATCCAAGATCACATTGAGTCTATAGGAAAAGCCAATACTATCAAGAGGGGATGAGGTGTTGCTTAATGGCTTGCTTGCTCAAAGTGCTTAGTGATATGCTCCAAAACCCTCAACTACCTTCCCACATCCACATATGACCTAAACCAAAAGTCAAACTCGGCCCCACCGATTCTATCTATCCGGCGCCACCGAGTTTCAGATGTCATAGCCACTGCCACAAACCCTAGCAAATCGGTTTCACCGATAGGGATCTCGATCTCACTGAGATGGGATTGTAATCTCTCTGTGTATGTCCATTACCAAAATCGGTCTCACCGAGTTTGAGCAATCGGTACTACTGAGATTACAATGCAAACCCTCTGGTTAGCTTATTACCAAAATCGGTCCCACCAAGTTTGTGTAATCGGTCGCACCGAGTTTGCCTGACCAACTCTCTGGTTAGCTTATTACCAAAATCGGTCCCACCGAGTTTGTGTAATCGGTCACACCGAGATTACGTTATGCCCTAACCCTAACCATATCGGTCCTACCAAGTTGCATCTCAGTCCCACCAAAAATCCTAACGGTCACTAGGTTTGCTGAATCGGTCCGACCGAGTTTAACCACTCGGTCCCACTGAGTTTGGCAAATTGTGTGTAACGGTTAGATTTTGTGTGGAGGCTATATATACTCCTCCACCCACTCTTCATTCATGGAGAGAGCCATTAGAACATACCTACACTTCCAATACACATTTTCTAAGAGAGAACCACCTACACTTGTGTTGAGGTCAAGATATTCCATTCCAACCATATGAATCTTGATCTCTATCCTTCCCCAAGTTGCTTTCCAGTCAAATCTTCTTTCCACCAAATCCAAATCCTGTGAGAGAGAGTTGAGTGTTGGGGAGACTATCATTTGAAGCACAAGAGTAAGGAGTTCATCATCAACACACCATTTGTTACTTCTTGGAGAGTGGTGTCTCCTAGATTGGCTAGGTGTCACTTGGGAGCCTCCAACAAGATTGTGGAGTTGAACCAAGGAGTTTGTAAGGGCAAGGATATCGCCTACTTCGTGAAGATCTACCGCTAGTGAGACAAGTCCTTCGTGGGCGACGGCCGTGATGGAATAGACAAGGTTGCTTCTTCGTGGACCCTTCGTGGGTGGAGCCCTTCGTGCACTCGCGCAACCGTTACCCTCCGTGGGTTGAAGTCTTCATCAACATGGATGTATGATAGCACGACCTATCGGAACCACGACAAAAACATATGTGTCTCCAATTGCGTTTGAATACTCCAAACCCTTCTCTTTACATTCTTGCAAGTTGCATGCTTTACTTTCCGCTGCTCATATACTCATTGCATGCTTGCTTGATATGTATTGAGTTTGTTAAACTTGTGCTTAAACTCCACTTAAACTTAAGAATATTAAAAACTGTAACTTTTGGCACTTAGTGTCTAATCACCCCCCCCCCTCTAGACACCTCTTCTCGATCCTTTCAATTGGTATCAGAGCTTTGGTCTCCATTGCCTTGGTTTAATCACCATTGGAGGAAGATGGATGTGTCTACTTTGGGGAGTCTTATACATAGAGTGCCTATTATTGATGGAGAGTATTTTCATGAGTGGAAAAATGAAATGCTTGAGATTTTCAATGAATATCATTTGAACAAGTACATTACTAGCCCTTGTGCACCTCATGTTGATCCTTTGCACCCTACCCTAGATGAAGATATTGACATGATTCGCAATCTTAGAACTATTGAGCTCATCATTAGAGGCTTGCCTAGAAACTTGATTAGATGTTTGCCTACCCTCAAGTGTGCCTACACCATATGGAAATTTCTTGAGGAACTCTTTCCTAATTACTCCTTGAAAGATCTAGATGAAATCCTCCATAAGTCTATTGCTTTGATTAAGATGAGTTCCAGTGATCCCAAATTTGGTGACTTCTTATTTGAGCTTACTAATCTTACGAGTGCTGTCAGGACCCCGACTCAATGCCACATCGATCTAGCATGTAACACCTCATATCACTTTGCGGCCTCACGCACGGTATTCCCACGGGTGTCGCCTTACCTTTGCCCGGGACCGTTTGAGCCTTTTGGCACACGTATATGACAGTGTCGCTAGCATCCATATGATAAGGAGCCCGGGCTGACATGGCTAGTCGTAAACCCAAAGCGGCACAGACTTACAGGGACAGGCATCCATGACCCAGCATCGAACGTGTCGGTCATCAGCGAGTGAATCCAGGCTGTAGCACTGGGCTAGCAGGACTCCGGTGAACCGGGCTGTAGCGGGCTAACAGGACTCCGGTATTCACCGCGTGACATTTCCCGAAGGGACAGACACAGGAACGAAGAAGGACACATGCCGGCCAGCCTAAGTGTTCCGGAGCAGTAGCAAGCTACCATGGCTCGGTGGAAACACTAGGAGACATTTCCCGGTAAGAGAGGCTACTAAAGATAAACAACTAGATGGTCAGATCCCACACATACCAAGCATTTCAATAACATACACACAATATGCTCGATATGTGCAAATACAACATGGCATCACAACATGACTCTACGACTCAAGTATTTATTCAATAGGCTCCGAGGAGCGAGATATTACAAACATGGGTCTCATGACCCAACATTCAGAGCATACAAATCAAGCACAAGCGGAAGCTATCATGTCTGAGTACAGACATCTATAAATGAAAAAGGCTGAGAAGCCTGACTATCTACCAAATCCTGCCGAGGCACAAGATCGTAGCTGAGGTAACAAGCTAAACGTCGAAGACCACGCGGAAATACTAGTGAGACTGAAGTCTCTCTGCAAAAACATAAAATAGGCAAACGTGAGTACAAATGTACCCAGCAAGACTTACATCAGAACTATCTACATATGCATCATTATCAACAAAGGGGTGGTGGGGTTTAACTGCAGCAAGCCAGCTTTGACTCGGTGGCTATCCTAAACTACGACTGCAAGTAACTTTTTTGAGGTGGCGCACACGAGTCCACATATTCACCATATCAATACACCACTATGGATCCGCTCCCGTCTCCCTACGAGAACGCCATCCATAGCACTCACGCTTATCTTGCGTATTTTAGAGTATCCACTTTCACTTGTCTATGAACTGATATAAGCAACCCAGAAGTCCTTTTCCGCGGACACGGCTATTCGAATAGATTAGGTTAACCCTGCAGGGGTGTACTTCTTCACACACGCTCTCACCACTTACCGCCGTTTACACGACATGTACTCGGCAACCTTCAAGCGGAAGCCCAACGTGGGTGTCGGCCACGACCTACCTAATCACCTAAGTCTCTAGTCCAGGTTTATCGCCTATTCGGGTTCCATCCATGAGGAGATCCGGCCGGAGTTTCGCTCACAGCCCCAAACGATGTGAACAGGGTTCCCGAGACACCAAACGGGCGCCCGGTACACCGTGCCACGTGCCTACCGCATCACAGCCCACCCCTACGGTCAGCGCTGCCCACGGCCTCCAGCATACTACAAACACCAGAAACTACTTGCAACTCCTGGACAGAGGACAAGGGTGATCAAGAAGCCGAGAGGGTCCATTGGTTTCGGGCCCAATGCGTGGTAGTAGCTGAATCATGGATCACAAACACAGAACTCAGTTCCTGAGGACGGCTGCAATGAGACAACCCACCATGTACTCCTACATGGCCTCTCACCGCTACCTTTACCAAATCGTGTTCACACACTTAGCTCACACACAGTAGGACATGTTCACACGCCTCTGATTCATCCACGATGAATCAGACCCGACTCAACTCTAAGCAGTAGCAGGCATGACAAACAAGCATGAATGAGTAGGCACAACAGGGCTCAAACAACTCCTACTCATGCTAGTGGGTTTCATCTATTTACTGTGGCAATGACAGGTCATGCAAAGGATAAAGGGGTTCAGCTACCGCAGCAAGTAACAGAAAATCGGTGTTGTCCTAATGCATTAAAAGAGAGCAGGAGCGAGAGAGTAGGATTGTATCGGAATGAACAAGGGGGTTTTGCTTGCCTGGCACTTCTGAAGATAACATTGAGTCTTCATCAGTGTCAACGATCACATCATCGGTATCACGTCTATCGAGAGGGGACAATTACCGGCAACACAGAAGGGAACACAATCAATGCAATGCACAATATGATGCATGATCATGACATGGCAAAATGAATGTGTTTTGAGCCAATGCAACTAGCAACAGATTAAATGAAGTTGGTTTGAATACAAGATTCAAATTCAAACTCCATATGTGATTATTTAAATGCCCTTTATTTGATTTGTGCTAAACAGCAGCTATAAGTTGTTCTAACATGCATGAAAATGGTACAGATGGATTCCTTGAATTTTTCTGATAATTTTTCATATATAAATTATTTAATTTGGAGTTACGGTTGAATTTCTATGATTTTTAGAAGTTTTGGGCATTTTCTGGAATTTTCTGAATTATTTTAAATCCAGAAAATACTTATTGCGTCAGCATGACCTCATAGTGACGTCAGCAGGTCAACGGACGCCGTCCAGGTCAAACTGACCTGTGGGACCCATATGTCAGCGTCACAGGTTAAACAGGGGGGGTTTATTTTGGTTTAATTAAGGATTAGGGCACTAGGGCCCACATGTCAGTGTCAGCAGGGGGGGTAATTAAATTAAAATGAACTAACTAATTAACAGGGGGGCTGGCCCCACCTGTCATCGACCCAGGGGGGTCAAACCCCTGGTCAGCAGGGCCTAACCCACCGGCGGCTCGTCGCCGGTGGCAACAGGCGCGGCGGAGGGTGCGGGCTCGCTCCTCCGGCGTCCAAATGGACGGAGGAGAGCGGCTACGGGGAGCTGGAGCTCACCCGCGCCCATTTCAGCAAGCAGCAGCAGCTAGGGCGGCCGGAGACGATGGCCTCGAGCTCGGCAGCGGCGGCCGGAGCTCGGGCGTGCTCGGTTTCGGCGTTACACGGCACGGCGGGCGCGGCCGATGGGCTCTACGGGATGCTGGGGTCACCAGGAACACCCGGAGACAACGAGCGCAGGCGGAGAAGCTCGGGAGCACGGAGCTCACCGGCCATGGCGGACGGCGGCTTCGGGTGCTCGTGGGGCGGCGGCTACAGGGCGCAATCGAAGGGGAAAAGAGGGAGGGGAGGCGTAGGAGCTCACAGCAGTGCCGTAGGGATGATTAGCCGGCTCGGGGGCGCGCCGGAGTGGCCGAATCGACGGAGAAGATCCTCGGCGGCCGGCGAGGGGAAAAACGTCGGGGGTGGCGTTCCGGGGCTCTTATGGTCGCGTGACACGACGAGGAGGTCGAGGGAGGACCGGCGGAGCTTCCTGGGGCGTCGGTGAGGCTAGGGGTGGCCGGTGGCCATGGGTACGGCGACGATGGCGGCGAGCTCCGCTCGGTGGTGTGCGCGAGAGGGAAACAGAGGAGGGAATGGGGTCCAGGGGGAGAGAGGGGAGGTGCAGGGGGCGAGGGCGGCTCCGTGGCGTCGCGAGGGAGTCGGGGAGGCTGCCACGGCGAAGCAGGAGGTGGCCGGCGCTCTTCGGGCGCGCGCCACGCCTCGCCTCTGCCTACTGGCAGAGGAAGAAGAGGACAAGGAGGGAGGTGGGCTGGGCCGGCTGGGGGGGGGCTGGGCCAGGTAGGCTGCGGTAAGTGGCCCAGGTAAGCTCTGTTCTTTTTATTTTTTTTCTTCTGTTTTGTTTTATTTAATTTCGTTTTGCCACTGTTTTGAATTTTAAACAAATTCAAACAATGCCAAAAACTCCTCTGAATAATTTTATTTGGCTAGATGGACTTTTCCAAAAGCTCCTAAAATATTTCAGGGGTATTTGAAATTATATTCTAATTATATGAATATAATTCAAATTCAAATAGCTAATGATTTAAATTCAAAGTCCCAAAAATAAATCCTTAAAAATGTTCAATATTTTGGTTGGGACCAGAACCCTTACCAAAAATTATCAAACATTTAAGAAGAGCCTTTTGGAGCAATGAATGAGATTTCTAGAGTTTTTGCCCCTCTTTTATTTAGGTTTTTGAGGCTTCCAAAATTCCCTCAGTTCAAATTTTCAGAATTTAAACATGATGCACACATGAGCTAGCCTAGAGCAATGCCAGAAGCTAGGGATGTGACAACTCACCCCCACTAAACAAAAATCTCGTCCCGAGATTCAAGCGTAGGGTAAGGTGAAGGGGAGATGCAAACTGGTATAATCTTCACGATCCAGGTTGCACTTCAAATGAACGTTGATTTGAACACCATCTTGTCTTGAAGTCTTGCTCTGAGAACTCCAACTAACATGACAAGAAGAGGGAAGGAAAACTCTAGATTAATTAATCTTCTCAAAGAACGAACAACTCAGGATTAACTCACGGAATGAGACATAGAACCATCTCTCGGGTTGAGACACGAGTTACACATCAAGAGGGGTGGAAAGAGACGGATGACAAAGGTGCACTAGGTGGACAACAATTCCACACTTAAGAGGGTGGTAAACGATTGTCCACGTAGCGAGGAGTTAAGTTGACATGACACCATAATGATGCACCTTAGGGATGGTGACTCGTAGATATATATCCCTCTTAAGTGGCAAAAAGAATTACCTTTGATACAGAGATCATTGAAACTCTTTATACCAGCTTAAGGCAAATCATAATCGATCATTTAGAGGGGTTCGGTAGAATGGCATACTCAAACTTGGATGATGTGGATTACCTTGTTGAAGACAACGTAATGGATGAATTTTGCTTATCACCGGAAATGGAAGAGACCCATGGTAGAATGGCACATTGGCGGTGCAAGCTGGGAACAAAATGCAAATGCTGGGAATGATTCTGGTAACTGGGGAAGAACCCAACAATAGAGAGTGAATTCACTGTTGGAGTGGTTATAGCATAACCGAGGAAATCTGGGGCAATCCCAGCTAGTGCCGATGATAAGACGTAGCGCTTGTGCGTGCTCTCAAGAACTTGAGCATTTCCACATTCATCAAGGTTTTACCAACATCCGTGTCAAGGATCCTGGCAACACAACTTGCTACCATGATGAATGATGATGGATGATGCAGATGCAAAGGAAGATAACACCTTCTCAGATTTCACCTTAGCGAAGCCAAGGAACAAAATCTGGATGATCGACCGAGAGACATTTAGCACTCCGCTTCTAATGTTCTCCTTGATGTGCTAGTGTATCCCATTCATAGATATGGTTTGATAACTAGAACATCAAGTAAAAGGTCGGACTTCGGGATCTCAAAAATCCATAGGGCAACTAGGGAGTAAATCCTACGAAATCCCTATGGGGAGGTGGCCAACTTCTTCAATCAAGATACTGCAATAATAGGTCTTTCGGCTGGGAGGTGCTGGCCTCGACATCCACTTTACCAGTTATCGAGGAACCAATATTATAGTTCTTGGGGAAATGTTCCAACCATCATATCTGCCTGAGATTCAGCTCTGGTTGGTGTTAGGATATTCCAGGCTCATCGAGTCTTAGGAAGAAAAATGAAAGTTTGCAACACAAATCGACGAGATGACGTTGCGGGATTCTCGGGAGATGAACTACGATAGCAAGCTCCAAAACATGAGCTGGTTCTGCTACAAACATGTGAACACGTTGTCCCAGACAAGCATGACCACGTGGTAGTCTTATAATAAAACACTACCGAGTTCAGGAGGGGGAACCATCAACGAGGGTATCGAAGTTCTTTCATAAGTCCGGATTAGCTCTTATGAAGGAACTCCTTCTCCTTGAACAAATCAATCAGTGGCTTGGTGTGCTAGGGATACATATAGATTGAAGGTTGCAAGTCTTCAAACCACAGCATTCTTCGCACGTGTGCATGACTGATTTGGAATGATTCCAAAGAAAGCAACATTGACTTTCTCGAATCCACGGCGGCAACTTGCATCAGATGCACATGAATTAAAGGAAGTCACTACCTTCATCCAAACATATGCTTCATGAGCTAGCATGAACAAATGCTTTCAAAAGTTTCCAACACTAGCTTAATGTTCAGCAAAATTATGGAGAAGACAAGGATGTTGTCAATGGGCACAACAACAATTCATCTGGGTTTCCTTTTAAAAGGAATTCCATAGTTAAGTGAACAAGTGATAGCATTGGTCAGACCTAAAAGATATAATGGTGTATGCTCGAGGGATCAACCACGAATAAGACAACATTACGAGCATCGTTGGTACTGATTTGATTTGACGATAGCCCACACTCAAATCAAAGGATTGATAAGACAATAGGTCCAGCAACTGATCACAAGGACCAATCGATGAAGATATCATCTTTCTTCAACACACACTACACAAGAATATCCCTTTGGAACGAACTAAGTCAGACAAGCTTTTATCTTCCAACTCTCCAAGTTGTTGTCTAGCTTAACCAACTAGCTCAGGGATATCTAACACCGATTCTTGGAGAGAAGGTGGTTCACAAGAAACCAACTTGATCACGAACTCAACATAGCGGTCAGGTGACAACCCGGTAACACCTCCAAGAAGATATTTGGAAAGTCACGAACCACCGGTATGTTACTAAGCTCGAGAACAATCTTGCTTTTGAGGGCAAGACGATATGATCAAATGAGTGAGGACTTGACAAGATCCTAACTCATCAATCGAAGGGTGCACCGAAATAAGGACTAGGTAGCACGATCAGTCTTAGAAGGATGATTCGAAAACCAACATACTAAGAATGAAATTATTATCCTTTAACTACCAAGCAACAGAGTTGCTAGCAGTATTGATTTCACACATCACAATTCATTTGTCGGTATTCCGGTTGCATCAACACGAGGGCCGAGGAATGAACAGTGATGGCAAGAAGTATCACTGTACCAAGAGTTCATGGGATGGTGTGCAATTCCTATAACAATCTCGATATAAAATATGTAATACTTCAAGGTAGAGCAGAACCAAAAGCTGGATTGGCATTTGATCTGCGGAATACAACTACTTTGACCCAATCCTAGATATGGAAGAGGTACTGGAGTTTGTTTCTCCTAGTCATTCCGGAATAGAATGGCTTGACAGACCACAAGAGTCATAGGCATCGATGAACGAACGCACGCATACTCTTGACTATCAATTGATAGACGAGGGTCAGAATGCAACTAAAGAGAACAACTCAAAGGAACATATAACTTTCTGAGTTGTGGATGCATAGATTAGTATGTCGAACCAAGTTCAACATATTTCTTCCGGATAACCCATGCAGAAAGGTAGAACTGGCAGAGTCACGATTTATGAATGGAGAACTCCTCAAGAGTACTCTAATTGTGATTTTTTTTTGATCCAATAAACATCTGCCATAAGTAGTTCATGGTATTTGGAAGAAGAAGATACCACGGACTTCAAGGACTATCGCAAAGGTTACTAATATCCTAAAGGCACTAGCAATTACTATCAACATGAAGTAGGTAGAGTGAATCTCGGGTTCAGAACCCAGGAGTAGAATACCTACTACTAAGTAGCATCACGGGATGCTTCCGAGAATAAAGGCCAGAATCTTCACACTAGGACACAAATCATGGCTAGACCACTAGATGATCCCCTAAGCACTTAGGGTCATAATAATAATTCCAACATATATGTCGAGGCAATAATTACCTCAACACACCGATTAGTGTGGTTAATCTGGCCCATGGGAACATCGGAAACAGAAGGAAGGGATTTGCAAATGCATCGGACTATTTAGAAACCTGGGATGACTCGGACAGCATAACGGCTATAATTGCTCAAAAAGATTTGAGACAATCACAAAAATGGTGGCATAACCACTCAGAAGCACAATATCAAGGTTCCGAGATCAACAATTAACATACGGAAGTAGTAGGAACTGAACTGAGACTTAAATCCAACAATCTTATAAGTCTACTGATTAGTAACACGTGATCCTAATAGAAAGAAGAGATAGCCTAGTTCTTAATCCCCGCAGGAAAGATAAGATGACTCAGATCAGAAGGGCATGAGGTATAAGGAGTAAAAAGAGCCTTACGTTCCATCCCACAATCAATTCCCTTATATAACTAAAGAATTTCTAAACTCAACTTCGACCAGTTTGGCTTGGTAATCCTACAGGCAGTCAAGCTCTGATACCAACGCTGTCAGGACCCCGACTCAATGCCACATCGATCTAGCATGTAACACCTCATATCACTTTGCGGCCTCACGCACGGTATTCCCACGGGTGTCGCCTTACCTTTGCCCGGGACCGTTTGCGCCTTTTGGCACACGTATATGACAGTGTCGCTAGCATCCATATGATAAGGAGCCCGGGCTGACATGGCTAGTCGTAAACCCAAAGCGGCACAGACTTACAGGGACAGGCATCCATGACCCAGCATCGAACGTGTCGGTCATCAGCGAGTGAATCCAGGCTGTAGCACTGGGCTAGCAGGACTCCGGTGAACCGGGCTGTAGCGGGCTAACAGGACTCCGGTATTCACCGCGTGACATTTCCCGAAGGGACAGACACAGGAACGAAGAAGGACACATGCCGGCCAGCCTAAGTGTTCCGGAGCAGTAGCAAGCTACCATGGCTCGGTGGAAACACTAGGAGACATTTCCCGGTAAGAGAGGCTACTAAAGATAAACAACTAGATGGTCAGATCCCACACATACCAAGCATTTCAATAACATACACACAATATGCTCGATATGTGCAAATACAACATGGCATCACAACATGACTCTACGACTCAAGTATTTATTCAATAGGCTCCGAGGAGCGAGATATTACAAACATGGGTCTCATGACCCAACATTCAGAGCATACAAATCAAGCACAAGCGGAAGCTATCATGTCTGAGTACAGACATCTATAAATGAAAAAGGCTGAGAAGCCTGACTATCTACCAAATCCTGCCGAGGCACAAGATCGTAGCTGAGGTAACAAGCTAAACGTCGAAGACCACGCGGAAATACTAGTGAGACTGAAGTCTCTCTGCAAAAACATAAAATAGGCAAACGTGAGTACAAATGTACCCAGCAAGACTTACATCAGAACTATCTACATATGCATCATTATCAACAAAGGGGTGGTGGGGTTTAACTGCAGCAAGCCAGCTTTGACTCGGTGGCTATCCTAAACTACGACTGCAAGTAACTTTTTTGAGGTGGCGCACACGAGTCCACATATTCACCATATCAATACACCACTATGGATCCGCTCCCGTCTCCCTACGAGAACGCCATCCATAGCACTCACGCTTATCTTGCGTATTTTAGAGTATCCACTTTCACTTGTCTATGAACTGATATAAGCAACCCAGAAGTCCTTTTCCGCGGACACGGCTATTCGAATAGATTAGGTTAACCCTGCAGGGGTGTACTTCTTCACACACGCTCTCACCACTTACCGCCGTTTACACGACATGTACTCGGCAACCTTCAAGCGGAAGCCCAACGTGGGTGTCGGCCACGACCTACCTAATCACCTAAGTCTCTAGTCCAGGTTTATCGCCTATTCGGGTTCCATCCATGAGGAGATCCGGCCGGAGTTTCGCTCACAGCCCCAAACGATGTGAACAGGGTTCCCGAGACACCAAACGGGCGCCCGGTACACCGTGCCACGTGCCTACCGCATCACAGCCCACCCCTACGGTCAGCGCTGCCCACGGCCTCCAGCATACTACAAACACCAGAAACTACTTGCAACTCCTGGACAGAGGACAAGGGTGATCAAGAAGCCGAGAGGGTCCATTGGTTTCGGGCCCAATGCGTGGTAGTAGCTGAATCATGGATCACAAACACAGAACTCAGTTCCTGAGGACGGCTGCAATGAGACAACCCACCATGTACTCCTACATGGCCTCTCACCGCTACCTTTACCAAATCGTGTTCACACACTTAGCTCACACACAGTAGGACATGTTCACACGCCTCTGATTCATCCACGATGAATCAGACCCGACTCAACTCTAAGCAGTAGCAGGCATGACAAACAAGCATGAATGAGTAGGCACAACAGGGCTCAAACAACTCCTACTCATGCTAGTGGGTTTCATCTATTTACTGTGGCAATGACAGGTCATGCAAAGGATAAAGGGGTTCAGCTACCGCAGCAAGTAACAGAAAAATCGGTGTTGTCCTAATGCATTAAAAGAGAGCAGGAGCGAGAGAGTAGGATTGTATCGGAATGAACAAGGGGGTTTTGCTTGCCTGGCACTTCTGAAGATAACATTGAGTCTTCATCAGTGTCAACGATCACATCATCGGTATCACGTCTATCGAGAGGGGACAATTACCGGCAACACAGAAGGGAACACAATCAATGCAATGCACAATATGATGCATGATCATGACATGGCAAAATGAATGTGTTTTGAGCCAATGCAACTAGCAACAGATTAAATGAAGTTGGTTTGAATACAAGATTCAAATTCAAACTCCATATGTGATTATTTAAATGCCCTTTATTTGATTTGTGCTAAACAGCAGCTATAAGTTGTTCTAACATGCATGAAAATGGTACAGATGGATTCCTTGAATTTTTCTGATAATTTTTCATATATAAATTATTTAATTTGGAGTTACGGTTGAATTTCTATGATTTTTAGAAGTTTTGGGCATTTTCTGGAATTTTCTGAATTATTTTAAATCCAGAAAATACTTATTGCGTCAGCATGACCTCATAGTGACGTCAGCAGGTCAACGGACGCCGTCCAGGTCAAACTGACCTGTGGGACCCATATGTCAGCGTCACAGGTTAAACAGGGGGGGTTTATTTTGGTTTAATTAAGGATTAGGGCACTAGGGCCCACATGTCAGTGTCAGCAGGGGGGGTAATTAAATTAAAATGAACTAACTAATTAACAGGGGGGCTGGCCCCACCTGTCATCGACCCAGGGGGGTCAAACCCCTGGTCAGCAGGGCCTAACCCACCGGCGGCTCGTCGCCGGTGGCAACAGGCGCGGCGGAGGGTGCGGGCTCGCTCCTCCGGCGTCCAAATGGACGGAGGAGAGCGGCTACGGGGAGCTGGAGCTCACCCGCGCCCATTTCAGCAAGCAGCAGCAGCTAGGGCGGCCGGAGACGATGGCCTCGAGCTCGGCAGCGGCGGCCGGAGCTCGGGCGTGCTCGGTTTCGGCGTTACACGGCACGGCGGGCGCGGCCGATGGGCTCTACGGGATGCTGGGGTCACCAGGAACACCCGGAGACAACGAGCGCAGGCGGAGAAGCTCGGGAGCACGGAGCTCACCGGCCATGGCGGACGGCGGCTTCGGGTGCTCGTGGGGCGGCGGCTACAGGGCGCAATCGAAGGGGAAAAGAGGGAGGGGAGGCGTAGGAGCTCACAGCAGTGCCGTAGGGATGATTAGCCGGCTCGGGGGCGCGCCGGAGTGGCCGAATCGACGGAGAAGATCCTCGGCGGCCGGCGAGGGGAAAAACGTCGGGGGTGGCGTTCCGGGGCTCTTATGGTCGCGTGACACGACGAGGAGGTCGAGGGAGGACCGGCGGAGCTTCCTGGGGCGTCGGTGAGGCTAGGGGTGGTCGGTGGCCATGGGTACGGCGACGATGGCGGCGAGCTCCGCTCGGTGGTGTGCGCGAGAGGGAAACAGAGGAGGGAATGGGGTCCAGGGGGAGAGAGGGGAGGTGCAGGGGGCGAGGGCGGCTCCGTGGCGTCGCGAGGGAGTCGGGGAGGCTGCCACGGCGAAGGAGGAGGTGGCCGGCGCTCTTCGGGCGCGCGCCACGCCTCGCCTCTGCCTACTGGCAGAGGAAGAAGAGGACAAGGAGGGAGGTGGGCTGGGCCGGCTGGGGGGGGCTGGGCCAGGTAGGCTGCGGTAAGTGGCCCAGGTAAGCTCTGTTCTTTTTATTTATTTTTTCTTCTGTTTTGTTTTATTTAATTTCGTTTTGCCACTGTTTTGAATTTTAAACAAATTCAAACAATGCCAAAAACTCCTCTGAATAATTTTATTTGGCTAGATGGACTTTTCCAAAAGCTCCTAAAATATTTCAGGGGTATTTGAAATTATATTCTAATTATATGAATATAATTCAAATTCAAATAGCTAATGATTTAAATTCAAAGTCCCAAAAATAAATCCTTAAAAATGTTCAATATTTTGGTTGGGACCAGAACCCTTACCAAAAATTATCAAACATTTAAGAAGAGCCTTTTGGAGCAATGAATGAGATTTCTAGGGTTTTTGCCCCTCTTTTATTTAGGTTTTTGAGGCTTCCAAAATTCCCTCAGTTCAAATTTTCAGAATTTAAACATGATGCACACATGAGCTAGCCTAGAGCAATGCCAGAAGCTAGGGATGTGACAAGTGCCAAAGGAGATGTTGGAATCATTAGCAATATCATTTCCAGAGCTATTAGAATTCATAAAGATAACTATAGAAATGATCATTTATCTAATGAATTGCCCTCTCTAGGAATTGATCAATCACTAGATGATGTTGAACATGAATACTCGGATGAGGATGAGGATGATGATGATGATGATGATAGTGACTATGATCTCGATGATGCGATGAGACACTTTGGTCTTATGGCAAATCTTCGCGGCTACATGGCTGGAGGAAAGGAATGGGTCCTTGATAGTGGATGTACTGATCATATGACCAGAGATAAAGATATGTTCCGTGAGCTTGCTGAAAATGACGGCCCTCAAAAATATGTCACTTTTGGTGATAATTCAAAGGGTAAGGTGGTTGGCCTTGGTAAGGTGGCCATCTCACATGATAGCTCCATACAAAATGTCATGCTCGTTGAATCCCTTGGATACAATTTACTTTCAGTTTCTAGACTTGCGGATTTCGGTTTCAATGTCTTATTCACTGAAGTAGATTGCCAAGTGATTCGTAGAGACAATCATAAAATGGTCTTTACCGGTATACGTAGAGAAGATCTTTACATTGTTGATTTCACTAAAAAGGCTCAACCTATAACTTGCTTAATTACCAAATCTTCTAAAGGCTGGTTGTGGCATAGAAGACTAGGTCATGTTGGTATGCGAAATCTTGATAAGCTTATTAAAGGTGATCATATCCTTGGAATAAAAGATGTCATATTTGACAAGGATAGACTTTGTAGTTCTTGTCAAGCAGGGAAACAAGTTGGAGGAAGTCACCACGCGAAGAACATCATGACCACAAGAAGACCACTCGAGCTACTTCACATGGATCTCTTTGGTCCAAATGCCTACAAGAGTCTCGATGGTAACTCATTTGGTCTAGTCATAGTTGATGATTTTTCAAGATTTACGTGGGTGTTCTTTCTTGATGACAAATCGCAGGTTCAAAAGATCTTCAAAAACTTCGCTAGGAAGGCCCAAAATCAGTTTGACGTGAATATCAAGAAGGTTCGGAGCGACAGCGGAACGGAGTTCAAGAACGCAAATGTGGACACCTTTCTTGATGAAGAAGGGATTTCACGCGAGTTCTCGGCTACGTACACACCTCAACAAAATGGAGTTGTTGAAAGGAAGAACCGGACTCTTATTGAGATGGCAAGAACGATGCTTGATGAGTACAAAACGCCAAAGCACTTTTGGGTGGAAGCGGTTGAGACAGCTTGTCATGCAACAAATCGCTTGTATCTTCACAAGCTACTCGGCAAGACGGCATACGAGCTCCTCATCGGTAACAAACCCCAAGTTGGATACTTTCAAGTATTCGGCTCAAAGTGCTACATTCTTGATAAGCATCATCGTTCTAAATTTACTCCTAAATCTCATGAAGGTTTCCTACATGGTTATGGCTCAAACTCTCACACTTACCGTGTCTACAACAATTTCACCCGAAAGGTTGAAGAGACGGTAGATGTGAAGTTTGATGAATCTAACGGCTCGCAAGTAGAGCAATTGCCAATTGATTTAGGAGACAAAGACCCTTCGGAAGCAATTCAAGACTTGTCCATTGGCAAGATTCATCCAACGGAAGTGAAGGAGAGTACCTCGTCCGTCCAAGTGGAATCTTCTACCTCACGATAAGGTGAACCAAGAGTTGATACGGAAGCATCCACAAGTGGGACACGCCAAGATGAAGAAAACGAGGAAGCGCACCAAGATGAACATCAACAACCTCCTTCACCATGACAAGAGAATGACAATGTCAACAATGAAGAAGGCCAAGAAGAAGCACAAGATGAAGAGGATGTTCCACCCCGACCCAAGCAAAAGCTTTCACGAGTTCGAGCAAGAATTGCTAAGGATCATCCCGTCGAGCAAATCTATAATGATATCCAAACCGGGAGAATCACTCGCTCTAAAACTCGTTTAGCTAACTTTTGTGAACATTACTCATTCATCTCTAGCATTGAACCTATGAAGGTTGAAGAAGCATTGGAGGATCAGGACTGGATAAACGCTATTTATGAAGAGCTACACAACTTTGAGAGAAATCAAGTGTGGACATTGGTCGAGAAGCCCGACAACAACCACAACATCATTGGTACCAAATGGGTGTTTCGCAACAAGCAAGATGAAGATGTACAAGTGGTTCGCAACGAAGCACGTCTCGTCGCCCAAGGTTACACACAAGTTGAAGGTATGGACTATGGTGAGACATATGCTCCCGTTGCTAGACTTGAGTCCATTCGCATCTTACTTCCTTATGCTAATCACCATGATATCACCTTGTACCAAATGGACATTAAAAGTGCTTTTCTAAATGGCAAAATTGAGGAAGAAGTTTATGTTAAGCAACCTCCCGGCTTCGTCAATCCTAAGAAACCTAATCATGTTTACAAACTTCACAAAGCCCTTTATGGTCTTAAACAAGCTCCTAGAGCATGGTATAAATGCTTGACCAAGTTCCTTATTGAAAAAGGCTTTGAAATTGGTAAAATTGATTCTACTCTTTTTACTAAAAGGGTTAATGGAGAACTATTTGTGTGCCAAATTTATATTGATGATATCATATTTGGTTCAACTAACCCTCATTTTAGTGAGAAGTTTGGAAAGCTAATGTCGGAGAACTTTGAGATGTCTTTGATGAGTGAACTCAAATTCTTTCTCGATTTGCAAATCAAGCAAACTAAGGAAGGTACCTTTGTCTCTCAAACGAAGTACACCAAGGACTTATTCAAGAAGTTCAATATGCAAGAATGCAAAGGTATGACTACACCCATGCCTACTAGTGGACATCTTGATTTGACCAAAGATGGTGAACCGGTTGATCAAAAGGTTTACCGCTCTATGATTGGTTCCTTGTTATATCTATGTGCCTCTCGTCCCGATATTATGCTAAGTGTGTGCATGTGTGCACGATATCAAGCTGCTCCTAAAGAGTGTCATCTTAAGGCTGTGAAAAGGATAGTGAGATACCTAATCCATACACTAGATTTTGGCATTTGGTATCCCAAGAGGTCCTCTTTTGATCTTGTTGGCTACTCCGATTCGGACTATGCCGGAGACAAGGTTGATAGAAAATCCACTTAGGGTACTTGTCAATTCCTTGGTAGATCTCTTGTGTCTTGGTCTTCCAAGAAACAAAACTCGGTATCCTTATCCACCGCCGAAGCGGAATACATTGCCGCTGGTTCATGTTGTGCTCAATTACTTTGGATGACCCAAACTCTTAAAGATTATGGGATATATGTGAAACATGTTCGATTGCTATGTGACAATGGAAGTGCTATTAAGATTGCTCACAATCCCGTGCAACATTCTCGAACTAAGCATATTGAAGTTCGTCATCATTTCATTCGAGATCATGTTGCAAAAGGGGACATTAACCTTAAGCATGTTCGCACCGATAAGCAATTGGCGGATATATTCACTAAACCACTTGATGAGAAAGTGTTTTGCAGGTTGAGAGGTGAATTGAACATCATTGACGCTTCAAACTTGGAGTAGGAACTCCATTTGATACATGCGGGGCATGAGCCTATGACTAATCCTCGATATTTCTCTTATGATGCTATTCATATGTCTTGGATATATTTATACCTTGCATGTTATTTAACCTATGTAGGTACTTGGTTGAATCTAAATCTATGAGATTGCAACTCACTCACATCTTGAGCAATCTCTACATCACCAAGTCTCTACACAATGGTGGTTGAAGACAAGGAAGCACGAAACCATTCAAACATATCCTTTGGCAAATTCTATGTTGAGTCTCATGATTGTCATTTTGGATACACAAGTGCTCTTCCTTGCAAAGCTAACCCATGTAGGTAGATGAACTCAAACTCCAAGTGGTGCTCCCAACTCTTGATGAACTACATCAACCTTGAGCAACCCACACAAGTTCAACTACATGATCAAGATCAACACCACCACCCAAGGTATGTTATTCCATCTTAGAGAAGCTTTACTCCAAGTCATGAGCCAAAGTAACTCGACAAGATGTGAATACATCAAGATGCTTAAACGAAAAATGGTAACCCTATTTTGACCTTAAACGATGAGTATGACCTATGATCAAGTGCTCTCACTTGACTCCTAAGTCAATATACTCTAACATAGGTGACTTTGTCCCTGACCATTTCTAGATGAAGTTCTCTAGTGTTTCTCCGTGCTTTTGCATTTTCATATTTGTTTCCCCTTTCAAAAAAACTTCATCTAGAACTTTTAGTTTCCTTTCTTTCCTTTTTGTTCTGCATTTTCTGCATCCAATTCATTGCAAATCTTTTAGTAAATTCCTTGCATATCCTTGTGAGATCTTACTTGTCTAGTGAGCTGAGGTGACAAGTGTTTTCACTCTGATGAACTCGGTCACACCGGTTTGTTCTCTTCGGCCCAATCGAAATCTTTCGGTGCAACCGAAGCACACAACTCAGAGTCACCGATTCCATCACAGGAAAACCAACTTGCCACTTATTCCTGATTTCTGTTTGCTCTAGCTCCACTCAATGATTCTTGTCCTCTACCAGCATCATATTAGACATGCTTCTTTGCTCTGTGACTCAAGGACCAACCCATTTGTATCACATGTCCAGAAGAGCCCTTCTTGGAAATTGATGTCAAAGGGGAAGAGAGAGATCACATCAAAGCTTAATCCTTCCTATAGGGGGAGAAAGAGAGAATACTCAGGGGGAGAGAGTTTCTCAACTAGGAGAAAGTAAAATCATCAAAGACCCCAGATGCTTGGTGTTCAAGAGGAGAGATGTCACATGTCTTTAAGAGGGGAAAGACATGTTTGGTTGCTTGCTTTAGCTCAAGCTCTGTTGTTTCCTTTTTGTAGCTCTGATTTTCTGTTCCCTATCTTATCCCAATATCCCATGCAGATTCAGGGGGAGCAAGACATCTAAGGGAAGGAAATCTCTGATTTTATTGCATATCTTTACCTTTGGGTACATGTCTATATCCAATGTGGTACTTAGTACTCACTCTACGTGTCATCCCAGTCTTGGTTCTCTTGTGGTTTATCTTGCTTGCTCTGGTCAGTAGGTGTATTTGTGTTATTTAACCTTGTTTGCGCAGGTTCATCCCATCCTAAGCCAACTCAAGACCACAAGGTAAGTATATGCATCACAGTCATGTGAATGAGAAGTTCTTACTGATGTACATACTGTTTGCAAGAAGGACTCATGAGCATGAAGGTACATTTCTCACATTCACATCATTTGCTCTGATGCATATAGCCAAGATACATGTAACACATTGCTTACTCTGTCATGTTTATGCATTCACATGCTCCTATATTAATTATTCACATGATTGCATACATGTAAGGGGAGCCTATGCATGTTACATGTCTTTCCAAAGCTTTACTTGCTATTCTCTATATCTTTATCTAAAGCTTTGATATATGTTGTCATCAATTACCAAAAAGGGGGAGATTGAAAGCACAAGTGCTCCCTCGGTGGTTTTGGTAATTAATGTCAACATATCTCTTGTTGGACTAACACTTTTACCTAGTATGTTTCAGATAAGTTCAACAATGGAGTGGCATGGACTAGAGGATGTGGAACCCCTTCAAGATGCTAAGGACAAAGGATTGGCTCAAGCTTCAAGATCAAGACTCTACATTTTCTATTTTAGTGATCCAAGATCACATTGAGTCTATAGGAAAAGCCAATACTATCAAGAGGGGATGAGGTGTTGCTTAGTGGCTTGCTTGCTCAAAGTGCTTAGTGATATGCTCCAAAACACTCAACTACCTTCCCACATCCACATATGACCTAAACCAAAAGTCAAACTCGGCCCCACCGATTCTATCTATCCGGCGCCACCGAGTTTCAGATGTCATAGCCACTGCCACAAACCCTAGCAAATCGGTTTCACTGATAGGGATCTCAATCTCATCGAGATGGGATTGTAATCTCTCTGTGTATGTCCATTAACAAAATCGGTCTCACCGAGTTTGAGCAATCGGTACTACCGAGATTACAATGCAAACCCTCTGGTTAGCTTATTACCAAAATCGGTCCCACCGAGTTTGTGTAATCGATCTCACCGAGTTTGCCTGACCAACTCTCTAGTTAGCTTATTACCAAAATCGGTCCCATCGAGTTTGTGTAATCGGTCACATCGAGATTACGTTATGCCCTAACCCTAACCATATCGGTCATACCGAGTTGCATCTCAGTCCCATCGAAAATCCTAATGGTCACTAGGTTTGCTTAATCGGTCCGACCGAGTTTAACCACTCGGTCCCACCGAGTTTGGCAAATTGTGTGTAACGGTTAGATTTTGTGTGGAGGCTATATATACCCCTCCACCCACTCTTCATTCGTGGAGAGAGCCATCAGAACATACCTACACTTCCAATACACATTTTCTGAGAGAGAACCACCTACACTTGTGTTGAGGACAAGATATTCCATTCCAACCATATGAATCTTGATCTCTAGCCTTCCCCAAGTTGCTTTCCACTCAAATCTTCTTTCCACCAAATCCAAATCCTGTGAGAGAGAGTTGAGTGTTGGGGAGACTATCATTTGAAGCACAAGAGCAAGGAGTTCATCATCAACACACCATTTGTTACTTCTTGGAGAGTGGTGTCTCCTAGATTGGCTAGGTGTCACTTGGGAGCCTCCAACAAGATTGTGGAGTTGAACCAAGGAGTTTGTAAGGGCAAGGAGATCGCCTACTTCATGAAGATCTACCGCTAGTGAGGCAAGTCCTTCATGGGCGACGGCCGTGATGGAATAGACAAGGTTGCTTCTTTGTGGACCCTTCGTGGGTGGAGCCCTCCGTGGACTCGCGCAACCGTTACCCTCTGTGGGTTGAAGTCTCCATCCACGTGGATGTACGATAGCACCACCTATCGGAACCACGACAAAAACATCCGTGTCTCCAATTGCGTTTGAATACTCCAAACCCTTCTCTTTACATTCTTGCAAGTTGCATGCTTTACTTTCCGCTGCTCATATACTCATTGCATGCTTGCTTGATATGTATTGAGTTTGTTAAACTTGTGCTTAAACTCCACTTAAACTTAAGAATATTAAAAACTGCAACTTTTGGCACTTAGTTTTCAGAACCCCTTGACAGTTCGCCTTGAATAAAACTCCTCCAGCAATGCCCAACCTTGGTTTTACCATTTTCCACCTAGCCTCTTTTTCCCTTGGGTTTCCGGAGCCCAAGGGTCATCTTTATTTAACCCCCCCCCCCCGGGCCAGTGCTCCTCTTAGTGTTGGTCCAAACTGAGCTTCCTATGGGGCCACCTCGGGGAAACTTGAGGGTTGGATTTACTCATAGCTAGTCTCATCTGAGTGTGCCCTGAGAATGAGATATGTGCAGCTCCTATCGGGATTTGTCGGCACATTCGGGCGGTGTTGCTGGACTTGTTTTACCATTGTCGAGGATGTCTTGTAACTGGGATGCCGAGTCTGATCAGATTGTCTTGGGAGAAGGAATATCCTTCGTTGACCGTGAGAGCTTGTGATGGGCTAAGTTGGGACTCCCCTGCAGGGATTTGAACTTTCAAAAGTCGTGCCCATGGTTATGGGCAGATGGGAATTTGTTAATGTCCAGTTGTAGATAACATGAAACTTGACTAAATAAAATGCACCAACCGCGTGTGTAACCGTGATGGTCTCTTCTCGGCAGAGTCCGGGAAGTGAACACGGTGTTGGAGTAATGCTTGACATAGGTTGTTCTAGGATCACTCCTTGATCATAGTTGTTCGACCGTGCTTTTGCCTTCTCTTCTCGCTCTCTTTTGCGAATATGTTAGCCACCATATATGCTAGTCACTTGCTGCAGCTCCACATCATACCTTACCTTACCTATAAGCTTAAATAGTCTTGATCGCGAGGGTGTGAGATTGCTGAGTCCCCGTGACTCACAGATTACTTCCAAAACCAGGTGCAGGGACTGATGATTCCACTCCAGATGATATGACCGAGCTCAAGTGGGAGTTCGATGAAGACTCTCATCGTTACTATGTGTCTTTTCTAGATGATCAGTAGTGGTGCCCAGTTGGGGCGATCGGGGACTTTGTCGCATTTGGGGGTTGATCTTTATTTTGGTTCCGTAGTCGGACCCTGAGTGTATTGGATGAATGTAATGACTTATTTATGTATTTGTGTGATGTGGCGAGTGTAAGCCAACTATGTACCTTCCCCTTTATTTATGTACATGGGTTGTTTGCGAAGATTACCTCACTTGCGACATTGCTTTCAATGTGGTTATGCCTCTAAGTCGTGCTTCGACACATAGGAGATATAGCCGCATCGAGGGCGTTATAAGTTGGTAATCAGAGCCTTCCCCGACCCTAGGAGCCCCCTGCTTGATCGAATCGCTGGCGTTGTTGAGTCTACAAAAATGTTTTGAGTCATTTAGGATTATATATAACGGAGAGTTAGGAATTCTTTTTACTCCTCAGTCCCTTCGTCGCTCTGGTGAGGCATCCTGACGTAGAGTTTTGACTCTTCTCTTCTCAAATTTCACTAAAAAAGTTTAGGATCACACGGGTATCTTGGAATCGTTCCGATGGTTTTGTGATGAGAACATTGTTCTTGGTGCCTCCTAACATTTAGGGCTTGTGGCAGTGTCCCGGGGAGTTGAGCTCCGAGGTGTTGTCGTCACAATTTTATCGTTGACATTCTGCAATACCTGAGTTTCGTTGACATCGAAAATCTCTTTTATGCAGTTGTTGGTGAGATAACCTCGACGCCACCCAGTACTGGGGTGGGAGTTCGGGAGTATTGCCATAACTTGTATAACGGATGCTTTTCGAAGGTTGAGGTAAATGATTTCCGAAGGTTTCTTGGTTATGTGTTGAAGGATGGATATAGCTGGATGTAGGATTTGCTAGCTTTGGGTGAGATATTATGCTTCCCCTGTATCCCCAACACCTGATTGCATAACCGGAAAGGTTTAGGAGTTTCATAGGTGGGAATTCTTGTAGCTCTAGTTCTTCTTCCGCGGATATTTGGTTTGGGATTGGGTAATCCTCACCAAGTATTTGTTCTTGTCTGTACCTTGTTGTTTTATTCTTCTTCCTCTATCTAAGTGGCTTCTCAATTTATGGAAATGTGGTTGTCAGAATCGCGATTCTGTTGTACGATTCTACGACTTTACGATCCAAACTAACCCCTCTAATTCTATGATTTTGGTTCATAGAATCTACGTTTTTACGATCCTGATAGTGAAGATTCTATGATTTGCGATCCTACCATTGGAGCTCCGATCCGATTCAGAATCGCGATTCTGACAACCTTGAATGTGACCATTTTGATTGGAATGCATTCGTTCATTTTGTTTGGATGTGAATACTATATGTTGCAATTTCAACCCGCTTGATTCAGCTTAAATATTTGTCTGTCAAGATGCTAACAGATGTCAACCTCTTCAGGATGGCTCCTGCTAAGGGTCAGAATCAGAATCAGGATCCGCCACTACCACCTCCACCTCCGGAGGCATGGCAAGCTGTGATGGCCGCTGCCAATGCAAACATGCAGCTGATCATGCAAATTCTGGAAGAGCGCAACCAAGGGAATCATGGCCATGGCAACAATCAGAATCAGTTTGCTACACTCAACCAGTTCCTTGCTAACCAGCCAAAGACCTTCAGCAACTGTTTCGAGGCCTCAGACGCTGATGATTGCCTCATGGACATATGCAAGCATTTCGAGTGCAGTAACGTCAGGCATGAGGACTTTGTCAAGTTTGCCTCCTTCCAACTCAAAGACCAAGCTGCAGGATGGTTTCAGCAATACAAAGATTCCAGAGGAGGCCGTGCAATTACCTGGGATGAATTCTGTCAAGACTTCAGAGCTCGTCACATTCCTCAAAGTGTTGTTGAAAGCAAGCGTGAGGAATTCCGCAACCTGAAGCAAGGCTCTTTGTCTGTTTACCAGTACAACATCATGTTTCAGAAGCTCGCCCATTTCACTAAGCAAGACGTCCCTGACAAGAAGAGCATGATTTACTAGTTCAGGGGTGGCCTCAGAGAAGATCTTCAACCTGCTCTCGTGCTTTTCGAGCCTCAGAAGTACGATGAGTTTTACAACATGGCACTGAAACAAGAGGCTGCTCAACTGAAGTGCGATGCTTCCAAGAAGCGAGTCAGAGATGCGACTCCTTCTTCCTCAACTCAAGTGGCTAAGCAGCAAAAGTATTGGCTGCCTCTCCTCCGTTCCGTCAGCCTTCTCAGTAGAAGAGCAAAGGTGGCAATGGATCTTCCCACCCACCCAACCTAGGCTTTCAGAACAAGACTTCGTCTCAAGCTCCAAGATCAAGTGCTCTGTATCACCATCCGCTCTCGGAGGTCACGTGCAACAAGTGCCAACAGAAGGGTCACTATGCCAACAAATGCTTCAATCAGAGGCGTCTCCCTCCTCCTCCTCCTATGAGATCTGCCAGCACCGCAGTGGTCAAGCATAACCCCAAACATGCCAAGGTCAACTTGATGAATGCAGCTCAGGCAGAGGACTCGTCAGGTGTCATCATGGGTAACCTTCTTGTTAACGATATTCCAGCAAAAGTTCTTTTTAACTCTGGTGCATCACATTCTTTCATGTCATTCCCATTTGCATCGGAGCACAACTTTGGTACTAAGGCATTACCAAAAGCATTGCAAGTGGTTTCTCCGGCTAAGCGTTTGAGTTCTAGCATGATGGTCCCGGATATTTCTATCATGATGGGTGATTTCAAGTTTCTGGCTTCTCAAATGGTCCTTGGTAACTCGGATATTGATCTTATTCTTGGTATGGACTGGCTTTCTAAGCACAAGGCTCAGCTTGATTGTGCTGCCAGGCAGATTCAATTGACTCATTCATCTGAGGATGTAATCGTCTTTGTCGCTCGGGATAATACCATCCGTCTGTTTTCTCTCAATGAGAAGGGTGAGCTGGATGCCATCTCACAAATTCCAGTCATTTGCGAATATCAAGACGTCTTTCCAGAAGAGCTTCCAGGAATGCCTCTGCACCGGCCAGTTGAATTCGTCATCGATCTTGAGCCGGGCACGGAACCTATTTGCAAACGTCCTTACAAGCTTGGACCTGAAGAGTTGAAGGAGCTGAAGAAGCAACTCGATATTCAAGAGCAAATGGGTCTCATCCGACCAAGTTCTTCTCCATGGGGTTGTGGTGTTCTTTTTGTGAAGAAGAAGGATGGAACGGACCAACTTTGTGTCGACTACCGTCCATTGAACAAGAAGACCATAAAGAACAATTACCCACTTCCCAACATCAACGAGTTGTTTGAACAACTCAAAGGTGCTCAAGTATTCTCCAAGCTTGATCTCCGTATGGGCTATCACCAGATTCGCATTCGTGAGCAAGATATCCCTAAGACAGCATTCAGAACAAGCTATGGTTCATATGAATACACTGTCATGTCTTTCGGCCTCGTCAACGCTCCTCCGACAGTCTCTCGCGTGATGAATTTCATATTCAACCCTTACACAAATGACCTCGTCTTGGTCTACCTCAATGACATTTTGGTCTTTTCCAAGAACAAGGAAGATCAGGCCAAGCACTTGCGTTTGGTGCTGGATAAGCTTAGAGGACATAAGTTCTATGCCAAGTTTTCAAAGTGCGAGTTTTGGCTCGATGAGGTTCTCTACCTTGGGCATATCATCTCAGACAAGGGCATAGCGGTGAATCCTGAGAAGGTGTCTGCAATTGTGAATTGGGAACCACCTTAGAATGTGAAGCAACTCCTCAGCTTCCTTGGTCTCGCAAGCTATTGTCGAAGGTTCATTGAGAACTTCTCTCAGATCGCAAAGCCTCTTTCCAACCTTCTCCAGAAGCACGTAAAGTACGTTTGGTCTCCTGAATGTGACATCGCTTTCAACACCCTGAAAGAGAAGTTAGTCACTGCTCCAGTTCTGACTCCGCCTGATGAATCCAAACTATTTGAGGTCTTCTGTGATGCTTATATTCAAGGTCTTGGCGTAGTGTTGATGCAAGAGAAGAAAGTTGTGGCTTATACCTCTCGCCAGTTGAAGCCCAATGAAAAGAACTACCCCACTCATGACCTCGAGTTGGCGGCAGTTGTGCATGCTCTTTTAACTTGGAGACATCTCTTATTGGGACGAAAAGTGGACATCTTCACTGACCACAAGAGTCTCAAGTACATCTTCACTCGGCCTAATCTCAACCTCAGGCAGACTCGTTGGGTCAAAATGATTCAAGAGTATAATCCGAGTATCGAATATACTCCAGGCAAGGCTAATGTAATTGTTGACGCATTGAGCAGGAAGGCTTACTGCAACAGTTTGATTCTCAAGCCTTACCAACCCGAGCTTTGTGAAGCTTTCCGCAAACTCAATCTGCAAGTTGTTCCTCAAGGTTTCCTCGCCAACCTCCAAGTCTCTCCTGCTTTGGAAGATTAGATTCGTGAGGCTCGACTTCTTGATGCTATGGTGAAGAAGGTGAAGAGTGGGATTGCCAAGAGTCAACCCAAGTACAAGTGCTATCGTCTTGACGACAAGGATACTCTATTCTTCGAGGATCGCATTGTTGTGCCTAAAGGTGACCTTCGTAAAGTCATTATGAACGAGGCTCACAATTCACTCCTCTCTATCCACCCTGGAAGTACAAAGTTGTACCATGACCTCAAGCAGTCGTACTGGTGGACTCGAATGAAGCGTGAGATTGCTCAGTTCGTGAATGAATGTGATGTCTGCAGAAGAGTTAAGGCAGAACACCAACGACCAGCTGGTCTCCTCCAACCTCTTGCCATTCCAGAATGGAAGTTTGACCACATTGAGACGGACTTCGTGACTGGATTTCCAAAGTCCAAGCATGGCAATGATTCTATCTTCATTGTCATCGACAAACTCACTAAAGTGGCTCATTTCCTTCCTATCAAAGAATCCATCACAGCAACTCAATTGGCAGAGCTATATACCTCTCGGATTGTCTCTCTGCACGGCATTCCGCAGTTGATTTCTTCAGATCGTGGCAGCATCTTTACCTCCAAGTTTTGGGATTCTTTTCAGAAGGCCATGGGCACCAACATCCGTTTCAGCACAGCTTTTCATCCGCAAACTAGTGGCCAAGTCGAGCGAGTAAATCAAATTCTTGAAGATATGCTCAGGGCTTGCGTCATCTCTTTCGGTATGAAGTGGGAAGATTGTCTTCCATATGCCGAGTTCTCCTACAACAACAGCTTTCAAGCGAGTTCGGGCAAGGCCCCAGTTGAAATTCTCTATGGCAGGAAGTGTCGTACTCCTCTTAACTGGTCAGAGACTGGTGAACGTCAACTTCTTGGAAATGACTTGATCACAGAGGTAGAGGAAATGTGCAAAGTCATTCGTGATAACCTCAAAGCCGCGCAATCGCGCCAGAAGAGCTACTATGATAGTAAGCATTGTGATTTGGCTTTCGAGATCGGAGACCATGTTTACCTCCGCGTCTCTCCAATGAAAGGTACTCGTCACTTCGGTATCAAAGGGAAGCTTGCCCCTAGGTACGTGGGTCCTTTCAAGATCGTCAGCAAGAGAGGCGATCTCGCCTATCAACTTGAGCTTCCCTCCAACTATGCAAACTTGCACGACGTGTTTCACGTCTCTCAACTCCGCAAGTGCTTCAAGACCCCTGACCGCACCATCAACTTCGAAGACATTGATCTCCAGGAAGACCTGTCTTATCATGAGCACCCAGTTGCTATTCTTGAAGAAACTGAGCGCAAGACTCGCAACAAGTCAATCAAATTCCTCAAAGTCAAGTGGTCACATCATTCTGACCATGAAGCCACCTGGGAACGCAAGGATCACCTCCGTTCTGAGTACCCGGAGTTTTTTTTTCTAGTCCTAGATCTCGGGACGAGATCCTTTCATAGTGGTGGAGTGTTGTAACACCCCGGATGTAATTTACCTTATATGTATCCCAACTCTTGCCGTTTCCGGCCCTAAGTTATATTATTTCCTCGTTGTCGGGTTTTTGTCTCCGTGTGTGTTTGTCTTTGTCATGCATCTCATATCATGTCATCATGTGCATTGCATTTGCATACGTGTTCTTCTCATGCATTCGAGCATTTTCCCCGTTGTCCGTTTTGCATTCCGGCACTCCTATGTCCTCCAGTGCCCCTTTCTACCTCTTTTCATGTGCGGGTGTTAAACGTTTTCGGATTGGACCGAGACTTGTCATGCGGCCTTGGTTTACTACCGGTACACTGCCTGTCAAGTTTTGTGCCATTTGGACTTCGTTTGACAATCCAACGCTTAACCGAGGGACCAAAAAGGCCTCGTGTGTGTTGCAGCCCAACACCCCTCCAATGTGGCCCAAAACCCATCTAAACCCCTTCCATCATCTAGAGCGTTCGATCATGATCACGTGTCCGCAAACCGCACCTCATTTGGAGCTTCCTAGCTCCCTCCACCTCTATAAATACATCACCCTCTCGAAAACCGGGTCTTCTCCCCCCGAAACCCTAAAATTCCTCTCCGCGCGGCCGGACACGTTCGCCCACGCCGGAGGAGAGCGCCGCCACCAACCAGGGCGTGCCACGTGGCACCGCGCGCCCACATCGCCATCTCGCCCGCGTCGGCCCGCCCGGGCCCAGGCGGGGCCCCCCCGGCACGAGCCGCCGCCGCCCGAGGGCCTTGATCCCCGAGCCTCCTCGCCTGGTTCCCCATCGAGCGGCCGCCGTCTTCTCCCTTGCCGGTCGCCGCGCTCCACGCCGCTGGCAAGCCGCGCCACCACCGGACCGCCCCGCGCCGGCGCCTCCTCACCGAACAGCCTCCTCTACCTCGCCGACGTGCCGTCACGGTCCGGATCCGAGCGGATCCGGCCACCTCCGGCCTTCCCCGCGCCCTCACCACCTCGCCGGAGTTCAGTACCTCGCCGGAGACCTCGGGCGCCGCCGCTGCTACAGTGTACGTCCCAGATCTGGATCAGATCGGATCGGTTGACTTTCCCCCGAAACCCTAGTTTTCCAGTATTTTTGTGCATACTTTGACGCATCATAACTCTGTCATCGTAGCTCCGATTCGTGCGTGTAGCATATCAAAATGTTCGTCTCGGCGAGTAAATCATTTCTTTTCATTGCATCATCTTCATTTGAGCTGATCCTGATGCCCGAAATGCTGTTGGAAGAGGGCTATGTGAGGAAAGTTGCAGATCTGTTTCGGCAAATGGCCTTTTGTCATTTTTGCCATGATTATTGTGTGCATGCTATGATCCTGAGCACTACATGTATTTTGATGTATGCCATGCCATCTTTACATGGGTGTATGCCATGTATTTTTGAGATCTTTGTGGTGACTATCACAAGCATGCAAAGTAGCTTACTCAATGATGCTGATTTCAGGGACTTAGAATTCCAAGTCCTTGTCCTGATATTGTTTTTATGCCATATATTCATGTTGTTTCCTAGTGATCCGTGCCTCTTTTGAGGATGATCAGTAAGGATGTTTTGTTAATATTGTTGTGCTCTATCCATCCATGTCTTTGTTTGCAATTATGAGGCAACCTAGCTTGAGTCAATCGAGCTCTAGTTTTGCTATAAAATGTTCCTGGCAGATTGTTAACTTGTTTAGCGATTTTGCCGAGGTTGTTGCTATTGATCCGTGGATGCTATGTTGTTGTTCTTGCCATGTATAGCTTCTATGCTATGTCTATTTGCTGGGTGTATGCTTAGATTGTCATGCCATTCTTTGTAGTGAGTGCATCGAGCTCGTAAACATGCTTACTTGTTATCTGTTTTGCATGCTCCAGTTTTTCACCAAGTCTGAATCTATTTATGTTTTTGCTATGTTCACATGCTTGCAATTGTATTTTCTGATCCCATTTGGCTCATGGTCACTAAGGGACTTTTGTTATATGCTTAGAGTAGCTTCATGCCAAGCCTTGCTTTGCCATGATATGTTCCTGTATCATATAGTTTTCATGCTCTAAAGATTGCTTCCTGATGATAAATTCCTGATGTGCTGTTAATTTCACTAAGTCTGAAACCTGTTATCTTTTGCACTTTTGCCATGCTTGTTTGAACATGTTAATGAGTGAATTAGCCGTAGCTGAGTGTTCATATTTTGTCAAGCATTATGAGTGGATCCCTGCCATGTATTTTGTTGTCATGTTGGAGTGTTGTAGCATGTTGTTCTTCATGCATTTAGGAGGCTACTTACTGTTTATCGCAGACCGGTGCCATATTTGTTTTGCTTGCCATTTCCAAACCGTGCATCCGATTCCGGTGATCTTTATATTGATTTCAACCGAAATCAACTCACCTTTCCAGTGGCACTCTTGGATTTCCAAGTTGAGGCCAGGTTCAACCATTACTTTCCAAATCTTGCATATGCATCACATATCGCATCTCGCATATCATACCATGTTGCATCATGTTGTTTTTGCATTGCACATGGTTGATTGTTCTCCCTTTGCATGTTTTTCTTGCTTGGGTAGAGCCGGGAGACGAGTATGTGAACGAGGAGCCCGTTGAGTTCGCTTTCGAGGATCAAGGCAACTCTGAGAATTTTGCAGGCAAGATGACCATACCCTCGAAATCACTTCTATCTTTGCTTGCTAGAAGCTGGCTCTTTTGCTATGCCTATGCTATGATGCCTACCACTTGCTTATCATGCCTCCCATATTGCCATGTCAAACCTCTAACCCACCATGTCCTAGCAAACCGTTGTTTGGCTATGTTACCGCTTTGCCCAGCCCCTCTTATAGCGTTGCTAGTTGCCGGTGAAGTTTGGAGATCGTTCCTTGTTGGAACATGTTTATTGTTGGGATATCACCATATTATCTTGTTTATCTCAATGCACCTATATACTTGGTAAAGGGTGGAAGGCTCGGCCTTATGCCTAGTGTTTTGTTCCACTCTTGCCGCCCTAGTTTTCTTCATATCGATGTTATGTTCCCGGATTTTGCGTTCCTTACACGGTTGGGTTATAATGGGAACCCCTTGACAGTTCACCTTGAATAAAACTCCTCCAGCAATGCCCAACCTTGGTTTTACCATTTGCCACCTAGCCTCTTTTTCCCTTGGGTTTCCGAAGCCCAAGGGTCATCTTTATTTAACCCCCCCCCCCCGGGCCAGTGCTCCTCTGAGTGTTGGTCCAAACTGAGCTGCCTGCAGGGCAGCCTAGGGGAAACTTGAGGGTTGGTTTTACTCGTAGCTAGTCTCATCTGAGTGTGCCTGAGAACGAGATATGCGCAGCTCCTATCGGGATTTGTCGGCACATTCAGGCGGTGTTGCTGGACTTGTTTTACCATTGTCGAGGATGTCTTGTAACCAGGATGCCGAGTCTGATCGGATTGTCTTGGGAGAAGGAATATCCTTCGTTGACTATGAGAGCTTGTGATGGGCTAAGTTGGGACTCCCCTGCAGGGATTTGAACTTTTGAAAGTTGTGCCCGCGGTTATGGGCAGATGGGAATTTGTTAATGTCCGGTTGTAGATAACATGAAACTTGACTAAATAAAATGAACCAACCGCGTGTGTAACCATGATGGTCTCTTCTCAGCAGAGTCCGGGAAGTGAATACGGTGTTGGAGTAGTGCTTGACGTAGGTTGTTCTAGGATCACTCCTTGATCATAGTTGTTCGATCGTGCTTTTGCCTTCTCTTCTCGCTCTCTTTTGCGAATATGTTAGCCACCATATATGCTAGTCGCTTGATGCAGCTCCACATCATACCTTACCTTACCTATAAGCTTAAATAGTCTTGATCGTGAGGGTGTGAGATTGCTGAGTCCCCGTGACTCACAGATTACTTCCAAAACCAGATGTAGGGACCGATGATGCCGCTCTAGATGATATGACCGAGCTCAAGTGGGAGTTCGATGAAGACTCTCGTCGTTACTATGTGTCTTTGCCAGATGATCAGTAGTGGTGCCCAGTTGGGGCGATCGGGGACTTTGTCGCATTTGGGGGTTGATCTTTATTTTGGTTCCGTAGTCGGACCCTGAGTGTATTGGATGAATGTAATGACTTATTTATGTATTTGTGTGATGTGGCGAGTGTAAGCCAACTATGTACCTTCCCCTTTATTTATGTACATGGGTTGTTTGCGAAGATTACCTCACTTGCGACATTGCTTTCAATGCGGTTATGCCTCTAAGTCGTGCTTCGACACGTAGGAGATATAGCCGCATTGAGGGCGTTACAGGAGGCCAGGCTCCAAGCGGTCTTGACGGAGATGGAAACGGTTCTTCGCGAGCCTCCCGGGCCTTCAGAGCCTCCTGGGGTTCAGGGCCTAGGTGGCTCATGAGGAGCGACTTCTTCAGCACGTGTCTTCAGCTACCTCAACATCTCTTCAGCAATGGTGCCAGGTGACTTTTTCTGGTTTATTCAGTTGGGGGCGCCCCTCGGGCTGCATTATCCCCAGGTCATGTGGGTTTGTCCTTGTGACATGTATCTTTCTCGCGCCTTCTAGTTGTTCAGTTGGGGGCGCCCCTCGGGCCACATCATTCCCAGGCTGCATGGGTCTGTCCCTGTGGCATGTATCATTTTTCCGCGTCTATTAGAGCTGGCTTGCCTCCTTCTGTGAGTTACTTATGATTATCATATGCCAATCCGGCACTTCATTGTCGCGAACGTCCTACGCCCTTGCAAACCCACCCACGACCGCCTCATGATTAAGGGCGGGCACGGCGTCTATGCTCAGGTCCATCCCTGCAGCGTCGCTAAACCCAAGAGGCTGAGCTCTGGCTCGCGGGCCAGCTCACATGCACGTCACCTCCCATGGTCCTTGGTGCCTTTCTCTCGCATGAGCTAATCATGGGCGGACAAACTAGGGCGCGCGACCCAGTTCCTCGTCACCACGGGAGTTGCACGCCAGTTGTCTTTCTTCGGGACTTTCACATGAGAAGACTGGGCATGGAGTCTGTGCTCGGATCCGTTCCTGCAGCGTCGATAAACCCAACGACTGAGCTCTGTCTGGCAGGACGGCCCCGTTCACGTCACCTCCTGGGGTCGTTGGTGTTTGGCCTTCTCGTGTGATAACCTCAGGAGATCTATTCGGCGCAGGTTGCCTAACCATCTCACAAGGCTGTCACAAGTGTTCCGAATCAAATTCAGGCGCAACCCGCCTTGAGGTAGGGCCTCGTGAGTCCCACACTGGCTCACGAGTGCCCATACACATCTCCTCTAGCCCTGCCGCACAAGCCATGTGTCAGGGCGGGGTTGTACATGCCCCGGGGGCTTCACTCAGAGGGAGCCCCCACCAACGCACCAGTGGAAGCACCATGCTCCGCGCTGGTAGTCGACACGGTCGAGGAGCGGCTATGACCGTGCAAGTGCAGAATCGCCATGCTTCGCACTAGTGATAAACAACTGAGGGTGGCCCAATGGCTGCAATAACCTCAGGGAGCCCTAGGCTCAGTGTTTAGCCTCACCGTAACGCTTTCCCTCTGGGAGAGTCGCACGAGGGGGCTGGGCACGGGGGGCTACGCTCAGGTCACACCTAGCATATGCCACCCTGCCAGGTCCCTCGGACCTGGCCTTCATGCGCCCCTCCCGAGCGGGACCTCGGCGAGGAAAGATATGGAGGTCTGTTTGTACGTCAAGGGGGACTCCTGAGCATCGCGAATCAGGAGCCTAACTGGTTGCGTAACCCCTCACCCCTTGGGCTCATCCTGGTGATCTAGATGACCCGACGGTGGGTGAGGTATGTGACTGGCCGGGCCCTGCTGACGCAGAATGCTAAGACCTACTCTTGCGTCTCCTTTCTGAGGGTTGTTTGCACGTCAAGGGGGACTCTTGAGCATTGCGACTCAGGAGCCTAACTGGCCATGTAGCCCCTCACCCCTTGGGTTCATCCTGGTGATCCGGACGACCCGACGGCAGCTGAGGTATGTGCGGGGCCGGGCACTGCCGACGCAGAACGCTAAGCCCTACTCTCACGTATACTTTCCGAGGGTTGTTTGCACGTCAAGGGGGACTCCTGAGCATCTTGACTCAGGAGCCTAACTAGTCGCGTAGCCCCGCACCCCTTTGTCTCGTCCAGGTGATCCGGACGACCCAACGAAGGTTGAGGTATGCACGGGGCCGGGCCCTGCCGACACAGAACATTAAAGAAAATGGGAAGGAAATCGCAGAATCCTAGCGAATTATTACAAAACATACTGTTTCTTAAAAAAGTACCAAGCATAAGTTTTTATGCCTCCATGAGGCATGATACATGTTGCAGGAGTAAAAGGGAGGGGAGCGCCACCATTGAGCCTCTTCCTCAGCCTTGGGTACCGTCATCACCCGCAAGGGGAGCCCTATCGTCGACGACGTCGCCGTCGCCCGTGCCATCAACCGTGGTCGTGGGATCGGCGACACCATCAGCCGTGGTTGCAGGGTCGACGGTGAGGAACTTCCACAGCAGGGCCTCCACCTGGTCCTTCATGGCTTCGGCAGTGGCGGTGCAGCGCTACGGGTACACAAGCTCAAGCAAGGCACTGAAGTCGAAGCTGGGGTCGCGAAGATGGAGGTGGCTGAAGACGCGTGTCACAGCCGAGGTGGAGAGCGCATGGGCTTCTCCTTCCACCTTGGGGCCAACCCAATGACAACGCCCTCAAGCGCCGTGACAACCTGGGGGAGCAGCTCGGCGGGGCCTTCCTCCATAGTGACAAATGGCTCCTTCAACCCCCCTCCCCCCGTAGAGATCCCGCAGTGCCTTGTGGGACCACTACTCGGAGTCAAAGGTGGCACGCCCCTCGGCAAGAAGTTTTGCTTTGGCCTCCAGCTGGGCCTTCTACGCCTCCAGCTCGGTGTCGCGGTCGGCAAATACAGTTTCTCGGGCCTTTAGCTCCACCTCTCGCACCTCGAGCTGACGGGCCTCGGCGGCCTGCCTGTCATGGAGGGTCTTCAGCTCGGCCTCCGCCGCTCGGCAGCGCTCCTCGGCGGCCATGGCATCCTTCACCGCCACGTCGCGGGCGGCCGCGGCTAGGCCGGCTACCTACTCACCCTCCTCTGAGGCCGCCACGGCCTAGCCCCAGGCCGCCCTCATGGACGCGTCGGCCCGGAGCTATCCTAAGATCAGCTCTAGGCGCCCCGACGTCATATGCCGGTCCGGGCCCTAAAGATCGTCCTGAAGCAGGTCCAACACGGAGCAAGCCTTCTCTAGAGCATCGGGCGCGGCAGAAGGACCATGGTTCAGCAGCAAGATGGATGGGGGAGGAGATGGCGCCAGCGCCAGGACCGGCGAAGCAGCAATGGCAGAGAGGGTCGAGGGCTCCGAAGCCTTCGTAACCTCAGCAGGCGAGCTGAGGGTGGGCGCCTCCGGAGCCGGCTTGGCCGTAGAGGTCGCCTCCTCCTGAGGATACTCCGAGCCTTGGGAGGACGACCAAGGAGCGGGAGCGCATGGGCTGGCCCCATCCTTCTACGCCGGAGGTGGCGCAGTCGTGGCAAGCTACTTGACCTCGGCGGTTCTGGCCCCCTCCTTCTTCTTCTTCTTCGCCACCGGCGTTGGCCTGGCCGCGGGGGAGGCAAACGTCAAGAGACTATGACAAGAACAGGAAGCAAAGATAAGACAGCGCACTTACTGGTCCGTGGCAATGTAATCCCTCATCCACTTCAGGAGCGCGAGGCCCACAGGCTTCGTTGGCATGGGGGTCATCGTGCCCTCAGGGGTGATAAATCTCCAACGTATCTATAATTTTTGATTGTTCCATGCTATTATATTATCCATCTAGGATGTTTTATATGCATTTATATGCTATTTTATATGATTTTTGGGACTAATCTATTAACCTAGTGCCCAGTGCCAGTTTCTATTGTTTCCTTATTTTTGAGTTTTACAGAAAAGGAATACCAAACCGAGTCCAATTGACATGCCATTTTTTGATGATTTTTATGGACCAAAAGAAGCCCTCGGAGTAAAAGAATTGGGCCAGAAGAGTCCCGAGCCATCCACGAGGGTGGGGGCGTGCCCTACCCCCCGGGCACGTCTCCCTATCTCATGGACAACTCGGAGACCCCCCTGACGTGAGACCTACACCAAAAATTCCTATAAATACAGAAACCTCCGGAAAATAACCTAGATCGGGAGTTCCACTGCCGTAAGCCTCTGTAGCCACTAAAAACCAATCGGGACCCCGTTCCGGCACCCTATCTGAGGGGGGGGTCCATCACCGGTGGCCATCTTCATCATCCCGGCGCTCTCCATGACGAGGAGGGAGTAGTTCACCCTCGGGGCTGAGGGTATGTACCAGTAGCTATGTTCTTGATTCGGCGCGATCTTGATGTATCGCGAGCTTTGCTATTATAGTTGGATCTTATTATGTTCTCCCCCTCTACTCCCTTGTAATGGATTGAGTTTTCCCTTTGAAGTTATCTTATCGGATTGAGTCTTTAAGGATTTGAGAACACTTGATGTATGTCTTGCATATGCTTATCTGTGGTGACAATGGGATATTCACGTGATCCACTTGATGTATGTTTTGGTGATTGACTTGCGAGTTCGGTGACCTTGTGAACTTATGCATAGGGGTTGGCACACATTTCTGTCTTGACTCTCCGGTAGAAACTTTGGGGCAGTCTTTGAAGTTCTTTGTGTTTGTTGAATAAATGAAAATATGAGATTGTGAGCTGCATATCGTATAATCATACCCACGGATACTTGAGGTGACATTATGGTTTTGGTTGATTTGTGTCTTAAGGTGTTATTCTAGTACGAACTCTAGGATAGATCGAACGAAAAGAATAGCTTCATGTTATTTTACAACAGACTCTTGAATAGATCGATCAGAAAGGATAACTTTGAGGTGGTTTCGTACCCTACAATAATCTCTTCGTTTGTTCTCTGCTATTAGTGACTTTGGAGTGACTCTTTGTTGCATGTTGACGGATAGTTATATGATCCAATTATGTTATTATTGTTGAAAGAACTTGCACTAGTGAAAGTATGAACCCTAGGCCTTGTTTCAACGCATTGCAATACCGTTTTCGCTCACCTTAAGCATTAGTTACCTTGCTGTTTTTATATTTTCAGATTACAAAAACCACTATCTACCATCCATATTGCACTTGTATCACCATCTCTTTGTCGAACTAGTGGACCTATACAATTTACCATTGTATTGGGTGTGTTGGGGACACAAGAGACTCTTTGTTATTTGGTTGCAGGGTTGTTTGAGAGAGATCATGTCACAGCCCTAGAATTGTTTGCAATAGTTGCATATGAGAGCATCCATGCATCATGTCTAAATTCTGAAAGTTGAATTGAGGTTAGTTGAAACCCTCAGAAATCACTTCAGAAATAATCAACATTAAAAATCTTTTCAAATGAGTCCAAGGAAATGTTCCTGTTATTATGTAAAAATATTGGCAAGAGGTAAAATTCAAACCAATATTTTTGGAGTTTCAGAAATATTTATTTTGGGCATTTGAAATTAATTCAATAACTATTTGAATTGGATCTATATTTATTATATAATAAATATATGTTCAATAATTCTGAAAATTGTTGTGTAGCTTTGGAGAAGTCCATTTAGTTCACAAAATTATTTTCATGAATTTTGAAAATGGTTTGGTCTTTGAACTAAATCAAAACAAAATAACAAGAATAGAAAAACAAAAACAGAAAGAAAAGAGAGGGCACTATACCTGGCTTACCTGTCCAGCCCAGCTGCGGCCCACCACTGTAGCGGCCCAGCCACAGCACCGCCTCCTTCAACCTCGTGCCAGAAGGCACGAGGGCGTGTGCTCGCCACGCGCGCGCCACCTCCACCCTGCTCTGGCCACCTCCTGCTTCCCCGACCCCTTCTAGCGACGCCACGGAGATGCCCCGAAGCCCCTGTCCCCTCTCCCTCACTCGCCGCTCTCTCTCCCCTCCCCTGGCTCTCTCCCTCTAGCTCAACCGAGCGAAACTATCGCCGCCGACCAGCGCTCGCGCGGCCACAGCCACCCCCTTGCTCCCCTGGCGCATCCAAGAGCTCCGCCTCGATCTACCCTTCCTCCTCACCGCGCCAAGTGAGATGGGAAGACCTGCAACGTCCTCACCACCCTCGTCTCCGTCCTCGGCCGCCGTGGACCGCCGCCGTCGACTTGCTCCGTCCAAGCCATCCCCGAGCACGCTGAGATCACCAACGACCTCGCTGTGAGCCGCTGACCCGTTCCCCTGTTCTCCCCTTGCCGTTTGCCACTCTAGCTGTTGTCTCCACCGGACCGAGAACGCACCGCCGCCTGAGCTCCTCGCTGCCGTGGCCACGTCCACTGGAGCTCGAAACCGAGCGCGCCACTGCGCTCAGCGCATCACCACGGAGCCGTAGCCACCACCCGTTGCTCCTGTCGTGCCCTGCGACGTCGATTCGTTCGATGCCCGAACACCGGCCGCCGCACTTGTCGTCGCCGCCGTCGTTTTAGGCCACCTTCGGCGAAGCTAAGGGCACCACCCGACGCACGCGAGCTCCAGCTACTCGTGGATGGGCTCCGCCATTGGTTGGGTCGCCGGAGAAGCAATCCCGAGCACCACCGCCGCGCATGACCTCGCCGGCGACCAGTCGCCGGTGGGTTTGACCCTAGTTGAACGGGGGTTTGAATCCCATGACTTACTGACATGGGCCCAGACCCCTAATTAATCTAGATTTAGGATTAAGTTAGTGCTAACTAACCCTGTTAATTAGCCTGGAAACTGACGTGCGGGTCCCACCGGTCAGTTTGACCTGGACTGCCCCGTTGACCTGCTGACGTCACGGTGACGTAGTGCTGACGCAGTAACTCCTTTTTCTGGATTTATTCTAATTCAGGAAATTCCAGAAATTGTTACAAACTTCAAAAATTCATAGAAATTCAACCGTAACTCCAAATGAAATAAGTTATATATGAAACATTATCAGAAAAATTCAAGGAATCCATCTGTACCATTTTCATGCATGTTTGAACAATGTTTGTCCTCTGTTTTGGACAAAACAAATAAAGGGCATTTAATTAATCATATATGGAGTTGGAATTTGAACCATGTATTCAAACCAACTTCATTTAAATCATAGCTAGATGCATTAGCTCAAATCATAACATTATTGCCATGTCACATTCATGCATCATACTATTGCATTGCATTGATTGTGTTTCTTTCTCAGTTGCCGGTAATTGCCCCCTCTCGATAGACGCGTTCCGACGATGAGTTCGATGGCACCGATGAAGAGCTATACTATCTTCAGAAGTGCCAGGCAAGGAAAACCCCCCTTGTTCATTCCGATATGATCCCACTCTCTCGCTCCTGCTCTCTTTTACTGCATTAGGACAACAGCGATTCAACTGTTACATGCTGCGGTAGCTGAACCCTTTCCTCTGCATGACCTGTCATTGCCACAGTAAATAGATGAAACCCACTAGCATGAGTAGGAGTTGCTTGAGCCCTGATATGCCTACTCATTCATGTTGTTTTTCATGCCTACTACTGCTTAGAGTTGAGTCAAGTCTGATTCATCGGAGATGATTTGGAATGGTGTTGAACATGTCCTACGGTGTGTGAGCTAAGTGTGTGAACACGATTTGGTAAAGGTAGTGGTGAGAGGCCATGTAGGAGTACATGGTGGGTTGTCTCATTGCAGCCGTCCTCAGGAACTGAGTTCTGTGTTTGTGATCCATGAACGGTTACTACCACACATTGGGTTCCGGTAACTCGACCCCTCTCGACTTATTAACCAACTTGATCTCTGTCCAGGAGTTGCAACTAGTTTCTGGTGTTTGTAGGTAGTGTTAGTAGTCTACCAAGTGGCACCCGGTACATGTGGGCTTGGGACAGGCTAGGCACCATGGCCCGGTGTACCAAGTGGCACCCGGATGGTGGGCTTGGGAACCCTGTACACATTGTTTGGGGCCATGAGCGACACCCCGGCCGGATCTCCTTGCGGATGGAACCCGAATAGGCGATAAACCTGGACTAGAGACTTGTTGGTTAGTCAGGTCGTGGCCGACTCCCTCGCCCGGCTTCCGCTTGAAGGTTGCCGAGGTACATGACGTGTACAGGGCGATAAGTGGCGATAGCGTGTGTGAAGAAGTACACCCCTGCAGGGTTATCATTATCTATTCGAATAGCCGGATTCCTCGGATATGGAAACTTGGACCCCTTGCATAGTTCATAGACAAGTGAAAGTGGATACTCTAAAATGCGCAAGATAAGCGTGAGTGCTATGGATGGTGTTCTCGTAGGGAGACGGGAGCAAATCCATAGTGGTGTATTGATATGGTGAATATGTGGACTCGTGTGCGCCACCTCAAAAGAGTTACTTGCAGTCGTAGTTCAGGATAGCCACCGAGTCAAAGCTGGCTTGCTGCAGTTAAACTCCACTACCCCCTTTGTTGATACCGATGCATATGTAGTTAGTTCTGATGTAAGTCTTGCTAGGTACATTTGTACTCACGTTTGCCTATTTTATGTTTTCGCAGAGAGACGTCAGTCTCTCTAGTAGTTCCATGTGGGCTTCGACGTTTAGCTCGTTACCTCAGCTATGATCTTGTGCCCTCGGCAGGATCTTGTAGATAGTCAGGCTTCTGAGCCTTCTTATTTTGTAGTTGTTTGTACTCAGACAAGTTAAGCTTCCGCGTGTGCTTTGACTTGTATGCTCTGAATGTTGGGTCATGAGATCCATGTTTGTATTATCTCGCTCCTCGGAGCCTAATGAATAAATAATTGAGTCGTAGAGTTATGTTGTGATGCCATGTTGTATTTACACATGTCGAGCATATTGTGTGTGTGATTGAAATGCTTGGTATGTGTGAGATCGGACAACCTAGTTGTTTATCCTTGGTAGCCTCTCTTATGGGGAAATGTAGTCTTGTGCTTCCATGAGCCATAGTAGTCTGCTACAGCCCGGTTCACCGGAGTCCTTCTAGCCCAGCACTACTGCTCAGGACAGTTGACTAGCCGTCATGTGTTTCACTTCGTTCCTGTGTCTGTCCCTTCGGGGAAATGTCACGCGGTGACATCCGGAGTCCTGCCTAGCTTGCTACAGCCCGGGTTACCGGAGTCCTGTTAGCCGAGTGCTACAGCCCGGATTCACACGCTGCTGACCGACATGTTCGAAGTTGATTCATGTATGCCTGTCCCCATGGGTTAGTGCCGCTTTGGGTTAACGACTAGTCATGTCGGCCTGGGTTCTCTGTCATATGGATGCTAGCGACACTATCATATACGTGAGCCAAAAGGCGCAAACGGTCCCGGGCCTGGTAAGGTGGCACTCGTGGAAATACCGTGCGTGAGGCCGCAAAGTGATATGATGTGTTACATGCTAGATCGGTGTGACTTAGGATCGGGGTCCTGACAGCTTTGGTATCAGAGCCTAACTGCCTGTAGGATTACCAAGCCAAACTGGTCGAAGTCGTGTCTAGAAATGCTTTAGTTATATAAGGGAATTGATTGTGGAAGGGAACGTAAGGCTCTTTTTACTCCTTTACCTTATGCCCTTCTAATCTGAGTCAACCTCTTCTTTTCTACGGGGATTAAGAACTAGGCCTTCTCATCTATCTATCAGGATGACGAGTTACTATGATAGAGACTTATAGGATTGATGGATTCAAGCCTTAGTTCAGTTTCTACTACTTCCATGTGTTCATAATTGGTCTCAGAACCTTGATATTGTGACATTGAGTGGTTATGCCACTATTTTGCAAGATGTCTCAACTATTTTTGAGCAATTACAGCCGTTATGCTGTCCGAGTCATCCCAGGTTTCTAAATAGTCTGATGCATTTGCAAATCCCTTCTTCCCATTTCTGACGTCCTATTGGGCCAGATTAAGCACACTAACGATCTGTTGAGGTACTATAGTACCTCGACATATATGTTGGAGCTATTATTATGACCCTAGGTGTTTTAGGGAGTCACCTAGTAATCTAGCCATGTTTTGTGTTCCGGTGTGATGATTCTGGCCACCATTCTCGAAAGCATCCCGTGATGCCATTTAGTAGTAGGTATTCTATTCCTGGGTTTTGAACCCGAGATTCACCCTACTTACCTCATGTTGATAGTGTTTGCTAGTTCCTTTAGGATATTATTAACCTTTGCATTAGTCCTCGAGGTCCGTGGTATTTCCTTCTTCCAAATACTACGAACCACTTATGGCAGAAGTTCTTTGAACCAAAAGATCACAACCAGGGTGCTCTTGATGAGTTCTCCATTCTGCATTGTGAATCTTCCACTCCTACCCTTCTGCATGGGTTGTCCAGAAGAAATGTTGAGCTTTGCTCGACATACTAATCTATGCATCCACAACTCAGAAAATTATATGTTCCCTGAGTTGTTTCCCTTCAGTTGTATTCCGACCATCCTCTATCAGTTGTTAGCCAAGAGTATGTGTGCATTTGTGTTCATCAATGCCCTTTTATTCTTGTGGTCCGTCAAGCCACTCTATTCCAGAATGACTAGGAGAAACAAACTCCAGCACCTCATCTATATCTAGGATTGGGTCAAAGTAGTTGTATTTCGCAGATCAAAATGCCAATCCAGCTTTTGATTTTGTTCTATCCTGAAGTATTACCGTCTTATGTCAAGAATGTCATGGGAATTGCACACCATCTTATGAATTCTTGACACAGTGATACTTCTCGCCATCATTATTCATTCCTCGGTGTCGTGTTGTCGCAACCAGAATGCCGACAAGTGAATTGTGATGTGTGACATCAATACTCCTAGCAACTCCATTGCTTGGTAGTTAATGGACAATATTCTCATTCTTAGCGTGTTGGTTATTGAATCATCATGCTAAGATAGATTGTGCTACCTAATCCTTATTTCCTGGTGCACTCTTCGATCAACGAGTTAGGATTTTTTCCAAACCCTTACTCTATTGATCATATCTTCTTGCTCTGAAAAGCAAGATTGATCTCGAGCTTAGTATCATATCAGTGGTTCGTGATGTTCCGATTATCTTCTCGGAAGTATTACCTGGTTGTCACCTGACCGCTATGTTGAGTTCATGATCATGTTGGTTTTCCTCCAACCACCCATTCTCCAAGAATCTGTGTTGGATACCCCTGAGCTAGTTGGTTAAGCTTACCAACAACTTGGAGAGTTGGAAGATAAAAGCTTGTCTGACTTAGTTCATGTTAAGGGATATCTTTGTGTTTGTGCGTGTGTTGAAGAAAGATGATATCTTCACCAATTGGTCCTCGTGATCAGTTGTTGGATCTATTGTCTTGTCAAAACTTTGACTTGAGTATGGGCTATCGTCAAGTCAAATCAGAACCAACGATGTTCCTAATGTTGTCTTACTCGTGTTTGATCCCTCGAGCATACACCATTACATCTTTGGTCTGACCAATGTTAGCACCGTGTTCACATGATGGTGGAAGTCCAGTGATATGGAAATTCTGATGAGTTGTTGTTGAGCCCATCAGCAACATTTTGTCTCCCCCATGATTCATGACTAATCATCAACCTAGTGTTGAAAACCTTGTAAGCAATGCCTTCGTCTTCCGTTCATGAAGCTTATGCTTGGATGAAGGAAGTGACCTTCTCCAAGTTCATGTGCACTAGGTGTAAGTTGCCACCATGAATTTGAGGAAGGTTTTTTATGTTTCCCCTGGAATCATCCCAAATCAGTCATGCATACGTGCGAAGTATTCTATGGTTTGGTAGATTAATTACCTCCACTCCATATGTATTCCCTAGCACACCAAGCCACTGATTGATTTGTTCAAGGAAAAGGGGTTGTTGTGCGAATACTAGTTCATGCACAAGGACCTCGATATCCTCAATGATGGTTCCCCACCTGAACTCGGTAGTATTTTGTTGTAAGACTACTATGTGTTCATGCTTGTCTTGGACAACGTGTTCACATGTATGTAGCAGAACCAGCTCATGCTGTGGAGCTTGCTATCATAGTTCACTCCCCGAGAATCTCGCAACGTCATCTCATCGATTTGTGTTGCAAACTTCCATTTTCTTTCTAGACTTGATGAGTCTGGAATATCCTGACACCAACCAGATCTGAATCTCAGGCAGATATGATGGTTGGAACATTCCCAACATTTGCATTTTGTTCCCAGCTTGCACCCCATCGTGCCAATTGTCCATGGGCTTCCCCTTCTCAGCAGTGGTTGTCCAGGTTCATCTTCAAAGGTGGACTTACCATGAGTCCCATCCATTTCCGATGATAAGCAGAAATCATCCATTTCGTTGTCTTCAACAAGGTAGTCCACATCATCCATTCTAGCCTGAGTGTGTCGTTCTTCCGAATTCCTTCAAACGGTCGTCTATGATTTTCCTTAGGCTGGTATAGAGAGTTTCAATGATCTATGGATCAAAAGTAATTCTTTTGCCACTTAAGGGAATAATTTTACGAGTCACCTCCTCGATGGTGCCCTGTTATGGGATCATGACAATTATCTCCTCGCTACTTTCAAACCTTGCACCATCTTACTACCGCGTGGAATTATTTCCTACCAAATTGAACCCTTGACATCTATCTCTTACCATCACCCTGATTTGTGTTTTGCGTCTCACTCCAAGAGGTGGCCCATGTCTCATTCCGTGAGTTGTTCGTCAATTGCCCGATCTTCGAGAAGATCGATTCTTCTAAATTTTCCTTTTCTTCTTGTTGTCATGCTGGATGAAGATCTCGGAAGCAAGGATGTCAAGATCAATTTGGAGCAATGAATCAACATCTCCGAGAAGGGCAGTTGGATCGAGAAGCATGTGATAGTTTTGTGACCCCTCTATCTTCTTACTCCACTTCTTGAATCTCGAGACGAGATTCTTGTTTAGTGGGGGTGAGTTGTCACAGCCCTAGAATTGTTTGCAATAGTTGCATATGAGAGCATCCATGCATCATGTCTAAATTCTGAAAGTTGAATTGAGGTTAGTTGAAACCCTCAGAAATCACTTCAGAAATAATCAACATTAAAAATCTTTTCAAATGAGTCCAAGGAAATGTTCCTGTTATTCTGTAAAAATATTGGCAAGAGGTAAAATTCAAACCAATATTTTTGGAGTTTCAGAAATATTTATTTTGGGCATTTGAAATTAATTCAATAACTATTTGAATTGGATCTATATTTATTATATAATAAATATATGTTCAATAATTCTGAAAATTGTTGTGTAGCTTTGGAGAAGTCCATTTAGTTCACACAATTATTTTCATGAATTTTGAAAATGGTTTGGTCTTTGAACTAAATCAAAACAAAATAACAAGAATAGAAAAACAAAAACAAAAAGAAAAGAGAGGGCACTGTACCTGGCTTACCTGTCCAGCCAGCTGCGGCCCACCACTGTAGCGGCCCAGCCACAGCACCGCCTCCTTCAACCTCGTGCCAGAAGGCACGAGGGCGTGTGCTCGCCACGCGCGCGCCACCTCCACCCTGCTCTGGCCACCTCCTGCTTCCCCGACCCCTTCTAGCGACGCCACGGAGATGCCTCGAAGCCCCTGTCCCCTCTCCCTCACTCGCCGCTCTCTCTCCCCTCCCCTGGCTCTCTCCCTCTAGCTCAACCGAGCGAAACCGTCGCCGCCGACCAGCGCTCGCGCGGCCACAGCCACCCCCTTGCTCCCCTGGCGCGCCTGAGAGCTCCACCTCGACCTACCCTTCCTCCTCACCACGCCAAGTGAGCCGGGAAGCCCTGCAACGTCCTCACCACCCTCGTCTTTGTCCTCGGCCGCCGTGGACCGCCGCCGTCGACTTGCTCCGTCCAAGCCGTCCCCAAGCACGCTGAGATCACCAACGACCTCGCTGTGAGCCGCTGACCCATTCCCCTCTTCTTCCCTTGTAGTTTGCCCACTCTAGCTGCTGTCTCTGCCGGACCGAGAACGCACCGCCGCCTGAGCTCCTCGCTGCCGTGGCCACGTCCACTGGAGCTGGAAACCGAGCGCGCCACTGCGCTCAGCGCATCACCACGGAGCCGTAGCCACCACCTGTTACTCCTGCCGTGCCCTGCGACGTCGATTCATTCGACGCCCGAACACCGGCCGCCGCACTTGCCGTCACTGTCGTCGTTTTAGGCCACCTCCGGCGAAGCTGAGGGCACCACCCGACGCGCGCGAGCTCCAGCTACTCGTGGATGGGCTCCGCCGTTGGTTTGGTCGCCGGAGAAGCAATCCCGAGCACCACCGCCGCGCATGACCTTGCCGGCGACCAGTCGCCGGTGGGTTTGACCCCAGTTGACCGGGGGTTTGACTCCCATGACTTACTGACGTGAGCCCAGACCCCTAATTAATCTAGATTTAGGATTAAGTTAGTGCTAACTAACCCTGTTAATTAGCCTGGAAACTGACGTGCGGGTCCCACCGGTCAGTTTGACCTGGACTGCCCCGTTGACCTACTGACATCACGGTGACGTAGTGCTGACGCAGTAACTCCTTTTTCTGGATTTATTCTAATTCAGGAAATTCCAGAAATTGTTACAAACTTCAAAAATTCATAGAAATTCAACCGTAACTCCAAATGAAATAAGTTATATATGAAACATTATCAGAAAAATTCAAGGAATCCATCTGTACCATTTTCATGCATGTTTGAACAATGTTTGTCCTTTGTTTTGGACAAAACAAATAAAGGGCATTTAATTAATCATATATGGAGTTGGAATTTGAATCATGTATTCAAACCAACTTCATTTAAATCATAGCTAGATGCATTAGCTCAAATCATAACATTATTGCCATGTCACATTCATGCATCATACTATTGCATTGCATTGATTGTGTTTCTTTCTCAGTTGCCGGTAATTGCCCCCTCTCAATAGACGCGTTCCGACGATGAGTTCGATCACACCAATGAAGAGCTATACTATCTTCAGAAGTGCTAGGCAAGCAAAACCCCCCTTGTTCATTCCGATATGATCCCACTCTCTCGCTCCTGCTCTCTTTTACTGCATTAGGACAACAGCGATTCAACTGTTACATGCTGCGGTAGCTGAACCCTTTCCTCTACATGACCTGTCATTGCCACAGTAAATAGATGAAACCCACTAGCATGAGTAGGAGTTGCTTGAGCCCTGATGTGCCTACTCATTCATGTTGTTTGTCATGCCTGCTACTGCTTAGAGTTGAGTCAGGTCTGATTCATGGGAGATGATTTGGAATGGTGTTGAACATGTCCTACGGTGTGTGAGCTAAGTGTGTGAACACGATTTGGTAAAGGTAGCGGTGAGAGGCCATGTAGGAGTACATGGTGGGTTGTCTCATTGTAGCCGTCCTCAGGAACTGAGTTCTGTGTTTGTGATCCATGAACAGTTACTACCACACATTGGGTTCCGGTAACTCGACCCCTCTCGACTTATTAACCAACTTGATCTCTGTCCAGGAGTTGCAACTAGTTTCTGGTGTTTGTAGGTAGTGTTAGTAGTCTACCAAGTGGCACCCGGTACAGGTGGGCTTGGGACAGCCTAGGCACCGTGGCCCGGTGTACCAAGTGGCACCCGGATGGTGGGCTTGGGAACCCTGTACACATCGTTTGGGGCCGTGAGCGACACCCCGGCCGGATCTCCTTGCGGATGGAACCCGAATAGGCGATAAACCTGGACTAGAGACTTGTTGGTTAGTCAGGTCGTGGCCGACTCCCTCGCCTGGCTTCCGCTTGAAGGTTGCCGAGGTACATGACGTGTACAGGGCGATAAGTGGCGAGAGCGTGTGTGAAGAAGTACACCCCTGCAGGGTTATCATTATCTATTCGAATAGCCGGATTCCTCGGATATGGAAACTTGGACCCCTTGCATAGTTCATAGACAAGTGAAAGTGGATACTCTAAGATGCGCAAGATAAGCATGAGTGCTATGGATGGCGTTCTCGTAGGGAGACGGGAGCAAATCCATAGTGGTGTATTGATATGGTGAATATGTGGACTCGTGTGCGCCACCTCAAAAGAGTTACTTGCAGTCGTAGTTCAGGATAGCCACCGAGTCAAAGCTGGCTTGCTGCAGTTAAACTCCACTACCCCCTTTGTTGATACTGATGCATATGTAGTTAGTTCTGATGTAAGTCTTGCTGGGTACATTTGTACTCATGTTTGCCTATTTTATGTTTTTGCAGAGAGACGTCAGTCTCGCTAGTAGTTCCATGTGGACTTCGACGTTTAGCTCGTTACCTCAGCTACGATCTTGTGCCCTCGGCAGGATCTTGTAGATAGTCAGGCTTCTGAGCCTTCTTCTTTTGTAGTTGTCTGTACTCAGACAAGTTAAGCTTCCGCGTGTGCTTTGACTTGTATGCTTTGAATGTTGGGTCATGAGATCCATGTTTGTATTATCTCGCTCCTCGGAGCCTAATGAATAAATAATTGAGTCGTAGAGTTATGTTGTGATGCCATGTTGTATTTACACATGGCGAGCATATTGTGTGTATGATTGAAATGCTTGGTATGTGTGGGATCCGACAACCTAGTTGTTTATCCTTGGTAGCCTCTCTTATGGGGAAATGTAGTCTTGTGCTTCCATGAGCCATAGTAGTCCGCTACAGCCCGGTTCACCGGAGTCCTACTAGCCCAGCACTACTGCTCAGGACAGTTGACTGGCCGGCATGTGTTTCACTTCGTTCCTGTGTCTGTCCCTTCGGGGAAATGTCACGCGGTGACATCCGGAGTCCTGCCTAGCCTGCTACAGCCCGGGTTACCGGAGTCCTGTTAGCCCAGTGCTACAGCCCGGATTCACACGCTGCTGACCGACATGTTCGAAGTTGATTCATGTATGCCTGTCCCCATGGGTTAGTGCCGCTTTGGGTTCACGACTAGTCATGTCGGCCTGGGTTCTCTGTCATATGGATGCTAGTGACACTATCATATACGTGAGACAAAAGGCGCAAACGGTCCCGGGCCAGGTAAGGTGGCACCCGTGGAAATACCGTGTGTGAGGCTGCAAAGTGATATGTTGTGTTACATGCTAGATCGGTGTGACTTAGGATCGGGGTCCTGATAGATCATCTTCATCCTATGCCTCCCATGGATTGATAAACCTTAGGTCATCCACTTGAGGGAAATTTGCTACTGTCCTACAAACCTCTGCACTTGGAGGCCCAACAACGTCTACAAGAAGAAGGTTGTGTAGTAGACATCAAGCTCTTTTCTACCGCCGTTGCTGGGGAGGTTAGCACTTGAAGGTATATCTTTAGATCTTACAATCGAATCTTTTTGTTTCTTGTTTTATCACTAGTTTAGTCTATAAAAGAAAACTACAAAAAATGGAATAAAGGTTGCCTCATATGCTTCATCTTTTTAATGTCTTTCGTGAAAATAAGGATTCCGATAATTGTGCCAAAGTGTTAGAAGAAGAATGTATTAAAATGTTTGGAACTAAATCTTTGGAGGATGAGCATGATTGCAATCTTGTTAGTATGAATTCTTTGAATATCCATGATGCTAATGATATGAAAAGCCACAAGTTTGGGGATGCTATGTGCTACCTCTTGAGCACTGCGTTGGTTTTCCCTTGAAGAGGAAAGGGTGGTGCAGTAAAGCAGCGTAAGTATTTCCCTCAGTTTTTGAGAACCAAGGTATCAATCCAGTAGGAGACCACGCGCGAGTCACCTCGTACCTACACAAACAAATAAGAACCTTGCAACCAACGCGATAAAGGGGTTGTCAATCCCTTCACGGCCACTTGCAAGAGTGAGATTTGATAGAGATGATAATAGTAAGATAAGTATTTTTGGTATTTTTATGATATAGATTGAAAGTAAAGATTGCAAAATAAAATATATTGGAAACTTGTATGATGGAAAATAGACCCATGGACCATAGGTTTCACTAGTAGTTCTCTCAAGATAGCATAAGTATTACGGTGGGTGAACAAATTACTGTCAAGCAATTGATAGAAAAGCGAATAATTATGAGAATATTTAGGTATGATCATGTATATAGGCATCACGTCCGTGACAAGTAGACTGAAACTATTCTGCATCTACTACTATTACTCCACACATCGACCGCTATCCAGCATGCATCTAGAGTATTAAGTTCATAAGAACAGAGTAACGCCTTAGGTAAGATGACATGATGTAGAGGGATAAACTCATGCAATTTGATATAAACCCCATCTTTTTATCCTCGATGGCAACAATACAATACGTGTCGTTTCCCTTTCTATCACTGGGATCGAGCACCGCAAGATTGAACCCAAAGCTAAGCACTTCTCCCATTGCAAGAAAGATTAATCTAGTAGGCCAAACCAAACTGATAATTCGAAGAGACTTGCAAAGATAAACCAATCATACATAAAAGAATTCAGAGAAGGTTCAAATATTGTTCATAGATAATCTGGATCATAAACCGCAATTCATCGGATCTCCACAAACACACAGCAAAATAAGAGTTACATCGAATAGATCTCCAAGAGAATTGAGGAGAACTTTGTATTGAGATCCAAAGAGAGAGAAGAAGCCATTTAGCTACTAGCTATGGACCCGAAGGTCTGAGGTAAACTACTCACATATCATTGGAGGGGCCATGGGGTTGATGTAGAGGCCCTTCGTGATCAATGCCCCCTCCGACGGAGCTCCGAAAAAGGCCCCAAGATGGGATCTCTTGGGTACAGAAGGTTGCGGCGGTGGGAATAGGGTTTCGTGGTTCTCCTAGATGTTTGTGGGGTATGTGAACATATATAGGAGGAAGAAGTAGGTCGGTGGAGAAATGAGGGGGAGGGCGCGCCCAGGGGGGTAGGCGCACCCCCTGCCTCGTGGATGCATCATTGATTGCTTGACGTCCACTCCAAGTCCTCTGGATCACGTTTGTTTCAAAAATCATGTTCCTAAAGGTTTCATTCCGTTTGGACTCTGTTTGATATTCCATTTCTATGAAACACTGAAATAGGCAAAAAACAGCAATTTGGGCTGGGCCTCCTCTTAATAGGTTAGTCCCAAAATAATATAAAAGTGTAAAATAAAGCCCATTAACATCCAAAATAGATAATATAATAGCATGGAACAATCAAAAATTATAGATACGTTGGAGACGTATCAGCATCCCCAAGCTTAATTCCTGCTCGTCCTCGAGTAGGTAAATGATAAAAACAGAATTTTTGACGTGGAATGCTTTCTAGAATATTCTTCAATGTATTTTTCTATATTGTGGCATGAATGTTCAGATCCGAAAGATTCAATATAAAAGTTTATTGTTGACATAAAAATAGTAATACTCCAAGTATGCTAATCAAGCAATTATGTCTTATCAAAATACCATAGCCAAAGAAAACTTATCCCTACAAAAGTCATATAGTTTGGCCATGCTTCATTTTCGTCACACAAAATGCTCTCATCATGCACAACCCCGATAACAAGCCAAGCAATTGTTTCATACTAAGCCTTTTCAAACTCTTTCAACTTTTACGCAATATATGAGCGCGAGCCATGGACATAGCACTATGGGTGGAATAGAATATGATGATTGAGGTTGTGTGAGAAGACAAAAGGGAGAAAGTCTCACATTGACGCGGATAATCAATGGGCTATGGAGATGCCCACCGATTGATGTCAATGCAAGGAGTAGGGATTGCCATGCAACGGAAGCACTAGAGCAATAAATATATGAAAGCTCATCAAAGAAACTAAGTGGGTGTGCATCCAACTCGCTTGCTCACAAAGACCTAGGGCATTTGAGGAAGCCCATCATTGGAATATACAAGCCAAGTTCTATAATGAAAAATTCCCACTAGTATATGAAAGTGACAAAATAAGAGACTCTCTATCATGAAGATCATGGTGCTACTTTGAAGCACAAGTGTGGAAAAAGGATAGTAACATTGTCTCTTCTCTCTTTTTCTCTCATTTATTTATTATTATTATTATATTTTATTTGGGCCTTCTTTCTTTTTTCCTTTTGGCCTCTTTTCTTTCTTTTTTTCGTCCGGAGTCTCATCTTGACTTTTGGGGGAATCATAGTCTCCATCATCCTTTCCTCACAAGGAACAATGCTCTAATGATGATCATCACACTTTTATTTTCTTACAACTCAAGAATTACAACTCAATACTTAGAACAAAATATGACTCTATGTGAATGCCTCTGGCGGTGTACCGGGATTACGATGAATCAAGAGTGACATGTACGAAAAAATTATGAACGGTGGCTTTGCCACAAATACAATGTCAACTACATGATCATGCAAAGCAATATGACAATGATGATGCATGTCATAATAAATGGAATGGTGGAAAGTTGCATGGCAATATATCTCGGAATGGGTATGGAAATGCCATAATAGGTAGGTATGGTGGCTGTTTTGAGGAAGATATAAGGAGGCTTATGGGTGATAGAGCATATCATATCACGGGGTTTGGATGCACCGGCGAAGTATGCACCAACTCTCAAGGTGAGAAAAGGCAATGCACGGTACCGAAGAGGCTAGCAATGGTGGAAGGGTGAGAGTGCGCATAATCCATGGACTCAACATTAGTCATAAAGAACTCGCATACTTATTGCAAAAATCTACAAGTCATCAAAACCAAGCACTACGCGCATGCTCCTTGATACGTCCATTTTGCATCATGCTTTTATATCAATATTTATTGCATTATGGGCTATTATTACACATTATGTCACAATACTTATGCCTATTCTCTCTTATTTTACAAGGTTTACATAAAGAGGGAGAATGCTGGCAGCTGGGATTCTGGGCAGGAAAAGCAGCAAATATTAGAGACCTATTCTGCACAGCTCCAAAAGTCCTAAAACTTCACGGAAATCATTTTCAGAATATATCAAAAATACTGACCGCAAGAAGTTCCGGAGGGGGCCACACCCTGCCCACGAGGGTGGGGGCGCGCCCTACCCCCCTGGGCGTGCCCCCTGCCTCGTGGCCCCCTGGTGGCCCTTCGATGCCCATCTTCTGCTATATGGAGTCTTTCAATGAGGAAAAAATCATAAGCCAGCTTTCGGGACGAGGCTCCGCCGCCACGAGGCGGAACCTTGGCGGAGCTGTTCTGTCGAGGAAACTTCCCTCCATGAGGGGGAAATCATCGCCATCGTCATCACCAACGATCCTCTCATCGGGAGGGGGTCAATCTCCATCAACATCTTCACCATCACCATCTCCTCTCAAACCCTAGTTCATCTCTTGTATCCAATTCTTGTCTCCAAGTCTGGGATTGGTACCTGTGGGTTGCTAGTAGTGTTAATTACTCCTCGTAGTTGATGCTAGTTGGTTTATTTGGTGGAAGATCATATGTTCAGATCCTATATGCATATTAATACCCCTCTGATTATGAACATGAATATGCTTTGTGAGTAGTTACATTTGTTCCTGAGGATATGGGAGAAGTCTTGCTATTAGTAGTCATATGAATTTGGTATTCGTTTGATATTTTGATGAGATGTATGTTGTCTCTCCTCTAGTGGTGTTATGTGAACGTCGACTACATGACACTTCACCATTATTTGGGCCTAGAGGAAGGCATTGGGAAGTAATAAGTAGATGATGGGTTGCTAGAGTGACAGAAGCTTAAACCCTAGTTTATGTGTTGCTTCGTAAGGGGCTGATTTGGATCCATATGTTTCATGCTATGGTTAGGTTTACCTTAATACTTTTGTTGTAGTTGCGGATGCTTGCAATAGAGGTTAATCATAAGTGGGATGCTTGTCCAATTAAGGACAGTACCCAAGCACCGGTCCACCCACATATCAGATTATCAAAGTACCAAACGTGAATCATATGATCGTGATGAAAACTAGCTTGATGACATTCACATGTGTCCTCGGGAGCGCTTTTCTCTATATAAGAATTTGTCCAGGCTTGTCCTTTTCTACAAAAAGGATTGGTCCACCTTGCTGCACTTTATTTACTTTTGTTACTTGTTGCTCGTTACCAATTATCTTATCACAAAACTATCTGTTACCTATAATTTCAGTGCTTGCAGAGAACACCTTGCTGAAAACCGCTTATCATTTCCTTCTGCTCCTCGTTGGGTTCGACACTCTTACTTATCGAAAGGACTATGATAGATCCCCTATACTTGTGGGTCATCAAGACTCTTTTCTAGCGCCATTGCCGGGGAGTGAAGCACCTTTGGTAGGTGGAATTTGGTAAGGAAAAATTTATATAGTGTGCTGAAATTTACTGTCACTTGTTACTATGGAAAGTAATCCTCTCAGGGGCTTGTTCGGGGTATCTTCACCCCAACCGGTAGAGCAAAGAGTTGCTCCTCAACCTATTGAACCTACTGAAAATGGAAATGACTACTTTGAGATTCCTTCGGGTATGATAGAAAAACTGCTAGCTAATCCTTTTGCAGGAGACAGAACGATGCATCCTGATGAGCACCTAATATATGTGGATGAAGTTTGTGGATTATTAAGCTTGCAGGTGTGCCCGATGATGTTATTAAGAAGAAGGTATTCCCTTTATCTTTGAAGGGAGATGCATTGACATGGTATAGGCTATGTGATGATATGGGATCATGGAACTATAAACGATTGAAATTGGAATTTCATCAGAAGTTTTATCCTATGCATCTTGTTCATCGTGATCGCAATTATATATATAAGTTTTGTTCTCGCGAAGGAGAAAGCATCGCTCAAGCTTGGGGGAGGCTTAAATCAATGTTATATTCATGCCCCAATCATGAGCTTCCAAGAGAAATAATTATTCAAAATTTATATGCTCGGCTTTCTAATAATAATTGCACCATGCTCGATACTTCTTGTGCTGGCTCTTTTATGATGAAGACTATTGAATTCAAATGGGATTTATTGGAAAGAATTAAACGCAACTCTGAAGATTGGGACCTCGACGAAGGTAAGGAGTCAGGTATGACACCTAAGTTTGATTGTGTTAAATCTTTTATGGATACCGATGTTTTCCGTAAATTTAGCACTAAATATGGACTTGACTCTGAAATAGTAGCTTCTTTCTGTGAATCTTTTGCTATGCATGTTGATCTCCCTAGGGAGAAGTGGTTTAAATATCATCCTCCCATAAAAGTAAAAGTAGCTGCACCTATTAAAGTTGAAGAAAAGACTGTCACTTATAATGATCCTATTGTTCCTAGTGCTTATGTTGAGAAACCACCTTTTTCCTGTTAGGATAAAAGATCATGCTAAAGCTTCAACTGTGGTTTGTAAAAGCAATATTAGATTTTATACACCTCCTGAGCAAATTAAAGTTGAACCTAATATTGCTATTGTTAAAGATCTCTTGTTTGATAATATTGATGGGCATGTTATTCATTTCTGTGATGAGACTGCTAGAATTGCTAAACCTTGTGCTAAAGATAAACATAGACCCGTGGTAGGCATGCCTGTTATTTCTGTTAAAATAGGAGATCATTGTTATCATGGCTTATGTGATATGGGTGCCAGTGCTAGTGCTATACCTCATGACTTATACAAAGAAATTATGCATGATATTGCACCTACTGAGCTAGAAGATATTGATGTCACAATTAAACTTGCCAATAGAGATACTATTTCACCAATTGGAATTGTTAGAGATGTTCAAGTCTTGTGTGGGAATACTAAATATCCTGCTAATTTTCTTTTTCTTGGTTCCCCACAAGATAGCTTTTGTCCCATAATATTGGGTAGACCCTTCTTGAACACAGTTAATGCTAAGATAGATTGTGAAAAGGATGTTGTTACTATTGGTTTAGGTGATATGTCTCATGAATTTAATTTCTCTAAATTTCGTAGACAACACCGTGAAGAGGAATTGCCTAGTAAAGATGAAATTATTGGTCTTGCTTCTATTGTCGTGCCTCCTAGTGATCCTTTAGAACAATATCTACTAGACCATGAAAATGATATGTTTATGAATGAAAGAAGGGAAATAGATGAAGTGTTCTTTAAACAGGAACCCATCCTGAAACACAATTTGCCTATCGAAATCCTAGGGGATCCTCCTCCACCCAAGGGTGATCCCGTGTTTGAGCTCAAACCGTTACCTGATACTCTTAGATATGCTTATCTTGATGAGAAAAAGATATATCCTGTTATTATTAGTGCTAACCTTTTAGAGCATGAAGAAGAGAGATTATTGAAAACTCTGAAGAAGCACCGTGCTGCTATTGATATACTCTCGATGATCTTAAGGGCATTAGTCCCACACTATGTCAACACAAAATAAATTTGGAGAAAGATGCCAAACCAGTTCATGATCACCAACGACGGCTGAATCCTAAGATGAAAGAAGTGGTAAGAAAGGAAATACTAAAGCTCCTTGAGGCGGGTATAATTTATCCTATTGCTGATAGTCAGTGGGTAAGTCATGTCCATTGTGTCCCTAAAAAGGGAGGTATTACTGTCGTTCCTAATGATAAAGATGAATTGATTCCGCAAAGAATTATTACAGGTTATAGGATGGTAATTGATTTCCGCAAATTAAATAAGGCTACTAAAAAATATCATTACCCCTTACCTTTTATTGATCAAATGCTAGAAAGATTATCCAAACATACACATTTTTTCTTTCTAGATGGTTATTCTGGTTTCTCTCAAATACCTGTGTCAGCTGATGATCAATCTAAGACCACTTTTACTTGCCCGTTTGATACTTTTGCTTATAGACGTATGCCTTTTGGGTTATGTAATGCACCTGCTACCTTCCAAAGATGCATGATGGCTATATTCTCTGACTTTTGTGAAAAGATTTGTGAGGTTTTCATGGACGATTTCTCCATCTATGGATCCTCTTTTAATGATTGCTTAAGCAACCTTGATCGAGTTTTGCAGAGATGTGAAGAAACTAACCTTATCTTGAATTGGGAGAAGTGCCACTTTATGGTTAATGAAGGTATTGTCGTGGGGCATAAAGTTTCTAAAAGAGGTATTGAAGTTGATAAAGCTAAGGTTGATGCTATTGAAAAGATGACATGTCCCAAGGACATCAAAGGTATAAGAAGTTTCATTGGTCACGTCGGTTTTTATAGGAGGTTCATTAAGGACTTATCAAAAATTTCTCGGCCTCTGACTAATTTATTACAAAAAGATATACCATTTGTTTTTTATGATGATTGCGTAGAATCATTTGAAATACTTAATAAAGCATTGATCTCTGCACCTATTTGTTCAGCCACCTGATTGGAATTTACCCTTTGAAATTATGTGTGATGCTAGTGATTATGCTGTAGGTGATGCTCTAGGGCAAAGAGTTGATAAGAAATTAAATGTTATTCAATATGCTAGTAAAACTCTAGACAATGCTCGGAGAAATTATGCTACTACTGAAAAAGAATTTTTGGCAGTTGTATTCGCTTGCGATAAGTTCAGACCTTATATGGTTGATTCTAAAGTAACTATTCACACGGATCATGCTGCTATTAAATATCTTATGGAAAAGAAAGATGCTAAACCTAGACTTATTAGATGGGTTCTCTTGCTATAAGAATTTGATTTGCATATTATTGATAGAAAGGGAGCTGAGAACCCTGTTACAGACAACTTGTCTAGGCTAGAGAATGTTCTTGATGACCCAGTATCTATTGATGATAGCTTTCCTGATGAACAATTAAATGTCATAAATGCTTCTTGTACTGCTCCATGGTATGCTGATTATGCTAATTATATTGTTGCTAAATTTATACCACCTAGTTTTACATACCAACAAAATAAAAAGTTTTTCTATGATTTGAGACATTACTTTTGGGATGACACACATCTTTATAAAGAAGGAGTAGATGGTGTTTGTCGGTGTCAAAACCGGCGGATCTCGGGTAGGGGGTCCCGAACTGTGCGTCTAGGCGGATGGTAACAGGAGGCAGGGGACACGATGTTTTACCCAGGTTCGGGCCTCTCGATGGAGGTAAAACCCTACGTCCTGCTTGATTAATATTGATGATATGGGTATTACAAGAGTTGATCTACCACGAGATCGGAGAGGCTAAACCCTAGAAGCTAGCCTATGGTATGATTGTCTGTTATTGTGTCCTACAGACTAAAACCCTCCGGTTTATATAGACACCGGAGAGGGTTAGGGTTACACAAGGTCGGTTACAAAGGAGGAGATATACGTATCCGTATTTCCTAGCTTGCCTTCCACGCCAAGTAGAGTCCCATCCGGACACGAGACGAAGTCTTCAATCTTGTATCTTCATAGTCCAACAGTCCGGCCAAAGGATATAGTCCAGCTGTCCGGAGACCCCCTATTCCAAGACTCCCTCAGTAGCCCCTGAACCAGGCTTTCAATGACAATGAGTCCGGCGTGCAGTATTGTCTTCGGCATTGCAAGGTGGGTTCCTCCTCTGAACACATCACAGAAGAATTTGAATACAAGGATAGTGTCCGACCCTGCAAAATAAGTTCCACATACCACCGTAGAGATAATAATATTTCCACAAATCTTAATCTGCTGACACGTTTTGGCAACATGACATCATGCCATGGCTCGGTGATTATTCGAACCGTTTTTCTTAACCAGCTCCACACATAACGCGAGGCGGTTTCTCGACACGTCTTGTCAAAGCAGAGATCGTGTTCCCCTAATTACGGGATTCTCATCAATACGGTCGTGGGTAACCCAACCGTGTCCAGGACTCCTAGATTATAGGCAAGTCCCAAACGGCTATAGAGAGGACGCTTGATATTCACCCTCTTTATAAAGGGACAAGGCTTTTACTTTTTCCCTCCCGTGCTCAATCGAATCCTTCCCCTGCCTCGAGTTCTAACACCCAAAGCCCAGGTCAGGTGCTTCGGACCTTCAATCATGTCCGGATCTAGCCTTCAAGGCCGGTGGATGCCCTCCTCCGTTACGGAAGAGGATATCAAGAAGTTGAGGGAGGCTAGATACCTGACCGCCGAGGTTTCGCATCGGCTGCATGCCCGAGGGCAGGTCGTCCCTACTCCCGAACCCAACGAGAACGTTGTGTTCATCTCCCACTTCCTCCGAGGCCTAGGCCTCACCCTGGATCCCTTTGTTAGTGGTTTGATGTTCTATTACGGGCTAGATTTCCACGATCTAGCCCCGGACTCCTTTCTCCACATCTCAGCATTTATTGTCGTATGTGAGGCCTTCCTCCGCATTACCCCTCACTTCGGCATGTGGCTCAAGACCTTTGACGTGAAGCCGAAGATGGTCGAGGGGCAGCACGTAGCGTGCGGAGGCGCATTAATAAGTAATATTGCTAGAGCTCCATGGCCAAAGGGTTCCTTTCCAGAGGTGTCCGGATTATGGTAGCAAGAGTGGTTTTACATCACAGCTCCTAGAAGTGCCAAGTGGGTGGCCGCCCTGCTTTCCGCTCGGGCCCTCCACCACAACTGATGTCATGGATTAGCAGAGGGCTGAGCTGGGGTCCAGCTAAGGACGTGCCTATACTGCAAAGCCACATTCAAGATCTCTTCGACAGAGATTTCAGTCTAGTTACGATGGTGCAAGTCATGCTGGTTCGTCGAGTCCAGCCTTGCAAACGCCGGCCCTTCCGCATGTGGGAGTTCAACCCAAAAGGGCCGCGCACTATTTAGAATTTCCTCGGCCTGACGCACGAGGAGATGTACAAATCATTCTTCGGACCCCAAATGGAGTGTCCGGATACTACCGAGGACGTGGGCCTGAGCAACAACAGTACCACCGACCAAGTAAGTAATCCTCTAGCCGAACACACCGTCTATCATTTACCATGACGTCATTTTGAGAAATCGCTCTTTGACCATGACTGGCTAACAAAGGCGAAGATGATTCGGTGTTCGGCCCCCCTTCCTGAGGGTTTGGAGAATCCAGTACTGGAAAAGATGCTCGAGCTAGCACCTTGCCTGGAGCCCTCAAAGGAAGATAAAGGGGGGAATAATGAGGTCAAAAGCGGGCCCCCATCGCTACCAATTCCAACCGAGGGAATGAGCGCCTCTGTGAAGGAGGATAACCAAGGGGAAGAATCTGACCTTCTCTCGCTTCGAGGAAGGAAGAGGACTGCCTCTGAAGATCCGGAAACCAGGGCTTCCAAACGGGAGAAGAAGTCTCCACCAGAGGGTCCTGCCTCGGAGGGTGCTTTTGCCGCAACAAGTCCGTGCAAGAATCAGCCCTCTAACGAGCCGTAAGTGATCAAAAAATACTTAATAGTAAAGATATTCTACCTTACTTCCGAGGAAAATAACCGAAGCGTTTATCTCGCAGTTCGGATCTTAGCCCTTCTCAAAGGAGCTTGTCTTCAGGGGACCTTCTTCTGGAGATGATGGAGAGCGAAACGCCTCCCCCGGACTCCCCCGCTCAAGAAGCGGGCGACCTTGAAGTGTCGTCACGGAGGGCCTCCCTGGATCCGGTGAGGCCAGAAGATAATCCTATAGTCACCCGAAGTCCCCAGCATCCGGCTCTTGAAGAGAGCAAAGAAAAGAGTCCGACGCCGTCTGGTATGCGGTCGGACGCACTGAGGGATCTGCTAAGGCGGGCAGCCATATCGGAAGAACACCGTACATTGATGGGTACGGTGATGGAAAGGATTTCATCCGCCGAGAGTGGGTTGCATGACGCCTTTATGAATCTACTGACGGGCTTTGAGGTACGTAAAATGATGTACATTTGTGATGGTACCGCACATTTTTAGGTGTGCCCTGTGTAGATAGTAGCCCCTGAGACTCTGGTTGTCACCGTGAACAGCGGCAAACAGAGGATCGTAATCCCAGGTAATAACCATACCGCTTTATGTGCAGGTGATGGAAGCTCCGGTGGTTGGCCGGACTAATGAGTTTGCCGAACTAAAGCGGCAACTGGATGCAGCAGATGCCGACATCGAGCTTGTTAACAAGCGGTTTGACGAGGCACAGGGTAAGTAATGTTTTTCTGGTTAATGTCACGTAGTAAGAGCAGCGTGATGCCAGTATCTTTAATATGTTGTGACTGCAGATGGAGCTGCCGCCGTGGAGACCCTTCGGGCGGAACTTGCCCGAGCCAACGAATAAACAAGGATTAGTAATGCGGCCGCTTTAAAGGCGGCCGAAGAGTTAAGAGCCGAGAAGGCCGCGCATTGCGAGAGCAAAGAAAAGATGGCCAAGATGGCTGTAAAGTTAAAAGACACTGCCGACCATTGCCGGTTCCTTGAAGAAGAAAACCGAGCGAAGGTGACAGACCTCGAAAAGGCCACGATGGTGGCCAAAGACACCCGCTCTGCCATGAGGGCAAAGAAGGAAGAGCTATGTGAAGCTGGTGATATTGTGGCTGGGAAGCCTTTTTTGCTGCGGAGGAAGTTCGGAGATCCGCGGTATGCCCCTCTGGATCGGCTGTGGAGTTCGGCAGGCGCATATTTGGATTTGACGGCGAGTGCTGTCGATGCGGCCGAATACTTCCGAAATCAAACAGATCGTGAAGTGGGCAAGCTATTCTGGTCGCAGTTTAACGTTCCATAGCATCCTCATCCACTAACTAGTCAACTTGCTGAATGGGCCGAACTCAATAGATTGTCCGGACTCGCCATGAGGTCCGTCGTAGATCATCTGTGGCCGGAAAAGCCGAAGCCGAACAGCTATTTCAGCTTAGTGCAGCAGTTCCTTGGTGCGGTGCCGCGCATCAATGCGATGAAGAGGTCGGCGTGCATAGAAGGCTCGCGGATGGCCCTTGCCCATGTCAAAGCATACTAGGCGGAGATGGATGTCATCACTGTTGCGGCACAGGGTTCGGCCATAGGCCAAGTGGCTGCCGAGCACTATTTTGAAGAAGTTCTTGAGGGTGCTCGTTTCATAGAGGCCCAGTGCTCGAAGAATACTATGTTTGAGTGACTTGTATTCCCATTGTAAAAACAATGTTTATCAAATTTATTAAGGTTGTATTTATACTTTTGCCTGAAAGTAATATGATGCCTCCTGTGCGGCCGTTTATGTATATATGTATATAACCTGAAAGATTGCAGTCGTCGGCTTCAGCCCCCATGCATATAATGTGAGGGTGTTTGCATAAGACGCGTGTTCACACTTAATCCAACGTCTTGGTCCTAATAAGGAGGTGATAGCATAGCGAATGAGGCAACCGGACTATAATGCTTTAACACTTTCACTTAGCCATAGGAGTTTGGCGGTGGGGCTACTATATAGCCCCTGGTGGCTCCGCACTCTCCCGAATTCGGGGTGCGTACATGCCTGGCCGAGAAACGGACCTTCGTTAAGGCGGAGGAATTCTAACATTCCGATGGGTCATCAAGTGGTTGACCAGTCTCACGCTATATCATGACAGTCAGTTTTCGGCTTTCTCTATTGAGGTGCTCGTCCGGATGAACCGGGGCACAATCGCAGTAGTTCTCCTGGTGCCGCCTTAGCCGATAGAGCGGAACGTAAGGCAGCAAAACACAGGAGCCGGGCAAACCCAACATTTGACCAAAGACATGATTCGGAGCTGATGCATATAAGTCCAAACACGCGACGCCGAACACTCCCTAAGGTATTCGGTCTTTTATGGTATAAACCGGGCCTAAACAGTGCCCTTTGTAAGAAGCCCCTGGTGTCTAGGTACGTGCATTATTCTGACGTGGCCACATGCCAAGACGTCAGCATCCTTCTCAATAGTACTGAGAATCAGAGGGATGTGTATCAACAAGAGACAGTAAGAAAGGTTTACGAGGGTCTTAATCTAAAAAGAATCCTTGGAACGGGTCCCTGCTGCACGCCTGCGCCTGTGTCTCCGTTGTGCCGTATCCTGGACGGGTGTAGCACGATGATCATCTGTAAAAGAGAGGAACTTAGGTGAAAAGTTGACGTGCAAAAAGTTAGGTTATATTAAAGAAACTATGTACAATTCAAGATGAGTAAAAATTGCCACTTGTCTGCACGCGTTGAGCCCCTTGTATTTGTAATAGGGGTGTGGCCATCAAACCTGTACGAATTACATATAGTTGCATCGGACTCGTCTAACCGTGTCCGTAGTCTTGACGACCTATCGAATGCTTTAGCTGGTGAGGCCGTTTTAGTGTGCGGCTACCAAGGCAGCCGCATTCTCTTCGGCGCGCAGGGAGTGCTCAATATTTCCATTTACTGTAATGATGCCATGTGGACCGGGCATCTTAAGCGTGAGGGAAGTGTAATGTGGTATTGCATTGAAGCGAGCGAAAGCTTCGCATCCAAGTAGTGCTTGATAGCCACTTTGGAACGGAGCAATGTGGAAGGTTAAATTTTCGCTAGGAAGTTATCGGGGAAGCCGAATATAACCTGTAGTAGCAGGGAGCCCGTGCAATGAGCCCCTGGGCCGGGCGTTACTACTTTAAAGGTAGTGTTGCTGTGGCAAATTTTCGTTGGGTCTATCCCCATTTTGCGGATTGTATCCTGATATATCAGGTTTAGACTGCTGCCACCGTCCATCAGGACTCGTGTGAAGTGGTATCCGTTAATTGTTGGATCTAATACCAAGGCAGCCCATCCTGCACGCCTGATACTTGCTGAGTAATCCCGATGGTCGAAAGTGATTGGTTGGGATGGCCAGTGGCAGGACTCCGCGGTGATAGGCCTTTGGGCATATTTCTCTAGGAGTGTCGCTTTGTTTATCCCCTTGATCACGTGTAACACGTGTACTGTTTTGACTTCTGGTGGAAATTTCTTTTGTTCCCCAGTGTCTTGCTTGAGAGGCTCATCCTCGTCTTCGCTTGGTGTATCCTCCCCCTTGTGTACGGCGTTGAGCTTGTTGGACTGCTTGAAGACCCAACATTCTCTGTGGGTATGGTTTGCAGGTTTATCGGGGGTGCTATGGATCTGACATATTTGGTCCAGAATTTTGTTTAGGCTGGACAGTTCATCTCTGGCGCCTTTAGAGGGCGGCTTTTGCTGACCTGGCCGAGAGCTTTTGAATCCGGCGTTTACCGCCGTGCTCTTCAGGTTGTCTTCTTTATTCTAGTGCTTATTATTTTTGCTGCGTCGTGATTTCCCGTTTCCATCTCTAACTTCGGATGTACTTGGCTCGTTGGTGCTGCATCAGGCTAGCCAGCTGTCCTCGCCCGCGCAAAAGCGGGTCATGAGGCTTGTTAATGCTGCCATTGTTCTCAGCTTTTCTTGGCCGAGGTGTCTGGCAAGCCATTCATCTCGGACGCTGTGTTTAAATGCTGCCAAGGCTTCGGCGTCCAGACAGTCGACTATTTTGGTTCTTTTTAGTAACAAACATGTTCCAAAGCTTTCGGGCTGACTCTCCGGGCCGTTGAGTTATATGACTTAAATCGTCCGCATTCGGAGGTCGGACATAAGTCCCTTGAAAATTTGCCTGAAAAGCGTCTTCGAGCTCTTCCCAGCTTCCAATGGAGCTTTCTGGGAGGCTTTTGAGCCAGTGCCGAGCTGGCCCTTTGAGCTTGAGGGGTAAGTATTTGATGGCATGGAGATCATCTCCTCGAGCCATATGGATATGGAGGATATAGTCCTCAATCCAGACCCCAGGGTCTGTTGTTCCGTCGTATGCCTGAAAGTGCAACTATCCCTAGGTGATTTTGGTAATTCATAACAACATATAGCTCATTGAGCTAATGCTATTCCAAGATGATTATTTCAGGAAAGCTCAATGATTGGCATGGCATGGATGTGAAAGTGGAACCCTCAAAATACTAAGGACAAAGGATTGGCTCAAGCTCAAAAGCTCAAGACTCTTCATTTTATATTTTAGTGATCCAAGATCACATTGAGTCTTTAGGAAAAGCCAATACTATCAAGGAGGGATGAGGTGTTGCTTAATGAGCCTCTTGCTTCATGTGCTTAGTGATATGCTCCAAAACCCTCAACTACTTTCCCATATCCACATATGACCTAAACCCTAAGCCAAACTCGGTCCTACCGATTCTTCCTATCTGGCGCCACCGAATTTCACTTGTCATTAGCCACTGCCAAACCCTAGCAATTCGGTCCTACCGATAGGGATCTCGGTCTCACCGAGATGGGGTTGCAAACTCTCTGTTTCCCTTTCGTAACTTTTCGGTCTCACCGAAAGAGCGAATCGGTCCCACCGAGATTGCAATATAAACTCAGTGTTTCCCCTTTGTAACTTTTCGGTCTCACCGAGTTCCACTCGGTCTCACCAAAAGAGCAAATCGGTCCCACCGAGTTTGCCTGACCAACTCTCTGGTTAGCTAATTACCAAATTCGGTCTCACCGAGTTTGTGTAATCGGTCTCACCGAGATTACGTTATGCCCAAACCCTAACCATATCGGTCCTACCGAGTTGCATGTCAGTCCCACCGAAAATCTCTAACAGTCACTAGGTTTACATTTTCGGTCCGACCGAGTTTATTGATTCGGTCCCACCGAGATTGGAAAACTGTGTAACGGTTGGATTTTGTGTGGAGGCTATATATACCCCTCCACCTTCTTCTCATTCGAGGAGAGAGCCATCAGAACACACACACCATTCCAACTCATATGTTCTGAGAGAGAACCACCTACTCATGTGTTGAGACCAAGACATTCCATTCCTACCATATGAATCTTGATCTCTAGCCTTCCCAAGTTGCTTTCCACTCAAATCTTCTTTCCACGAAATCCAAATCCTATGAGAGAGAGTTGAGTGTTGGGGAGACTATCATTTGAAGCACAAGAGCAAGGAGTTCATTACCTACACACCATTTGCTACTTCTTGGAGAGTGGTGTCTCCTAGATTGGCTAGGTGTCACTTGGGAGCCTTCGACAAGATTGTGGAGTTGAACCAAGGAGTTTGTAAGGGCAAGGATCTACCGCTAGTGAGGCAAGTCCTGTGTGGGCGATGGCCATGGTGGGATAGACAAGGTTGCTTCTTCGTGGACCCTTTGTGGGTGGTTGCTTCTTCGTGGACCCTTCGTGGGTGGAGCCCTGTGTGGCCTCGCGCAACTGTTACCCTTGGGTGGAGCCCTGTGTGGACTCGCGCAACCGTTACCCTTCGTGGGTTGAAGTCTCCATCAACGTGGATGTAGGATAGCACCACCTATCCGAACCACGGGAAAAACATCCGTGTCTCCAATTGCGTTTGAATTCTCCAAACCCTTCCCTTTACATTCTTGCAAGTTGCATGCTTTACTTTCCGCTGCCTATATACTCTTTGCATGCTTGCTTGAATTATGTGATGATTGCTTGACTTGTCCTAAATTAGCAAAAATCTGCCAAGAACTAAAATTGGGAAAAGGTTAAGTTTTTATTAGGTCAAGTAGTCTAATCACCCCCCTCTAGACATACTTTCGATCCTACAAGTGGTATTAGAGATTTGGTCTCCATTTGCTTTGATCTCCATAGCTTTTGGTGGTCATAGCCTTGGTTTCACAACCTAGGAGAGTATGGCGTCTAGCGAGGGAAATTATCACCGTAGAGGTCCTTACTTTGATGGTACTAATTTTGCTAGTTCGAAGCATAAAATGAAAATGCATATTCTTGGACATAACCCCGCCGTTTGGGCTATTGTGTGTGTTGGTTTGCAAGGTGACTTCTTTGATGGGAGAGAACCGAACCGTGAAGCTACCGCGGATGAGTTGAAGATGTTGCAATACAATGCTCAAGCTTGTGATATTCTCTTCAACGGATTGTGCCCCGAAGAATTCAACAAAATCAACCGCCTTGAGAATGCGAAGGAAATTTGGGACACTTTGATTGATATGCACGAAGGTACCGACTCCGTCAAGGAATCCAAGTTGGATGTGCTTCAAAGCCAACTTGACAAGTTCAAGATGAAGGATGGTGAAGGTGTCGCTGAAATGTACTCTAGGCTTGCTCTCATCACAAATGAGATTGCCGGCTTAGGAAGTGAAGAGATGACCGATAAATTCATCATCAAGAAGATTCTAAGAGCCTTGGATGGAAAATATGATACCGTGTGCACATTGATCCAAATGATGCCCAATTACAAAGATCTCAAGCCAACGGAGGTGATTGGAAGAATTGTTGCTCATGAGATGTCACTTAAGGATAAAGAGGAACTTCACAACAAATCAAGTGGTGCCTATAAAGCCTCATGTGAAGCCCCTACATCATCAAGTGAGAAACAAGACTTCAATGAAGAATTGAGCTTAATGGTGAAGAACTTCAACAAGTTCTACAAGAGTAGAAGCAAAGATAGAAGCTCCAAGTCAAGGTCCTACAATGACAATAGATCTTCTAGTCGAGAGCGAAACTGCTACAATTGTGGAAGACTCGGACACTATTCCAATGAGTGTACGGCTCCCTACAAGAGAAGAGAAGATTCTCCAAAAAGAAGAAGCAAAGGATCACCACCAAGAGAGAGAAGGAGTAGAGATGATCGTTATGAACGAAGATACTCACGGAGAAGCAAGGATTTGGAAAGGAAGGAAAAATCATCAAGGAGCTACACAAGACAAAGACATCAAGCTCATGTTGGTGAATGGGTATCCGGCTCCGACTCCGACAGCCACTCCGAGAGAAGTTATTACTCCAGCTCCGAAGATACTCAAGATGAAGGTGTTGCCGGTCTAGCACTTGTGTCAACCAACTCCTATGACATATTTGACTCACCAAATGAAGGAATCGGAAGATGCTTCATGGCCAAAGGTCCTAAGGTAACACACTCCGAGTATGTTGATTTCAATAGTGATGAAGATGACTTGTTAGGTGATGATTTGCTTGGTGACAACTCTAGTGATGAATATTATGATGAAAGACCAATTAATCATGCTAATCAAGATAAAAGGAATGACAATGATAAGGAGAAAATTGAGGCCCTAACTAAAGAACTAAACACTCTTAAGTTAGCTCATGAAACCATCTTCGAAGATCATCGAGAACTTTTAAGAGCTCATGAGAAATTACGCTTTGAAAAGCTCAATCTTGAGCAAGAGCATGAGTTCTCAAAGGCAATCAATGATGATCTCCACAAGAAAAGTTCTTCTTACATTGCCAAGCGTTTACTCTTATCCACTTACATGCCTCAAGTCAAGTCTAGTAACAAGAAAGATTCTTCCTCTAGTAGTAACAATGATCATGCTAAATGCAATAGTGTTGCTTCTAGTAGTTCTCTTGATTCCACTAATGATTCTCTTAGCCAAGTTACACTTGAGCAAGAAAATAGCTTATTGAAGGGAATTATAGAGAAAGGAGTGTACAAAAGCCTTTCCGGGAGTAAGCAATTCGAGGAAATTGTGCGCAAGCAAGGAATGCACCGGAAGAATCAAGGTGTTGGTTTTGAACGAAAGTTCAATGCCAATGGAGTTGAGTGGGAAGAAGATCAATACCCCAAGACAAAGTTTGTCCCTCAACAAGAGAAGTATACTTCTTTCAAGGGGACACAAGCTCAAGATGATCTTCCACCACAAGACTACAAGCAAAAAAGGCAAGGACAAGCTTCAAGAGGAAATTGATGCATTTTAAGAAGCTCCAAAGACCTTAGTCAAGTGGATTCCCAAGACTACTTCAAGTTCCACTTCATCAAGTACGACTACAACTCCAAGGATTCCCATCAAGATGATGTGGATCCAAAATAAGAAGAACTAGAGAGTTCTTGAGGGTGACTCCGCCAACATACTTCACTCTTATCATTTTGGCAAGAACAAGTGCAATCAACTTCCACATCTTGCACTAGTTCAAGGAGTCACAAACCCTCTTGTTGGTAAGACAAGGGACAAGGTAACCTAAAAGTTTTCATGGACATCATCTTTTGTGTACATCACTCTATGTCTATGGATATCCTTGCTTGTTCCTTGTGGGACTAACCCATGTAGGTATTGAAAGTGCAATTCACTCAAATGGATAGCTCCAAGAGATCTACATCAACATTGAGCATCCACATCTTCAATATCTACATGAAGTCATCATCGACAAAACCCAAGGTTAGTTCATCCCTCTTAGGGGGGTATCACGTCTAGGGGGAGCTTTACTCTAAGACTTGAGCTAAAGCAACTCTAAAGATGTGAACAAATCAATGCTTTATGTAAAAGTGGTAACCCCACTTGAGCTTAAACGATGAGTATGACCTATGATCAAGTGTTCTCACTTGACTCCTAAGTCAATATACTCATATATAGATGACCTTGTCATCGCAAATTGCTTGATAGATGCTAGAATTTGTTGTGCATGCCTTGCCACATATTTAATTTGCCATCTTATTGTGTGAGCATGCTGGTTGCATATTTTACTCATTCGAGGACATCCACTTGTTGTTTTGATTGTTCGGTTTTATCTTCTTTTGCCAAGTGGATGGACAAGAATGCCTAAGAACCTCCTCTAGCTATCTATGCTTTTCTCGTCTCAAACTCTATTCATGCTGCATCACAAAATTTGATCGTCAGATTGAAACCACTCACTTCGAACCACTCTGTGTGAGGAGCGCTCGGAGTCCCCAATTCGTCATAGACTTAAAATTCCAAAACCTCTTTATGATTCTCGGTCTGACCGATACTCCACTTTCGGTCCTACCGAGATCATTAAGTTGATCTAGGTTTTCGATCTCGGTGCAACCGATTTGAACACTTCGGTCACACCGAGTTTCAGTAACTGCTTGCAGTTATGAATCTCGGTGCCACCGAGTTGTTCCACTCGGTCACACCGACAGGGTCGGGCTATATATAGTCACGGGCAAAATTTTGGAAATTTCTCCGAAACCCTTCGCCCGCGCGGTAGCCTGCTCTGCCCTCGTGGTCTCCGGATCGTCTTCTCGCTGCCAGCAGCCTCCAGTCGCTGGTCTCCGTCGCCGTCAATAGGAATTCTGCCCCGCCGTTGCCGCCGTAGCAAGTCCCCGCCGAACTATGGTATGGACTTGATCTTTGTGCTATTCCCCAATCTGATTCCTAGCACATTGTGATCATATTGATTCTAGCCATGATTGAAACACTCCTATCCAGTCAAAACGCTCATAGATTAGGTTTGATTCGAAAATTCTAGGTTTAGGTTTCCGCCGAAACTATCTTGGACCCACTGAGTTGAAAAACTCGGTCCCACTGATTTGGCTTATGCCATTGCACAAGTGAGACTCGGTCTGACCGAGAATTACTTATCGGTGTGACCGATTTTTGAACTCAGTGAAACCCTAGCAGTCTCGGTGCCACCGAACTGTGACTCGGTCCTACCGAGTTCACTAGTTTAGGTTACAAAACTGCTTCGGTATCACCGAGTTTGAAAATCGGTAGATCCGAGATGAGTTCAGTGGGAAACTAAAACTAAGTTTTTGGATCATTCTTTTGCAAAAATCTCTGCATTTTGTGATGCTCATCTTTTCTATCTCATCTATAATCTATTCACAGGGTCAGCAGTCAGTTTGCAGCATGTCTGATCAAAGTGATAGCCAAAATATGTCAGAGCAGCAAGTGGTGATGAGTGAGGGCACTAGTCCCTCAAGTTCTGCTGATGAAGGCAGCAGGAGCACTCCTAGCAATTTGCCAAAGGCTGCCACGAGACAAAGGAAGAAGAGGACTTCAGATTCCGAAGATGAGGACTATGTGGCAGAGGAAGAGGCCACTTCCAAGAAAGTTGAGCCAGCTCAAGGCACTAAGCCAGGTCTGAAAATCAAAAGGCCAGCAGGCAGGCAACCAATGTCAAAGGCCAGAATGTCAACTGAGAGCCCATAGAGCCAGTTGCAGCTGAGGGCAAGAAAAGGAAGGAAAGGGTGAAGAAGACTGTTGCTAGAGTGCTTGGCAAAGCTTCCATCATGAAAGAGGAAGAAGAACAAGAAGAGGCAGCTGCACTAGCGCCCAAGGCACCCAAGCTAATGGGAGATGCCATAAAATCAGGGGGAGCTGCTTCCAAGGCCAAACCAGCTCCAAAGCCAAAGCCTAAGAGAAATACAAGGAGCATTCATGCAGCTGAGAAGAACAAGGCCCCAGTGCCTGAGACTGTTGCTGAAGAAGAGGAAGAGAATGTCCTGAGAAAGCTAAAGCCCAAGATCCCAGACCACAACGATGCTCATCCTGTGGCTGAGGACATGAAGCTCAGGAGAGATTCAGGGCTGAGGAAATGGAGAGAAGCAGACCCATATGCTTCAAGGAGAAGGACAGCAGTGGACTACAGGTTTCACACTAAGGAGCAGCAAGATTTCTATGAGACTGTGCTGCTAGATAAGAAGCCCATTGTCTGCGATATGAGATGGGTCGAATGGGAATATATCAAGGACAATGAGGAGCATTATCCCGGAGTACAAGACAGCTTCATAGCTTGTGGAGTAGCTGACTTTGTTGGGCAGAAGCTCACAAAGTGGAATGAGGAGCTTATCATGCAGTTCTACTCCACAGCTCACTTTTATCCAGATGGGAGGATCACATGGATGTCTGAGGGTACAAGGTACCAATCCACAGTTGCTGAGTGGGCACAGATCATTAATGCCCCAGAGGAGCAAGATGATGACTTGGATATCTATGCCAAGAAGAAGATGGACCACAACTCGATGTCGAATATGTACAAGGAGATCCCAAATGAAGCACTTCATACCTTCAAGTTTGGATCAGTACATTACCTTCTATCAGGGCTCCCGACTATCAATTGGATCTTGAGGCACACCTTATTGCCCAAGTCAGGTGATCACAAGATGATCAGAGGCCATGCTATCAACTTGCTACATGTGTTTGATGTGCCTCGGAAGTTCAAGGTGATGAGCCTCATAGTGGAAACTATCAAGAGGACTGCAGCAGATCAGAAGAGGAGCTGCGGATATGCCCCTCAAATTCAGGAGCTCATCAACTCCAAGATGGGCACGGGCATATATCTATTGGACAAGGAACACCTGCCCATCCGTCCAGATTTCGAGGACAATCAAGTTGTCATGACTGAGAACGAGCCATCATCTGCCCAAGCATTTGCAAAGAAGGAGAAGGCGAGGAAGGAGAAAGCTCCCAAGATGCCTACTCAAGAGGAGGCATCTGAGTATTTCTTGAAGACCAAACAAGAGCAGCTTGGTTACTTGATTGCATCCACGCTGAGGATTGAGCAAAGTCTGGCCACCCTCACTCAGAATCAGCAGAGCCTAGAGAGAATCATGGAACAGAAGTTCTATGACTTGGATGTCAAAGTAACGGAAGTTCAGTCTGCAGTGGAGCAGCTCCAGGAGGACATGCAGGGGAGAAGAGGCAGGACTACCACTCATGCCTTTTCCAGCGTGCCACGAGGCCCGAGGTCATCTGCCGTGACAATTGCTTACACCAGAGCCACCACTTCTGCACCAGCTACAGCCTCAGCTCCAGCGTCTATTTCAGCTCCAACTCCAGCATCTACTTCAGCATCTACCGAAGCCTTCATCCTTGGAGTGATCCGGACTCCACCACCACCAGAAGATCAAGCCTGAGCGTCGATTTAGCACTATGCATTTTCTAGGAACTTTTTGGTAACTTGTTGCCAAAGGGGGAGAAGATGTATAGATCATAGGCTTCAAGAGAGAGAGAGTGTTGCTTTTCTCTCTTGCTTTATTTGCTGGTTTTTCAAACTTGTTTGCTTTTGAGTGCTTGAGATACTACGTCATTATTTGTGAGACATTGATGATCATGTGTTTGATCATAAGCTACACTTAATGCTTGCTTATTGCTATTATACTATCTATCTTGTGTGATCATTCACTATTCTTGGTGATGAGTGCATGTATTTCATTCTTATCATTTTGAGCGCTCCACCAAGATGTATGTGACATGGAGGAGTAACCCATGACTCTAACTCTTTGTGCATTTGTAGTCCAAAGCAAATTTTAAATATGCACAAATTTAGGGGGAGCTCTTACTTACCACATACTTCTCAAAGCAATGATATATTTCATGCTTATTATCATTTGTCGAAGCTTTGATCTATATGTTGTCATCAATTACCAAAAAGGGGGAGATTGAAAGTGCAACTATCCCTAGGTGGTTTTGGTAATTCATAACAACATATAGCTCATTGAGCTAATGCTATTCCAAGATGATTATTTCAGGAAAGCTCAATGATTGGCATGGCATGGATGTGAAAGTGGAACCCTCAAAATAGTAAGGACAAAGGATTGGCTCAAGCTCAAAAGCTTAAGACTCTTCATTTTATATTTTAGTGACCCAAGATCACATTGAGTCTTTAGGAAAAGCCAATACTATCAAGGAGGGATGAGGTGTTGCTTAATGAGCCTCTTGCTTCATGTGCTTAGTGATATGCTCCAAAACCCTCAACTACTTTCCCATATCCACATATGACCTAAACCCTAAGCCAAACTCGGTCCTACCGATTCTTCCTATCCGGCGCCACCGAGTTTCACTTGTCATTAGCCACTGCCAAACCCTAGCAATTCGGTCCTACCGATAGGGATCTCGGTCTCACCGAGATGGGGTTGCAAACTCTCTGTTTCCCTTTCGTAACTTTTCGGTCTCACCGAAAGAGCGAATCGGTCCCACCGAGATTGCAATATAAACTCAGTGTTTCCCCTTTGTAACTTTTCGGTCTCACCGAGTTCCACTCGGTCTCACCGAAAGAGCAAATCGGTCCCACCGAGTTTCCTGACCAACTCTCTGGTTAGCTAATTACCAAATTCGGTCTCATCGAGTTTGTGTAATCGGTCTCACCGAGATTACGTTATGCCCAAACCCTAACCATATCGGTCCTACCGAGTTGCATGTTAGTCCCACCGAAAATCTCTAACGGTCACTAGGTTTACATTTTCGGTCCGACCGAGTTTATTGATTCGGCCCCACCGAGATTGGAAAACTGTGTAACGGTTAGATTTTGTGTGGAGGCTATATATACCCCTCCACCTTCTTCTCATTCGAGGAGAGAACCATCAGAACACACACACCATTCCAACTCATATGTTCTGAGAGAGAACCACCTACTCATGTGTTGAGACCAAGACATTCCATTCCTACCATATGAATCTTGATCTCTAGCCTTCCCAAGTTGCTTTCCACTCAAATCTTCTTTCCACCAAATCCAAATCCTATGAGAGAGAGTTGAGTGTTGGGGAGACTATCATTTGAAGCACAAGAGCAAGGAGTTCATTACCTACACACCATTTGTTACTTCTTGGAGAGTGGTGTCTCCTAGATTGGCTAGGTGTCACTTGGGAGCCTCCGACAAGATTGTGGAGTTGAACCAAGGAGTTTGTAAGGGCAAGGAGATCGCCTACTTCGTGAAGATCTACCGCTAGTGAGGCAAGTCCTGTGTGGGCGATGGCCATGGTGGGATAGACAAGGTTGCTTCTTCGTGGACCCTTTGTTGGTGGTTGCTTCTTTGTGGACCCTTCGTGGGTGGAGCCCTGTGTGGACTCGCGCAACCGTTACCCTTGGGTGGAGCCTTGTGTGGACTCGCGCAACCGTTACCCTTCGTGGGTTGAAGTCTCCATCAACGTGGATGTAAGATAGCACCACCTATCCGAACCACGGGAAAAACATCCGTGTCTCCAATTGCGTTTGAATTCTCCAAACCCTTCCCTTTACATTCTTGCAAGTTGCATGCTTTACTTTCCGCTGCCTATATACTCTTTGCATGCTTGCTTGAATTATGTGATGATTGCTTGACTTGTCCTAAATTAGCTAAAATCTGCCAAGAACTAAAATTGGGAAAAGGTTAAGTTTTTATTAGGTCAAGTAGTCTAATCACCCCCCCTCTAGACATACTTTCGATCCTACAATGCCTCTATGTTTACGGGTTTGAATCCCTCTGGAAATTCATGGTCCAGCACCTCGTCGGTGAAACATAGGGGGTGTGCGACACCCCTGTATCTGGGTGTACCGTGATGTTCGGATGTTTGTTGTGTTGCATTGTATGCTGGAGCGCGCTTGCGTGGTCCATAGATGGATCTGGTTGCGCCATCCCTTTGATGCGAGCCCTTGCGTGGATCACATATTGGCTTATGTGCGGCGTTGTTTGCCGCTCTATGTTGGCCGTGAGGTCGTCTATCCAGCCAGATGGCCATTTTAATTTTTGGTTGCGGGGGATCTAAGGCCTCCTCATCGAATTCAGGTAGCAACTTCCACTTCGGGTAGCTATTGGTGGGGCCATTACCGCCGTACTTCGCTGCTGTGTTGAGTACTTTACTCCATCTGATTCCGAGTGTGTCTTGTGTAGCCTTGAGCCTTTGCTTCTGATTTTTTAGGCTCCTCGCGGTGGCAACAAGCCTTTGACGGGCATTCCATTGCTCCGGGTGTTCGTCCGGTGTGATGTCGTCCGGACTATTATCTTTGACAGAGTCGGGTTGTTCGGTTTGATTCTCCGTGTTGCCGTGGTCCGGCGATTGTTCACCCTACTCTAGGGCTGGGTCTATATGATCATTGTTTCTGCCGAGGCGGGATTTGGGACGGCGCTTACACCGCCTCTTTGACTGCTTCTCGAGGGTACAACCCTCTGTTGCGTCCTTCCGTTCCTCGTCGTCGTCTTCTTTTGGTGTGTCCACCATGTATACATCATGTGATGAAGTGGGCGTCCAGTGCCCTGTGGGTAGTGGTTCCTGTTCGCCTCCTGCATCCTCGTCCATACCGTCGATGTCTTCGGAGTCGAAGTCGAGCATGTCGGTTAAGTCATCGACAGTGGCTACTAAGTGGGTGGTGGGTGGGCAGCGAATTTCTTCGTCATCCGCATCCCAATCCTGCTGGACATAGTTTGGCCAGGACTCTCCTGACAAGGAGAGAGACCTTAATGAGTTCAGTATGTTGCCAAAGGGCGAGTGCTGAAAAATATCCATGGAGGTGAACTCCATGAATGGCGCCCAATCGGATTCGCTAGGAACGGGCGCCGGTGGTTCGGAGTCCGTGGCCGGAGAAGGATCCGACAGTTTGACAATACGGCTCTGATGAAGGGTAAGGTCGATATCTGGCTCGATCGCCGCTGAGGGTAAGGCCTCCGTGGCGGGGTCTATCCACCCGTCCATGGACGGCGCAACTGGCTCCGAATTGAGGGTCGGAGTGGCTGCCGGTGCGATCTCTTGAACGCTGTCTGATGGTAGAGCTAAATCGTACTCATCGTGACCGCGTGACGCACAGGGCAGAGGCTCGAATCCGTCGAAGATCAAGTCTCTGAGAATATCGGTTGTGTAGTTTAAGCTTTCAAACCTGGCCTGGTGGCCATGGGCGTAACTTTCGATCTGCTCCAGATGGCCAAGCGAGTTGGCCCGCAGTGCGAAGCCACCAAATACAAAAATCCGTCCGGGGAGAAAAGTCTCACCCTGGACTGCATCGCTAACAATGATCGAAGGAGCCATCAAGCCTAACGGCGACGACACAGAGGAACTCTCAATGAAAGCACCAATGTCGGTGTCAAAACCGGCGGATCTCGGGTAGGGGGTCCCGAACTATGCGTCTAGGCGGATGGTAAAAGGAGGTAGGGGACATGATGTTTTACCCAGGTTCGGGCCCTCTCGATGAAGTTAAAACCCTACGTCCTGCTTGATTAATATTGATGATATGGGTATTACAAGAGTTGATCTACCACGAGATCGGAGAGGCTAAACCCTAGAAGCTAGCTATGGTATGATTGCTTGTTATTGTGTCCTACGGACTAAAACCCTCCGGTTTATATAGACACCGGAGAGGGTTAGGGTTACACAAGGTCGGTTACAAAGGAGGAGATATACGTATCCGTATTGCCTAGCTTGCCTTCCACGCCAAGTAGAGTCCCATACGGACACGAGACGAAGTCTTCAATCTTGTATCTTCATAGTCCAACAGTCCGGCCAAAGGGTATAGTCCGGCTGTCCGGAGACCCCCTATTCCAGGACTCCCTCAGTGTTATTAGACGTTGTGTACCTGAGCATGAATAGGAATAGATCCTACGCAAGTGTCACTCCGAAGCTTATGGAGGACACCACGCTAGAGATAGAACTGCACATAAGGTATTGCAATCCGGTTTTTATTGGCCTACTCTCTTCAAGGATGCACGTAAGTTTGTTGTATCTTATGATGAATGTCAAAGAATTGGTAATATTAGTAGACGTCAAGAAATGCCTATGAATTATTCACCTGTTATTGAACCATTTAATGTTTGGGGTTTTGATTATATGGGACCTTTTCCTACCTCCAATGGATACACACATATTTTAGTTGATGTTGATTACGTTACTAAGTGGGTAGAAGCTATTCCAACTAGTAGTGTTGATCATAACACCTCTATTAAGATGCTTAAAGAAGTTATTTTTCCAAGGTTTGGAGTCCCTAGATATTTAATGACTGATGGTGGTTCACATTTTATTCATCGTGCTTTCCATAAAATGCTTGCTGAATATGATGTTAATCATAGAATTGCATCTCCTTATCACCAACAGTCTAGTGGTCAAGTAGAATTGAGCAATAGAGAACTCAAATTAATTTTGCAAAAGACTGTTAATAGATCTAGAAAGAATTGGTCCAAGAAACTTGATGATGCATTATGGGCCTATAGAACTGCATATAAAAATCCTATGGGTATGTCTCCGTATAAAATGTTCTATGGAAAAGCATGTCACTTACCTCTCGAACTAGAACATAAGGCTTATTGGGCTATTAAAGAGCTCAACTATGATTTCAAACTTGCCGGTGAGAAGAGGTTATTTGACATTAGCTCACTCGATGAATGGAGAACCCAAGCCTACGAGAATGCCAAATTATTTAAAGAAAAAGTTAAAAGATGGCATGACAAAAGAATACAAAAGCGTGAGTTTAATGTAGGTGATTATGTATTGCTATACAACTCTCGTTTAAGATTTTTTGTAGGAAAACTTCTATCTAAATGGGAAGGTCCTTACGTTATCGAGGAGGTCTATCGTTTCGGTGCCATAAAAATCAACAACTTCGAAGGCACCAATCCGAAGGTGGTGAACGGACAAAGAATTAGACATTATATCTCAGGTAATCCTATAAATGTTGAAACCAATGTTATTGAAACCGTAACCCCGGAGGAATACATAAGGGACACTTTCTGGAATGTTTCAGACTCCAAAAGGAATAGGTATGTGGTACGGTAAGTAAACTGACTCCAAAACAATTCTACTGGCAATTTTCTTCCGTTTTGGAATATTTAGAAAAATAGAAAAATAAGAAGCAGTCCGGGAAGGACACGAGGGCTCCACAAGGGTGGAGGGCGTGCCCTACCCCCCTAGGCGCGCCCCCTACCTCGTGGGCACCTCGTGTGCTCTCTGGACTCCGTTTTCTTACGCGTCACGTATTTTGGTCGGTAAAAATTCATTATATAACCTCCCGAAGGTTTTGACCACCGTATCATGCAAAAAATCTCATGTTCTTGTTTCAAGCTGTTTTCTGACAGGGTTGTCAAAGCCATCATGTCATCTCCCACCTCCTCCAACAATGAGGGCAACGATGCTTGGCTAATGAAGATAGAGCTGAAGAGAGAAGAACCCATGGAGATCAACAAGGATGAAGGGATTAAGAAGGCCACAGAGGACCAAGTTCCAGTAACAAAAGGCATCCTTCAACTTGATCACAATCTTCTTACCCCAACTGAGATCGAAGCTTTCAAGATGATTGAGCTAGCTCGTATACAAAACAAGTATCTCACACGTGAAAATATTTTGTTGAAGGAGCATATCATCGCACTCAAGGGCATTATCCGCAAGTTGGAAGACCTCCTACGCTCGATGTGCGACTACCCATCATCACCACCATCTTCTTCACCAACAAAGGAGACATAATCACATGGGTATGGGCACTCCCCTTGGCAACTGCCAAGTTTGGGGGAGTGCCCCGGTATCGTATCACCATCACTTCTATCTTTACAGTTTTTCTTAGTTCGATCCATTTGGTAATATCTTGATCAAGTAGCATAAAGTTTTAGTATGATCTAGTTGTGAGTTTTGCTTTATGATCCTTCTATGTAATTGAGTCTGTGAGCTATCTATAATAAAGATTAGTGTTGAGTCAAGGGCTTGATTATTTTGCCATGATCTTGAGTGAATAAAATAAAAGAGAAAGAATAAAAAGAAATAAAAGAGATCATATGGATCTTATGGAAAGTAATGAGCTCACATATAAAGAGTATGATGAATAGAAGTTGTTGAGAGTTGACAAACATAGTTTTGGTCATCGTTGCAATTAATAGGAAGTAATAAAAAAAGAGAGATCTTCACATATAAATATACTATCTTGGACATCTTTTATGATTGTGAGCACTCATTAAAATATGACATGCTAAAGAGTTGACGTTGGACAAGGAAGACAACATAATGGGTTATGTTTTCTTACATTTGAGATAAATTATATTGTCATGGATCATCGAACATGATTGAGCTTGCCTTTCCCCCTCATGCTAGCCAAATTCTTTGCACCAAGTAGAGATACTACTTGTGCTTCCAAACACCCTTAAACCAGTTTTGCCATGAGAGTCCACCATACCTACCTATGGATTGAGCAAGATCCCTCAAGTAAGTTGTCATCGGTGCAAGCAATAAAAAAATTGCCCTCTAAATATGTATGACTTATTAGTGTGGGAGAAAATAAGCTTTATACGATCTTGTGATATGGAAGAAATAAAAGAGACAGACTGCATAATAAAGGTCCATATCACAAGTGGCAATATAAAGTGACATTCTTTCGCATTAAGATTTTGTGCATCTAACCATAAAAGTGCATGACAACCTCTGCGAAGGGCCTATCTTTTACTTTTATCTCCTACCTTGCATAAGAGTCATGGTGATCTTCACCCTTCCTTTTTACATTTTATCTTTTGGCGAGCACAACATGTTGGAAAGATCCTATTATTGTTGACATTACCCTTGAGGTAAAACGTTGGGAGGCAAAACTATAAGCCCCTATCTTTCTCCGTGTCCGATTAAAACTCCATACCCATAAGTATTGCATGAGTGTTAGCAATTGTGAAAGACTATATGATAGTTGAGTATGTGGACTTGCTGAAAAGCTCTTATATTGACTCTTTCTTATGTTATGATAAATTGCAATTGCTACAATGACTGAGATTGTAGTTTGTTAGTTTTCAATGAAGTTTATGATTCATACTTGAAATTGTGAATTAATTGTTACTCTAGCATAAGAGATCATATGACAAGAATTATATAAGTTGATGTTCTAAGAATGATCATGATGCCCTCATGTCCGCATTTTATTTTTATCGACACCTCTATCTCTAAACATGTGGACATATTTTTCGATTTTGGCTTTCGCTTGAGGACAAGCGAGGTCTAAGCTTGGTGGAGTTGATACGTCCATTTTGCATCATGCTTTTATATCGATATTTATTGCATTATGGGTTGTTATTACACATTATGTCACAATACTTATGCCTATTATCTCTTATTTTAAAAGGTTTACATAAAGAGGGAGAATGCCAGCAGCTGGGATTCTGGGCTGGAAAAGGAGCAAATATTAGAGACCTATTCTGCACAGCTACAAAAGTCCTGAAACTTCACGGAAGTCATTTTCAGAACATATAAAAAATACTGAGCGCAAGAAGTTCCGTAGGGGGGCCACACCCTGCCCACGAGGGTGGGGGCGCGCCCTACCCCCTGGGCGCGCCCCCCTGCCTTGTGGCCCCCCTGGTGGCCCTCCGATGCCCATCTTCTGCTATATGGAGTCTTTCGACGAGGAAAAAATCATAAGCCAGCTTTCAGGACGAGACTCCGCCGCCACGAGGCGGAACCTTGGCGGAACCAATCTAGGGCTCTGGCGGAGTTGTTCTGCCAGGGAAACTTCCCTCCGAGAGGGGGAAATCATCGCCATCGTCATCACCAATGATCCTCTCATCAGGAGGGGGTCAATCTTCATCAACATCTTTACCAGCACCATCTCCTCTCAAACCCTAGTTCATCTCTTGTATCCAATTCTTGTCTCCAAGTCCGGGATTGGTACCTGTGGGTTGCTAGTAGTGTTAATTACTCCTTGTAGTTGATGCTAGTTGGTTTATTTGGTGGAAGATCATATGTTCAGATCCTATATGCATATTAATACCCCTCTGATTATGAACATGAATATGCTTTGTGAGTAGTTACATTTGTTCCTGAGGACATGGGAGAAGTCTTGCTATTAGTAGTCATGTGAATTTGGTATTCGTTCGATATTTTGATGAGATGCATGTTGTCTCTCCTCTAGTGGTGTTATGTGAACGTCGACTACATGACACTTCACCATTATTTGGGCCTAGAGGAGGGTGTGACGCCCGGATAATTAGACTACAGTAACCCCAAGCTAATGATGCCACGTCACCTCCGTTACTGTAATTAAACTCACGTTGATTCGAACCCGATTCAAATTCAAATTTAAAACATAAGCAAACAACAAAAGTTTCCAAACTTTAAAACTAAAATGTTCGGAGTGAACTAAATAATGCATAGGTAATTATGGTGGAGAAACCAAACTTTGATAAAGTGTTTAAATGCTCTAAGATAATTAAAACAGTAGTTAAAACAATTAAATACATGCCTATTGAATTTTATAAAATATTAAACTATTTTATTTTCGGTTGAGAATCAAGGTGGCAGTAGTATATTTATAAATACAAATTTAGGTGCTAGTGTTTATTTTTATAAAACTGTAATAAAAGGGAACTTAAAACAAAATAAATAAAAGAAAGAAAATACAAAACAGAAACAAAAAAAAACAAAAGGAAGAGAAGCCCCCCCCCCTGCTGGACCGCGGCCCAGCTGGCCATCGGGCCAACCAGGTCGGCCCAGGTCGGCCCCCACTTCCCCT